>NC_133412.1:6735000-7061111 GCF_049350105.2 Macaca mulatta | reverse complement strand
CCTGCCTCAGCCTCGGGAGTAGCTGGGACTACAGGCGCCCACCACCACGCCCGGCTAATTTTTTGTATTTTTAGTAGAGATGGGGTTTCACCGTGTTAGCCAGGCTGGTTTCAATCTCCTGACCTTGTGATCAGCCCGCCTCGGCCTCCCAAAGTGCTGGGATTACAGGCTTGAGCCACCGCGCCCAGCCTTGAGTGAGTTTCTTAATCCCGAGTTCTAATTTGATTGCACTGTGGTCTAACAGACAGTTTGTTATGATTTCTGTTCTTTTACATTTGCTGAGGAGTGTTTTACTTCCAATTATCTGGTCAATTTTAGAATAAGTGCAATGTGGTGCTGAGAAGAATGTATATTCTGTTGATTTGGGGTGGAGAGTTTTGTAGATGCCTATTAGGTTCACTTGGTGCAGAGCTGAGTTCAAATCCTGTGTATTCTTGTTAACCTTATGTCTCGTTGATCTAATATTGACAGTGGGGTGTTAAAGTCTCCCATTACTATTGTGTGGGAGTCTAAGTCTCTTTGTAGGTCTCTAAGGACTTGCTTTATGAATCTGGGTGCTCCTGTATTGGGTGCATATATATATTTAGAATAGTTAGTTCTTGTTGAATTGATCCATTTACCATTATATAATGGCCTTCTTTGTCTCTTTTGATATTTGTTGGTTTAAAGTCTGTTTTATCAGAGACTAGGATTACAACCCCTGCTTTTTCTTGCTTTCCATTTGCTTGGTAGATCTTCCTCCGTCCGTTTATTTTGAGCCTATGTGTGTGTCTGCATGTGAGAGGGGTCTCCTGAATATAGCACACTGATGGGTCTTGACTCTTTATCCAATATTCCAGTCTGTGTCTTTTAATTGGAGGGAGCATTTAGCCCATTTGCGTTTAAGGTTAATATTGTTATGTGTGAATTTGATCCTGTCATTATGATGTTAGCTGGTTATTTTGCCTGTTAATTGATGCAGTTTCTTCATAGCATCAATGGTCTTTACCATTTGGCATGGTTTTGCAGTGGTTAGTACCAGTTGTTCCTTTCCATGTTTAGTGCTTCCTTCAGGAGCTCTTGTAAGGCAGGCCTGGTGGTGACATAGTCTCTCAGCATTTGCTTGTCTATAAAGGATGTTATTTCTCCTTCACTTATAAAGCTTAGTTTGGCTAGATATGAAATTCTGGGTTGAAAATTCTTTAAGAATGTTGAATATTGGCCCCCACTTTCTTCTGGCTTGTAGGGTTTCTGCCAAGAGATCTGATGGGCTTACCTTTGTGGGTAACCTGACTTTTCTCTCTGGCTGCCATTAACATTTTTTCCCTTTATTTCAACCTTGGTGAATCTGACAATTATGTGTCTTGGGGTTGCTCTTCTCGAGGAGTATCCTTATGGTGTTCTCTGTATTTCCTGAATTTGAATGTTGACCTGCCTTGCTAGATTGGGGAAGTTCTCCTGGGTAATATCCTGAAGGGTGTTTTCCAACTTGGTTCCATTCTCACTATCACTTTCAAGTACACCAATCAAACATAGATTTGGCCTTTTCACATAGTCCCGTGTTTCTTGGAGGCTTTGTTCGTTTCATTTTACTATTTTTTCTCTCATCTTGCCTTCTCACTTTATTTCATTAATTTGATCTTCAAACACTGATATCCTTTCTTCCACTTGATTGAATCGGCTATTGAAGCTTGTGCATGTGTCATGAAGTTCTCATGCTGTAGTTTTCAGCTCCATCAGGTCATTTCAGGTCTTCTCTACACTGTTTATTCTGGTTTAGCCATTCATCTAACCTTTTTTCAAGGTGTTTAGCTTCCTTGTGATGGGTTCAGACATACTCCTTTAGCTCAGAGAAGTTTGTTATTATTGACCTTCTGAAGCCTACTTCTGTCTACTCGTCAAAGTCATTCTCCATCCAGTTTTGTTCCATTGCTGGTGAGGAGCTGCAATCCTTTGGAGAAGAGGCACTCTGGTTTTTGGAATTTTCAACTTTTCTGCTCTGGTTTCTCCTCATCTTTGTGGTTTTATCTACCTTTGGTCTTTGATGTTGGTGATCTACAGATGGGGTTTTGGTGTAGATGTCCCTTTTGTTGATGTTGATGCTATTCCTTTCTGTTTGTTAGTTTTCCTTTTTAGAGTAAGGCCTCTTAGCTCCAGGTCTGCTGGAGTTTGCTGGAGATCCACTCCAGACCCTGTTTGCCTGGGTATCACCAGCAGAGGCTGCAGAACAGCAAATATTGCTGCCTGATCTTTCCTCTTGAAGCTTCGTCCAACAGAGGCACCTGCCTGTATGAGGTGTCTGTCGGCCCCTACTGGGAGATGTCTCCCAGTCAGGCTATACAGGGGTCAGGGACCCACTTGAGGAGGCAGTCTGTCCATTCTCAGCTCGAATGCCATGCTGGGAGAACCACAGCTCTCTTCAGAGGTGTCAGACAGAGACGTTTAAGTCTGCAGAAGTTGTCTGCTGCCTTTTGTTCAGCCATGCCCTGCCCACGGAGGTGGAGTCCATAGAGGCAGTAGACCTTGCTGAGCTGCAGTGGGCTGCACCCAGTTCGAGCTTCCCAGCTGCTTTGTTTACCTAATCAAGCCTCAGCAGTGGCAGACACCCCTCCCTCCCACCAGGCTGTAGACTTGCAGATCGATCACAGACTGCTGCGCTAGCAGTGAGCAGAGCTCTGTGGGTGTGGGACCCACCGGGCCAGGCACAGGAGGGAATCTCCTGGTCTGCTGGTTGCTAAGACTGTCAAAAAGTGCAGCATCTGGGTGGGAGTATACTGTTTTTCCAGGTACAGTCTGTTACAGCTTCCCTTGGCTAGGAAAGGGAAATCCCCTGACCCCTTGCTCTTCCTGGGTGAGGCGACACCCCACCCTGCTTCGGCTTGCCCTCTGTGGGCTGCACCCACTGTCCAACCAGTCCCACTGAGATGAACCAGTTACCTCAGTTGGAAATGCAGCAATCACCCGTCTTCTGCATCAGTCTCACTGGGAGCTGCAGACCGGAGCTCTTCCTATTCGGCTGTCTTGGTAGCAACCCCTATGTATAAGTCTTAACTGAAATATCAGCATACCAAAATCTAGCAATAGTTTAAAAATAAATCCTAACAAGTGTAGGCTTCTATTAGGAGTGGTTAACTTTCAGAAAGTCCATTAATATAATTCATTCTATTAAAAGAATGAGGCAGAAAAAAATAAATGATCATTCTGATAAGTTGGAGAAAAATCAGTTGATGTTATTTAAAACCCATTTGTAATTGGAAGAAGTTTCCCCTAACTTGACATCGGGTCTCACTTAATGCTGAAACATTAGAAGTTTCTAAATGTAGAATAAAATAAGAATATCAGTGTCATCACTCTTTAAAAATATCTTAGTGACTATATGAATTTCAATAGTAATACCAGTAAAATAATAAAATATGAATAAGAAAGGAATAAACCTGTTATCATTTATAGGCCATATCATGTCTTTTTACATAGAAAATCCCTAGAGACTGTCTAGAAAAAATATATCTGATACAAAACAAGATCTATCAAAGTATCAGATGTGTTTCTATCTTCCTACAATAGACAGTTAGAAAATGTCATTTCACAAATTTTATTTTCAATATCTGCAGGTGTTAACGAGTACCAAAAAATAAGTTTAAGAAAGACCAACATATGTTGAGTTGTATCACATATATGCCTGGGAAAACTCAATACCATAAAGATGCCAGGTTTTTCCAAAATAAATTGAATGTGATTAATGTGATTCTAACTAAATGTAATGTGGTTCCAACTAAAGTCTCAGCAGGGACTTCATGAGACTGTACAAGTACATTTAAAATTTACACTGTTGAGCAAGGGGTCAGTAATGAGCAAGAATAGTAAAGTAAGACAATTTTAAAGAAAAAGCACCAAGTTGAGGGACTTTCTATGCCAAATGCAACACTTTCATAATGCTGTAAGGATTAAGATGATGTTTTGCTGGGTCAGGGATAGACATGTAACCCAAGGAACAAAACTAGGGAGTCCAGAAACTGGATATCTGCTGTGTTAATCTTATCCTGTGTTATTTATAGCATTGTTGTAATCCATCTTTTGCCATATCTGGTTGTTATAATATCCCATGTTACATTGAATTTAATATGCAAACTAGCAGGTAAAGAAAAGATTCCTGAGTGGGAGCTAAACATTGGGTACTCGTGACATAAAGATGGCAACAACGGACACTGGAGACTACCATGAAAGGAAGGGAGAAGGGGGCCAGGGTTGGAAAACTACTGGATACTCTGCCCACTGCCTGGGTGATGGAATCAATTATACCCTAAACCGCAGCATCACATTTGATATACCCATGTGACAAACCTGTACATGTACATCCTGAATCTAAAATAAAAATCAAAATATGAAAAGGTAGCACGTGCCTGCAGTCCCAGCTACCAGGAGACTGAGCAGGAGGATGGCTTGAGCCCAAGAGTTTGAGGCTCGAGTGAGCCATGATCGCACCCCTGCACTCCAGCCTGGGCGACAGAGCACAACCCTGTCTCAAAATAAATAAATAAACAAATACAAATAACATAAACAAGTAAATATTTTCTTTTTAATAAAAGGAAATATTCTGGAATGCATTTTTCTGGAAGCCTCCTTCTGGTACCTCAGAATTCTGCTTCCTGGAATCTCTGGCAGGTAGAAATGACCATAAAAGTTGGATTCTACTCAAGACTTTTTTGGTGATGGACTATGATGGGCCACATTTGCTGGCTGCAGACCCTCAACATTTTAGAATAAAATATAGAACTAAATCAACAGATTTAGGACAGAGTGTGTCTCTCCCTCTGTCTTCTATGCAGAAAATTCACCCATTCTCAACAGCCGTGCTTTCCCTCTGCAGTCTGGGTATCGCTTCCGTCAGTGGTTGTCTTCACATGGAATTGGGGAATTGGCAACTTTTTCCCCTTTCTTGAGAGATTTAAAGTAAATGACACCTTAGATCAGATAGATGAGCATCATCCTTCATCCTCCCTTCCTTTTTGAATAGATTTCATCTTCATCTCTCCTGCCCTTCTCTCTCTCAGTCTTTCAAGGTTGCTGAGAACTCAGAAGGAATAGGATTGATTTCACATGAGACCTTACTATTTAGGGTCATCCTGAACCCATGCGTAGCGTTTTCTTTGCAGCAGGACAGAGTGCCTGCATTTCTTCTTGTTGTTGTTATTTTATTATTCTTCATCTTTACCTGAATGCAGAGGCTCATTCTGGTGAACACATGCCCTATTGGGAATTGGTCTTGCTGGGCTTCTTTGATGGCTGGGCCCTTGGCTTTTTCTCTCAAGGTTCCTTCTCTGTGGAGGCACAGTCACTCCCTTCTTTTCCAGCTTAGGGTTGAGGCCTCCCGTGCTTAGCAGTAGAGGTCAATGCTACAGAGTTGACTGAGGCAGGAGGCTGAGCCTAGGATCAGAGGGCTCTTGTTCCAGGGCCAGCAGCTCTGCAGGGATGAGACCAGGCACCAGTGTGTGAGGACTCCAGGGCATGTGGAGGAAGGAAGGGTGTGATCTCAGACCCACAGGGTCCACCTGTGCCCCATGGGCTCCCCCTGCCTATACTGCCATTGATGTCTGAAAGCACAACTTGGAATCCCATAAGGATTAGGCTCCTGAGTCCTGCCTGGGGGGCCAAGCAGTGGTTTGCTCCCAAGCCCTCTTTCAGCTTCACTGCTTAGGGTAACATGGTGCAAGCAAGCACCATGATCCAGGCAAGCCAGACCTTCCTGGAGCCTCCTTCGATCTGGTTTATCTCCAAGTGTGTGATCCCACCATGCCCTCCGCCAGGGGCCTGTCCACATCTGTTTCCATCTTTGGGAGCTCTGCCTATCCTTTAGATCCTAGGCAGACACCTCTCCTCCTCCTACCCCCACGAAGGACATGTAGCTTGCATCCTACATGTTTGAGTTAAATTTGCCCCAGTCGCCCCCTCCATGGTGGGGGTAGGGCTCAGAGCTCTCCTCACACCAAGAGTGAGCCCCAGTCATTGCTGGCTGTGGGAGGACAAAGGCAGCCAGATAAAGGCAGCTCCTGCAAGGACGGGGAGGCCACAGGCCGGCATACTCACAAATCGCGGATGTACTGTCTCCCCCAGTAGTCGAAAAAAAGAATATATTTGACCTTTTTCAGACTATTTAATACAGAACAGTTTAAATACACACAGAAGAGGAGTGAGGAGACAAATGAAACCCTGCAGCCCCACCCCTCTTTCCACGGTTCTGGATGTTTGCCAGCACAGGGCTGCCCTGCACTGGTGATGGGGTCACTGTTGGCTGGCATCCGTCCGGCATCCCCGGGGAAGCTGTGCCAGTGTTGTGGCCACTGAGGTCCTTGTAGGGGTTCTAGCCACTCACATTTCTGAGGTTCTTCATTTCCCACCTCAGATCGCTGTTTTCGAACTCAATTTTCAGCAACAGGGCCCTTCTTCAAACCCATCTTATCTCCACCCCTGATGCTCAGAACAGAGAAAGTAGTATTAGCACAAATCCATTACAAGAGTTTACTTTTATACTATGTACTTATAAAATCAATTTGCCTATGGGAAAGAAGCGTAAAACTACCATCATGGGTATTAAGATTTGGATTTTGATAACATTTATGTGTTACAATTTCATGTAGCTCAATATTCTGTTTGGATGAACAACATTCAGAAATCACTGAGTCACAAATCACTGAGTCACAGGTAAGCTGTTGCTAATAGCAACAGTTTTTTTATCTTGTTTTTACCTATTTGCCTTGTGATCTCAAGAGTCTCTTCAATTACATTGATCCAAATGCTTGAAAGAAAGGCTTGTAGGAACTTTTTTTTTTTTTCAGAGTTGAATCACTGATCTAACAGATGCTCAGTCTTGATTATAAATATGAAAATCAGACAGGAAGAAACCCAAGCTTAAAATAAGCAAAACTTTGTTCCCCATAACATGCATCAAACCACACTATTCTTAACTTTTAATGTATTTTTCTTTCAAAAATATTTATTTATGTGTTTATTTTATTTTATTAGAGACAGGGTCTCACTCTGTCTCCTAGGCTGGAGTGCAGAGATGCAGACATAGCTCACTGCAGCCTCAAACTCCTGGGCTCAGCTAATCTTCCTGCCTCAGCCTCCTGAGTAGCTGAAACTTATGCTCATGTCACCGCACTGATTAATTTTATGTTTTGTTTTTGTAGAGATGGGGTCTTGCTTTGTTGCCCAGGCTGGTCCCAAACTCCTGGCTTCAAATGATCCTCCCCTCTGGGCCTTCCAAAGTGCTAATATTATAGGCATGGGCCACTGTGCACAGCCTGTAGACCATGCTTTCTGTTTTGCTGCTCCCGAGGGTGATTGATGGGGGAACGCATCCCACGTCTGCTACAGCTTAGATGCCATGTAATTGGAAGCACAGACTTTAATTTTTTAAAAGAGCAATGCAAAGCTGAAATCTCATTTGGTGACTCCTTTATAAGAGATTCAAATGCATACACATTCATGGCCAGAGAGGCTTTAGTTTAACTTCCATGCAAAAAGAAGTTAAACAGGACACATAAATTAACACAATGGTAGTCTCTAAGAGTTAAAATTTTGTTAATAGTCATTTGAGTGTGTGACATTTATTACCATTTTCAAATGCAAAGGCACTAAAATATTGAAGGTGAATATTTTCAGAAACCTTGAGGCGCCTCTGTAGGATCTGAGGGCTCCAGAGAATCTAGCTTGAAGATCGTGATACTATCCAGAGTGAGGTTGTGAAGGTCCACATTTTCAGCTATTTTGTGCCCAATCACTGTTTATAATGTGACTCATTAACAGTCAGATACAGACAACGGTCGAGCAAAGAATATTTACATCTTGATCCTACCTCCTGCTGTCTCTTTCCCTATGTGTGTTTGGAAGTACGGGGGGGATGTGTCCTTTCGTGACAGCTTGGCTCCTGCCTTCTCTCCCTCTCTTTTCTCTCACTCTCCCCAGTTCCCCACTTCTCCCCCTTTCTTCCTTCCCTTAAACTTCATCACTTTTTTCTTGTTTCATATTCAAATCATGGCTTCCTTGTACAGTTATTAATCTTTTCCTAGAGTTTCCAGTTGCCTTTTTTCTTATTACAAGAATTTTTTAAACTGTGTCCTCAATCAAGTCCGTGATGTTTTTCAGCTCATTATATCTCCTCTGTCTTGCTCTGAACCCATTTGATTCTGTCCTCACTACCTTAACATCTTGCCAGGATTTGGACCCACCTTTTTCTAGGTCTCCTGCTCAAGTCATCCTCTAAATCTCTTTTATTGATCTCCAGGTTTAGTCTAAAAGTGTATTTCTTCTTTCTCAGTTTTCACTCTCATTGTTCCAAAGCTGACCAAGGAAATATATGTTGGGAACAAGCTCTTGAAGGCCTTAGTGTTCTTAGAAACCCGTTTCTGCCTTCATGCTTGGGTGGTTTTCCTGCTGTGAGAAGTGTCTTCGTGTTATTTCTTGAGTAATTTTCTCCCTCCCACTCTCCCTGATGGAGCTTCTGTGGGTGAGGCGAGTTCCCCCGGCCTTGTCCTCTATGCCGTCTTCTTTCTGTGTTACATTTGATCTCTGTGATTTCCATCATCCAAACCTCCCACCCACTCGTAAAAAGTTATTTCATAAATTATACCTTTAATTGCCATTTTTCTGTTTTTCTAATGGCTATATCCTCTTGAATTTTGTGAGGACATTACTTTTTTAAGAAGTGATTTTTCCTCCTTTTCATTGACTCATTCTTCTTGGATCTTTTTTGGTGTGTATCCTCCATGTGTGTCGCATGCTGAAGACTGTCCTCCGGTGTCTGATTCTGAGTTTCCCCTTGGGGGAATCTCAGACATGGGAGAGGCTACCTGAAGCTCTGTAGTCCTGGGCAGCTCCTGCAGGGGCCACGGTGGCCAAAATGAGGGAAGCTTTACTCTGGGGTGCTAATACTTTGACCAACTGCCTGTGTGTGTGTGTGTTTTTTTTTTGAGGTGGTTTATTTTTCTTTACCAGTAGGGCTGTGTTTTAAGGGTACCCAGGGTTGATTTTAATCAGGCATGGTGAGACATTCAGACACAGAAGTGACTGTCCTAAAGGAAAACAGTTTTACTCACAGTTCCTTAGAAGCAGAAGCACAGGCTAGGCGCAGTGGCTCATGCCTGTAATCCCAGCACTTTGGGAGGCTAAGGGGAGTGGCGGGGGGCGGGGGTGGATCACGAAGCCAGGAGTTCGAGACCAGCCTAACCAACATAGTGAAACCCTGTCTCTACTAAAAATACAAAAATTAGCTGGGAGTGGTGGTGTGCACCTGTGATCCCAGCTACTCAGGAGGCTGAGGCAGGAGAACTGCTTGAACCCGGGAGACAGAGGTTGCCGTGAGCCGAGATCACACCACTGCACTCCAGCCTGGGCAACAGAGTGAGACTCCATCTCAAAAAAAAAAAAAAAAAAAAAAGGAAGCACAGCCCAGCACATGCAGGGACACAGGGAGGCACGGGAAACCTGAGCAAGGGCCTTCCTTCATTGTGGCTTCTGCAGGAAGGAAGGGAGGAGCAGGGCACGCAGGCTTAGGCTTAGGATTGGCTCCTTAGAATAATTGCAGTAGGCCCTGGGGCATAGGGACTCTTCCTGGTTGGGTGTTACCTGGTCCTGCAGTGATGAGAGCAGGACTGGTGTCAACCCCAGTGTGACAGCCTGATAAAGGATGTGTTTGGGTGGGTGTATGGGTTCTAGATTGATTGATTTGTGTTTGAAAGGCCGGAGTTGTTTACTATCTCTCCAGGAGCCTTCCAGAGTCAGCAAAGCCCCAGATGTCAACACATCAGAATCCAGAAAATATAAGAAGACAAGGCTAGTACAGGCTGTTGGTGTAATTGCTGTTGCTGCTATGTGTGTGTGTGTCCTTTATCCCAGTTGTTAGCTCCTGGCCGCAGGAGGCTGGAACAGGGGAAGGAGAGGGGAAGAGGTGCATCCATCTAAAACTCGCACTTCTATTGTCTTCCCCCACTTTCCTTCTTTTCATCGCTAACTAGAGCTGGAAGCCCTGTAGGGTTGTGGTGTCCAGCTCCCTCCTGCGACTGCAGTTCAGTCATTCAAGATATATATGTGGGCCAGGCGCGGTGGCTCACACCTGTAATCCCAGCACTTTGGGAAGCCAAGGCGGGCGGATCACAAGGTCAGGAGATGGAGACCATCCTGGCTAACATGGTGAAACCCCGTCTCTACTAAAAATACAAAAAATTAGCCGGGCGTGGCGGTGTACACCTGTAGTCCCAGCTACTCGGGAGGCTGAGGCAGGAGGATGGCGTGAACCCAGGAGGCAGAGCTTGCAGTGAGCTGAGATCGTGCCACTGCAGACCAGCCTGGGCAACAGGGCGAGACTCTGTCTCAAAAAAAAAAAAAAAGATATATATGTGAGGCATGAACCAAGTGTGGGCCCCCTTCAAGAGGCTGGAACTAGAGCTTTGGACACAGCGAGTGAAAACCCTGCCCCAGGAGGCTCACAGGGTGGCAGCGTGCCTCACCCACCCTCTGTTTTTCTAGATATCGTGAAAATGTCACATCTGCCGATGTTCTCCAAAGTTGTTTACAGGTTTCATTTTGGTTAAGAGCTTGATTTTATATACATTGTGAAAAAAATTACAGTTCAGTGTGAAAATTGAAATGGGGGTAGACACTGGCCCCTTCCAAGCTGTGCTCCTGGAAGACCTCCCAGGCCAGCCCCAGTGGTGCTCTCAGGCGGGGTGTGGGGTTGTGAGGACAGACAGGGGCCCCTCTCAAGGACTCTGCTGCACCAGCGAAGACAGACCCCGGGGCTTCGGGAAATCCACAGCCTGGTGGCACTGGCTCATGCATCCTTTTCCTGTTTCTAGTGCGGATGAGCGCTTTGACGCCACATTCCACACCAACGTGTTGGTGAATTCTTCTGGGCATTGCCAGTACCTGCCTCCAGGTAAGCTGCACTTTCTTTGTCCTCTTCCAGTTAGAAGATTGAAGCGAGTTTGGGTGTCTGGCCGGTGTCCCCCGTGTGGGGGACCAGCTCTTTGCTTCGCCTCTGCTCACTCCCACCACTTCCTCTCTCTTTTCTGTGCTTCTATGTGCTTTCTACCCCCAGAAGTCATCCTCCTCTTTTGTCTCAATCAAGCCGTCTTTGCCAATGTGTCCTTATTTTCCACCACGTGTGCCTTAAAGCCAATGTACAAGCACAGCAAGTCTCCTTTGCCAGGCAGTAGCCACCTCACCTTCCAGCCTGCAAGCCACCTGTCCAGGCTCTGCTTCCCCGTTCCCGCTCGCCATCCTCCTTCCCGCGGGACTCACTGTCTTGGCAGGTGCAGCAGTCCAGCTGCTGGGGGTGAGATGTGACAGTTCCGGGATCCTGGGTGTGCACTGAAGAGCACATGCAGGTTACAGGCAAGGTCTGGTGGTTTCAAGGGAGAGCTCTCTAGCGACTGTCTTCTTCCCAGCAGTCTCTCTCCTCTCTCTCTACCTCCAAGGCTAAGTGCCCCCTGGATTGGTTCTTTCTCACCGACTCATTTTTTCAGTCGGATTCACAGGGCAAGGGAAATAGGTTTATGGCCTGGAGGTGCATGCAGAGTGCGCGCTAGCATATTGAGATGAAAGCTGGGGTTTTTGATCTTTTAGAAGATTTTTAATGTGTTTATTCCAGGGTGATCTCCCACACTGCAACTGTTTAACTTTCTGTTCAGAGGCAACCTGAAATTACCTCCACACCTAACTACCACTCACACATATGACACACACACACACCACTCACAACCACTCACACACCACTCACCCCTCACACACACACACCACTCACAGCCACTCACACTCACACTCACACACCACTCACCCCTCACACACACACTATTCCCACACACACCTCAATACTCACCACTCACACACGACTCACATACACATCACTCATACATGCCACTCACACAAACACCATCCACACACACTACTCACAATCACACACTCCTCACACAAACACCCCACACACACCTACACACTAACACATATCACTCATACACACACCACTCACACCACTGACACACGTCATTCACATACCACCCCCACACACTACTCAAACACCACTCACACCACCCACACACTACTCACACCACACACACACACCACTCACACCAACCACCTACACACGCATCACACACACCACACACGCCACTCACATACCACCCCCACACACTAACACAAACACCACTCACACACACCACCCACACACTACTGACACCACTCACCGTTCACACACACCACTCACACTAACACAAACGCCCACACAACCACTCACCACTCACCCCTCACACAACCATTCCCACGCACACACCTCAGTACTCACACCACTCACACACGACTCACACACACACCACTCATACGTGCCACTCACACACATACCACACACACTCCACACAAACACCCCACACACCACCTACACACTAACACACATCACACACACCACTCACATACCAGACCACTGACACACGTCGTTCACATACCACCCCCACACGCTACTCACACAAACACCACTCACACCACCCACACACTACTCACACCACACACACCACTCACACCACACAACCACCTACACACACCATTCACACACACCACTCACACATGCCACTCACATACCACCCCCACACACTAACACCACTCACACACACCACCCACACTACTTACCACTCACACATATACGCCACTCACACACCACTCACACTAACACAAACACCACACACAGACCACCCACACATAACACACACCACTCATAAACACACCATTCACACATATACGCCACTCATGCCACTCACACACATACCACACACACACCAGTCACATACACCACATACCACCCACACACACACCACTCACACAAATGCACCACCCACACACACCACTCACCACTCCACACATACCACTCACACACAAACCACTCACACACACCCCTCACACACACACCACTCACACACCACTCACATCCTCATACACACCACTCATACACGACTCACAACCCTCACACGCACACCACTCACATATGCATATTCAAACCAGATACACTACTCACACCACTCACATGCCACACACATACCTCACTCACATACAACACACACGCACATCTCGCAGTCACTGCACACACACCACCCACACCACACTTACACGCTCATGCTCACATGCACACACACACACGCTGACATGCTCACACACACACTTACACATGCTCACACGCACACATGCACACACCCATACACACACCTCACACATCAGCTAAACTTACACACATATACATCTCACACCACATCCTCACACACGCCTCACACATTTACATGTGTCACACCACATACACACCTCATGCGCTCTGATATACTACACAGTATTACACACCGCACACCCTCACGTAGACACGGCCGCACTCACACCGCACTGCCGTGGCTAGGCTGGCTCTGCCTTCTGGGTTGCCGTCTACCTGCCCTCCCTGTCAGCAGGTGAATAGCCTCCGGGGGCAGAGTCAGCCTTTGCTCACCTTAGCATTTACCCCTGAATGAACAAAGGAGCGAGTGAACCTCCCAATAATATTGGAACAGATTGAAGAAGTCCAGCTGTTCAGGCTTCTCGAAGCATCCGCTTTCCTGCAAGCCCTGGCATTTCCTCCTACCAGCAGGACCCTTGCAGACGCGGGTAGTGGGGGAGCCTTCCGTCACTCCCAAGGTCTTTCTCACCAGGCCTGCACGTTGCATCTTCTGTTATGAGGGCTATTTTAGCCCTTGTAGTCACCAGTGTAGAATATGCTGCTGCAGGTGGTTTGGAAGGCTGAGGCTATTTTCAGCTGCAGGAGGAGCACTGCAAGCCTCGAGCTGTCCGAGTACAGCAGCCCCCTCTGGGCCTCCAGGCCTGCGTCCCCACTGCAGTGTCTCTGGATTCTGGTCAGGACAGGACACGCTGTCCTGTGACCATGAGGGGCTTCCTTACACTGGCAGGAAAGGCCCAGGGCTGCCTGGTTTGGAAACCCCTTGCCTGCTCCCTGGGAATGTAGAACTAGTCCCAGGATGCTGCCCTGTCTGTAGTTAGAGGGGTAGGGGTAGAAAAAAATGAGTTCAAGCTTTGAAATAGAGACTTGATCATAACATGACTTTTCCCCCCATTTCATGTGTTTATTTTTTAACAGCTTTATTGAGAGAGAATTTACATATCATGCATTTTAAGTACATGATTCAACAATTTTTAGTATATTTACAGAATTATGCAACCATTACCACAGTCTAGTTTTAGAACATTCCCATCACCCCACCAAGATCCCTTTTGCTTGTTTGCAGTTAATTCCCATTCCTACTCCCAGCAACCACTGATCTGCTTTCTGTCTCAGAAATTCTCTGTCTCGGGCCATTTCGTAGAAATGGACTCATGAAGTTACAAAGCTTTCTAACTGGCAGACAATGTGGGTTTTGGGGGGATCCCCATTAATGGAGGGGGATTGTCTGATGATTCCAGATTCCTATAAACATTTCATGTAAGGACGCAAATCATACTTAAAGGAACTTCAGGGACAGAATGTGTATCTTTTCCCAACTCGGTTGTGGGGTGGGGTCCTTCTTTGCAAGGCTATGGAGGCCCTTCCTGCATGCATTCTTTCTGTAACTGAGAGCAGCAATTTGCAGAGCGCCAGCCCTGCCCCAGGAACACCTGGACACTGAGTCTGTGCCTGTCTTCTGGTGCCATGCAGCCTTCCTCTGGGCCAGGAAGAGCACATGAGCGTAAATAACTGGAGTGGCCTCTTCTGGTTTCCTCCCCATGGCCCTCTGGGAAATCCACTTCCAACCTGTCCTAGCCTGGAATAGCTCTTTTCAGTGGAAACTCTTCCTTCAAGCACCATCTCTTCAGCTTAAACTTATCTGTTTGTTTTTATTTTTTAACTTTTTTTCTTTCAGATTCTAGGTGTGTTCCCCAGGCTGGAGTGCAGGGGCTCGATCATAGCTCGCTTCACTTTAGCCTCAAACTCCTGGGTTCAGGCAATGCTCCTGCCTTAGCCTCCTGACTGGCTGGGACTACAGACATGCACCACCTCACCCAGCTAATTTTTTTATTAGAGATGTCTCACTGTGTTGCCCAGTCTGGTCTCAAATTCCTAGTCTCAAGTGACCCTCCCACCTCAGTGTCCTGAGTCACTGGGATTATGGGCATGAGACACGGTGCCCAGCTTGTTCTGTTCTTGGTCTAGAATTTAAATTAGTTAAAATTCTAGCTTTAACCAGAATTCTAGATTATATTTCTCGATAATCATGTGTTCTTCCAATTTTTAACCTAAAGAAAATGCCCACCTCACCCCACACAACACCCACACACCTTTTAGATTCTATTTCTAACCTCATCATCATTGTTATCAACTTCTCTGAGATATTTTGCATTCTTTACTTTTATTATTTAGAGTCTGAAGATGCTCATGGTAAATGCAAGATTATAGAGCTAACTTTTTGCACAAAAAGCCCACAAAACAGTTTTTGACAGAGCATGTCAGTGTTACGTTTGGATTTTAAAAGACAGTGAAGCTGAGCTGAGATTCTGTTTTAAAGATTTTGCAATTAAATAAAGAGACAGCTTCAGTTTGCTCTGGACTGCGTTAGCTGCAGTGCAGAGGGCGGAACCGGCTGAAGGAACTGTGGCGTATTTTGAGCGCGTCTCGATCAGCTTTCGTTTCAGTCTTCTGTTTCCGTCACCCACACAGGCATATTCAAGAGTTCCTGCTACATCGACGTGCGCTGGTTTCCCTTTGATGTGCAGCATTGCAAACTGAAGTTTGGATCCTGGTCTTATGGAGGCTGGTCCTTGGATCTGCAGATGCAGGAGGCAGATATCAGTGGCTATATCCCCAGTGGAGAATGGGACCTAGTGGGTAAGCCATGAGACTGACAGCCTGGAAGAAAGCTTTTCTATTCCTGGGCAGGCTTTAAAAGTTTGGGATTTTCCACTGTCCTTTTCGGTGTGAGTATTTATTGAGTTTTGCAGTAGTCTCCATTATTTAGTGAGAGCTATAGGAGGAGAAACAGAAAACAATTAGGATATGCCATGCTTTCCAAGAGGAACTGGCACTTGTAGTGAGAGTGCATTTAAACAAAGCAGTGTGAGGATAGATATCTCTACGTTATTCAGATCCACTCCATTTCTAAAAGCAAGTTGAACGGCAAACTTCAGTTGATGGGAACCTATATTTGATTATTTTAAATAGAAAAACAATGATTATATTTATAACTGTAAAATTGGTAATATATTATTATAATCATGTGTTTCCAATCCACCAAAAGAATATCTACCAATTTGGCCAACTATCACTAAAATACTCTTAACGCTATAGTAAATCAGCAGGTTTTATTCAAGCTAATTACACCCCCCCTTTTTTTTTTTAGCACTTTGCAAACTTTAGGGCTATGCTTGTGTGTGGTATACACATTGAAATAAACAGGGTAATTTATTGTATTCTAACAATGGCTCCTTCTCTCCTCCTCCCTATGGAGGAATTCCCGGCAAGAGGAGTGAAAAGTTCTATGAGTGCTGCAAAGAGCCCTACCCCGATGTCACCTTCACAGTGACCATGCGCCGCAGGACCCTCTACTACGGCCTCAACCTGCTGATCCCCTGTGTGCTCATCTCTGCCCTTGCCCTGCTGGTGTTCCTGCTTCCTGCAGATTCCGGGGAGAAGATTTCCCTGGGTAAGCACCCGGGTCTCTGAGACTGGAGGCCCCTCTGCTGAGGTCAGCTCTGGAGGGCTCACAGCAGACAGCTCAGGACTCCATCAGGGTTCCCGGAGATTACCTGGCTCATCGCACACAGACCTCCTAGCCCGGGGTGGCTCCAGGACACCGGAGGTCCCTGACTCGGGCTCCGTGCTGGACGGCTGTGTGATCCTGAGAATACTGGAGGACCCTCAGAGGATAGGGGGGATGCACGGGGAGGGGCCAGCTCCAATCTGCCTTAAGGAGCCTGTGCTTTCTTCCCTCCTGCCACCCCACCTGTTCCTTGATGGCGACTGGTCATCAAGGGAACAATTTAGCTTAGTATCAGCTTGCATTTGTATGGTGCAGTACACAGCGTAATTCTTATGATCACCCCCATACGAAGCTAAGAAAACCAAGATTTCGAATGGTGGGATGAGTTTCTCAATATCTTAAAGAGTTACTAAACATCAGATGTAGCACATAGTAGAAATTATTCCCAAACCCATGTCTTCTGAGTATGAGGCTTAGAAAGGTTGAATGTTATATCTAAGGTCACATAGCTAGCTGAGTAGCAAACTTAAGACCTGAAACCAGGTCTCCTGACTGCATATTTTCTTTTTCCTGCTACGTGAAGCTATTTCTCAATAATAGTTTACAAAAAATATGAGAGATAATTGTGCTAAGTTAAATTTTTCAGTTTGTGTTGATGCTTTTAAAATTCTGGGTCCTAAACTTGTCTCCATAAGAGACTCCTTTGGGACTCTGGTAAGTGGCATAGAATGTCCCCTGGAAAATGCACACGCCCAAAACATGCATTCCACAGCATCCCCCAGCACCACCATCCCTCGTTCTTTGAGTGTCAGGTTAGGAGCCCTCGTTGGATAGAATTGAGGCGTTCTTGTCTGTTTTGTCTGAGGAACCGCTGTGTGTTTATGTTTTAGGGATAACAGTCTTACTCTCTCTCACTGTCTTCATGCTGCTCGTGGCTGAGATCATGCCCGCAACATCTGATTCAGTACCATTGATAGGTAAGGCAAGAGTCGGGCTCCTCTCTCAGAGATATGGGGTTAGGGTGTGCCCAGGATTTCCCAGCAGATGAAACGAGAAGAAATAGGGCTGCACTGCCCCCATTTTCTCTGGAAGGTGATGATTTGCTATAACTATTCAGAGTCACCTGGGCCCAAGTAAGGGGAAGGGGATATTCAGCTGTGAGGTTTGACTTTTAACTTGCAGAAATGCCTCCCTTCCCCTCATAATTCTCCTCCTCATGCTTGCTTTGAAGCCAGATATTTTATCATTAGAGATGCATCATCTTAGCTTAAGATGTTGTTTACCCAAAAAGCCTTTGTTAAAATGGGAGAAGCACACGTTTATTGTGTCCTGAGATAACTCAATGTTTCTGTATAAAATAAAAGTGTTTAGGGAAATATGAATGAGAGAAATATATTTTGCACAGGTATAAGGCATGACCCTCTGCCCAAGGAGGGACAACAAAAACCAGAGTCTCCACTCCCATTGGGCAGTGAAGGTCGGAAGGAGGTATACAGACGCATTACACCTGCTGGCCCGCTGTTTGAGGACCCTCGCTGTGTGTCTGCCTGGGGGTGGGCTAGAGGGAGAGCCCTACCTGGATACCCCCAGGCTTTGGGAACCAAGCAGCCAAGGCCCTTCTTTGGGGAACTCCCTGTATGTGCAGTATTTTGGCCAGAGAAACTGTTGGTATGAAAAGCCTTTGTGGGTATCATTTTTCTCTTGATACCATCAGACAGGGAAGAACCACCTCTCCACCCGGTTCTGACTCCATTCTTTCTACCTTCCAGCATACTGCTTTCAGCAGAGATTTGCAGCCACCCCTCCTGGGACAGTTGTCAGGCCCTCTCTGGACTGATTACCTGCTGGGAAAGGCTTGGTTGGTGCATAGCCCACATCTAGAAAGATGGGATGCTAGTGGCCCCAGGGACATCAGCTTTGCTTCCCTGTTGATGGAATTTCAGTCTGGGCAATCCTTTGACCCCCCTCTCTCCATAGGTGGTTGGTCTGCTCAGGCTGCCATGACAAAATACTTGGGGGCTTAAATCACAGAAATTTCTTTTCTCACAGTTGCACTGCTGAAAGTCCAAGACCAAGGGGCCATCAGGGATGGTGTATCCTGAGACGTCTCCCCCGGGCTTGCAGACAACCACTTTCACCATGCTTTGTCCTCCCCTGGTAGTTCCTCCTGAGACGTCTCCCCCGGGCTTGCAGACAACCACTTTCACCATGCTTTGTCCTCCCCTGGTAGTTCCTCTGTGCACCTGCATCCCTGGTATCTCTCTGTGTGTTTACATTTCCTCTTCATTAAAAGAACACCAGTCAGACTGGATTAGGACTTGACCTAATGGTACTTAATTACCTCCTTAGGGACACTATTTCCAAGTCCAGTCACATCCTAGGGCACTAGGGGTTAGGGCTTCAACATGTGAATTCTAGGGGGAAGCACAATTCAGCTCATAAGGGTCATGGTTTGCTCCAGCCTCCTTCCTTTTCTCAGGAGCCCTGACGCTAACTTTAGGTCTTGAACTTCCACCTCTGGCAAAGCTCCTCCCAGGTACCTCTTGGTCTTTGTAGGAAGACAGCGAGTTCCGTCCCGGCGTGAGGACCAGTGAGGGCTAGCTGAACGCTTAGCCTCCTGCACCCTGATGCTTGCTGCTTAGAGCTCAGTCTCTTGAGCAGACAGCCACACCAAAGGTTTAATAATCAGAGCTGCCCACTAAAGAACGCCACCTCCTTTCTCCTAGACATCTTGGCCTGTGTAATTGCTCATCACTGCACAAGTGCTGCAAGGAAGGGGTTTCTATTTTAATGGAGGCTACCATAACAAATTGCTGTAGACTGGGGGCCTGAACAACAGACATTTATTTCTCACAGTTCTGCAAGGCTGCAAGTCCTAGATAAGGGTGCCAGCAGGGCTCGGGTGAGGGACCACTCCCTGGTTTACAGATGACCCTCTTCTCGTTGTGGCCTCACGTGACAAAAAGAGTGAATTAGCTCTTTAGCCTCTTTTCATGAAGGACTCTAATCCCATCCATGAGGGCTGCACCCTCAGGACCTCTTCAAGGACCCTGAGAAAATCACTCACCATTTCTCTACTTACACAACACTTCTCACATCAAAGGGGGGCGTTTCTCCCACATCGACCAATTCTTGGAAACCAGCTGGGTGTCCTACAGTTAGTTCACTTCAGTCCTGACGCCACCTGGAGTTAGCACAGCACTCACAGATTAAGGCTCACAAGATCATTTCCACTTGAGATGCCAGTTAGAACTTCCGGCTTCTCATGCTTCTGACCAACTCTATAAATCAGGGAGTTCCCAAAAGCACATCTTTGAGTTCAGCCATTTACTAGAGTGGCTCACTCTAGTAAACTCGGGGAAACACTTTACTTATACTTATTCACTAATTATAAAGTACAGATGAACAATCAGATGAAAGAAATGCACAGGGCAAGGTATTTGAGAAGGGGCATGGAACTTCCATGCCCTCTCTGGGCACATCACCCTCCAGACACCTCCACGTGTTCAGCACTGGGAAGGTCTCCAAAGAACTCCATTCTTTTGGGTTTTTATGGAGGCTTCACTACGTCGGAATGATTGATTACATCACTGGCCACTGGTGACCAACTCAACCCCCCAGTACGTCTTTCCTCCCCAGGGGTCAAGGGTTGGGAGAGGGGACAGGGCTTGAAGGTTCCAACTCTCTAATTACTTGACTGGTTCCCCTGGCAACCAAACCCCATCCTGAGGGTATCCAGGAACTTCAGCCATAAGTCATCTTATTAGCATATAAAAAGACACTGATGACTTCAGAGATTCAAAGGTTTTAGGAGCTGTGTGCCAGGAAATGGAAGACCAAATACATATTTCTTACTATAAATCACAATCTTCATACGTCCCAAAGCCCCACCTCCAGATACCATCCCAGTTAGGACTAGGGTTTTAACACATGAACTTTGTTGGGAGACGCAAACGTCATCCTTTGCACCACCCCCGTTGAAGAGCTGAGGCCCAAAGAGGCTGAGCATTCACTCCAAACTCACAACCAGTAGCTAGTGGACCAGGGTGGAAGCACTCAGATGCTCCATGCTGCTTCTCACGTGGGCCCAGGTGGAAGGACACGCATGGCCCATTAGAGCCAAAGCTGAGACTGAAGTTCTCGTCTTGAAAAGTCCCTGCCACTGACCCCTTCCTCAGGCTGGACAGTTGGCAGCCAGGTGGTGTGCAGGTTTGCCCTCATTGTGCCCCTGGAGCACAGTAGAGGCCTGCATCATAAACACTGGATGGCTCCCATGCCCTGACATCCAGTATTTACTCACAGGAACCACCTTATCACCATCCTGTCAGGCGATGCTAGCTCTTATTGGCTGACAGGGAGGCCAGAGGGCATGGAAGTGCAGTGAAGTGAGGGAAGGCCACTCCGTGGGTGGGAAGTCAGACCACGCTGGCTGGTTTTGCGCACCCAGAATGTGGGCTGCAGGCCTGGCTGGTGACAGGAGGCCGTCTGCCCCGCCCGTGGCATCACTGCATCCTGAGGCCCTGACGGTCAGAGAACCTGGTCAGGGTGTGCCTGTCCTGTGACGTTCAGTGCCGCAGGAGCGCCGCGTCTCACCCTGCATCTGTTCTCTCCACAGCCCAGTACTTCGCCAGCACCATGATCATCGTGGGCCTCTCGGTGGTGGTGACGGTGATCGTGCTGCAGTACCACCACCACGACCCCGACGGGGGCAAGATGCCCAAGTGGGTATGTTCCTCCCACCCCTGACAGAGTCGGAGCCCCTCCCTAAAGGAGGCTCCTCCTAGGGTTTATCTATTTCAAAAATTGCACAAAAAACGGGCATTCCTAAAGAAATAGCTTTGGGTTGTTTGTTTTTTGAGACAGAATCTCACTTTGTCACCCAGGCTGGAGTGCAGTGTGGCGTAATCTCGGCTCACTGCAACTTGTACCTCCTGGGTTCAAGCGATTCTCCTGCCTCAGCCTCCCAAATAGCTGGGACTACAGGCACATGCCACCACACCTGGCCAATTTTTTTTTTGTATTTTTGGTAGAGATGGGGTTTCACTATGTTGGCCCGGCTGGTCTCGAACTCCTGACCTCGTGATCTGCCCACGTCAGCCTCCCAAAATGCTGGGATTTACAGGCGTGAGCCATCGTGCCCAGCCAGAAATAGCTTTGTGTTTGTATTTCGTCACCCGTTGACGTGTCTTTGCGTAGCGTGCAGTCATGGTGCGCGTATTCTCGGATGCCCTGTGGCACTGCTGTCTAATGTGACGCTGTGGAGTAAGGCTCTCAAACTAACTGCCCTGTGTGTTCTATCAGCACGGTGTTTTGAGAAGGTAGTTTTTTTGATGCATGCTGTCAAGCACTGTGCTGCAGTTGGAAGCAACAGATGAGACAGACGTGTAGCAGTGTGGTTGAGGCTTCACAACAGAATGAGGAGCAAAAAGAGTAAGAAACAGAACGAGCCATGTACAAATCCGTACGTTCAGTACATATAGGGATATCATCCAACCAGAAGTCTATAAAACAAAGACTAATTGTCACCAGTGGGGAAGGGGGACGGGATAAAAGGAAATGCATGAAAACAAAGGATTGCATCCCACAGCCTGTCAGCTTAGCCTGGGCCATATCAGTCCTGCCCCAGCTGCTGGCACCGTGCCCAGCCACGTCTGCAGATGCTCGCCCACCCAGGGATCCTCTCCTGCAGGGTCTGGTGTCCGGAGCTCTGCATCCACCCTCGCCTGGCAGTCAGGAAACCTTGATGAGGACCTAGGGAGGGCCTGAGCTGCTTCCCCGCTTCATGTGGGCTTTGTAAATCTTCCCTGTCCTCCTGTCTAGAGAGCCTGGCCTAAGGATTTGGGGAGCTAAAAAGGCCCTCACATCCCAAAAGCAGCCTGTCTTTGGAGAGCACTTGTGTCCCAGTTCAGAAGGGAATCTAGGAATCAACAGCAAGCTAAAAGCAGCTGTAGGGGTGAGATGCCATCAGGTGACGCTCCAGGAATAGGGGATTGCTGGGCCTCCTGAAACATTTCATTGTGCAGTAGTTTAGTTACCTGAATGCTCACTTAGCAAAGACTACTTCTTAAGAAATGCTTTACAAAATTAGTTTCTTCTCAGAGTTGCACCTGCATGGCCCATTCCCCTTATACACTCTTTAGTGAAGACTTACTTGTAAGCCTCTCATAGTGGTGTGTGCCTGTAGTCCCAGCTACCTGGGAGGCTGAGGTGGGAGCATCATGTGAGCCCAGGAGCTCCAGGCTCCAGTGAGCTATGATGATGTCATTGCCCTCCAGCCCGGGTGACAGAGCAAAACCCCATCTCTTAAAAAAAAAAAAAAAAAAAAGGACTCACTTGTAGCTCATTACACCAGCAGTAATGTGAGCTCAGCCTACATGGTGACATCGCACACACAGACCACATCACTATGTTCCCTGAGGCTTGTTTTGTGAAGCCCCCCCCCCCGGCTTAAAACACCGGAGTACATTTGCACACATTCACCTGTATTTTTGTCTGATTTCCTTATAACCCTGACACACTTAAGAAAATGCAAGGCCAGA
This sequence comes from Macaca mulatta, assembly GCF_049350105.2. Lineage (NCBI taxonomy): Eukaryota > Metazoa > Chordata > Mammalia > Primates > Cercopithecidae > Macaca > Macaca mulatta. The sequence goes on along the minus strand of NC_133412.1, from coordinate 7,037,845 downwards.
GGTGGGAGGCCTGAGAGCTGGGGGCTTGCTGGTTTACTGCTCTTTCTACCTATCCATCCGTTTGAAGCAGGTAATACATTTACCTGTTTCTAAAGTCTAAATAAAATTAAAATTATACATAAGGAAATCCTGCTCCCATTCCTTCCCCTTACCCTGCATCTACCACCAATACCGATTGGTATATAACCATTGTAATGAATTCCTTCTTTTTCCTTCCAGTATTTATTTATGCAAATACAAAAATCTAAACACCTATTCTCATTTCTTATATTTTGACTGATGAGAAGATAAGAAAATTAAGACATTGAGACACGAAACCATTTTTAATGACCTGTAGCACTCTACTGCTCTAGAACAATCTTAATTAAGAACATATGCTAATTATTCACCTCTCAGCATAAAAGCTTATTAAAACCAGTTGGCTGCAAATGAAAGATGAAGCTTATGCATTTCTCTCGCTTTATATAGCACACTGCATTTTTCCTTCATTCCATGTGTATGTGAAACACAAACAGCCTCCGAGGGACTTTTATTATGATCTGTTGCCATGAAGAAGATACTGCCGGGTGCGGTGGCATTATGTGACATTTGCACAGCCAGAAACAAAACTGTAACCTAACAGAAGAGGTCAAGAGCACAGTTTGAGGAGTGCCAAGAGGATAATTTTATCTTTTAAATGCTTTGGCTTTGAAAGCTAATGATTCAGGCCATGGAATTCAAAGTAGACTTGGCAGTGTGTATCGTATGAGCTTGAGATGTGCACTGGGGGACGTGTAGACCCTGCATGGAGGGAGAAGTGCCTGGTGCTGCTCGCTCCCCATGTGCACAGCTGCCAGTGCATGCAGGCACACTCACTGCCCTGCAGCCCCCGAGAGAGCTGGCTCAGGCTTTCTGGTGCCTTCCCAGAGGGGTGGGGTTACACAAGTTTTGAAGAGAATCTTGTAGACCCTTTGACAGATGAGGCTGGGAAAGGCTAAACATGTGAAGTGACATAACCACTTACTTACTCATTGTATGTCCTTGGGCCAGTTTATTAGCCTCTTTGAACCTCAGTTTGTTGGTCTATAAAGTGGGGGGATTATACTCCTTTCACAGGACCCTGAAAGGCCCAAGTGAGATGACTTGTCTCATGAGCCTCGTATGGAGGGCCCAGCTCACCCAAGGTTTCACATGGGGCCATATGTCCCTGCTCCTTACTGATCATAAAAAACCCTCTGAGGTCAGCAGACCCAACCTTTCCAGGACATGCAGAGTGCCGCCTGCTTGTCAAGTACAATGGGAAACGAAGGGTTATTTTTATAGCTGCAATGAAACTGCATGCTTCCCTGTTCTTGTCCCCAAACCTGTTTGTTGCTGTTATCTTTGATAAGATGTTATAAAGAGATTACCAGGAATGAAAGCTCTGTAGATACGAACTGCACAATTTACTATCTGTATATTTCCTAAAGATAGGAAATCTACCTGCTAGGTTACTGATGGAATTTCCCCACAATCATAAAACAAAATGTAAATGAAATCAGGATCTGGATAATTTCAGGGAAAGGGCCCATTTTTCACACACTTACCTGGATGGGCTTGCAAGAATGCTTCTTTACCTGGATTGAGGCTTTGGATGTCTCTCTCCTTTTCATGAGAGGCAAAACCAGGATGAACTCCATGGGGTGATTTTTCTCCAGCTTCTTTCGTGCACTCTAGGACACACTTTAGACCGGAAGTTAGCAAACTATGGCCTGGGTGGCCAAATCCAGTCCACCAAGTGTTTTTGTAAGTAAGTTATTTTAGAAAACATGCCCATCCATTTGATGCCTTCAACGTGTGCTACATCAGCAGAAGTGAGTAGTTGCCTGGCCCTTTACAGAAAGTTTGCCAACTTCCACCTTCCACTTTTCAAAGTACTCTCCCAGACATCATCTTATTCAGTCTTCATTGAAGCCCACTGAGTTAGGTTAGAGGTTCCAAAACTTCCTTGGTTCACAGCACTTTAGTGTCTCAGGAAATTTTTCACAGAGCCCCTGGCCAAGAGAAATAATACCCAAGGCTGCCTTTAAATAGATCAAAAGACTTTAATAAGTTTTCATGCCTTAACAATGTAGCACCTCTGGGGCACAGCACCGCCTCTCAAATCTTGGGATCAGATTGGAGACCACTAACCTAGTTTCTGTTTCACAGGAAGTTCCTTGGTGTTTGCTTTTTATCAGGGTACTTTGAAAAACAGCTTTGCAAAGTGTTCACATCATCACAAGAGATGTGGTAATCTGATGTCGGAAGCCTGAACTGCTTCAAGCTTCAAGTTCACCTGGTGTCTCATGGATGTCCTGGGGTTGCCTTTGAACATTTACAGCCGCCCAGGCACTCTTTGCCTATTTGCAGTGGCCTTCCAGGGCACCTAACAGGTAGTGTGGGAGCCAGAGTTAGGTCTGAAGGTCCCCAGGTTACAGATGAGGAAGGATCAGAGAGGGAAATCGACTTTCCCTCTTGACACAGCTCACATAGCGTTCCCCTTCCACGAGGCTGTCTTCCCTGAGATTGCAGTGTGCCTGCCCCGGAGAACAATTTAGCTTCTTCCCAGGGTGCATCAGTTTTAGTCTCGCCTCACTTTGAACTCAACTGCTTGTCATGAGCAGGCACTGTTTGCCTGCTAAAATCATCTGGGAGGCAGTGGAGCCTGCTACTCCCAGGACCAGTGAAGCAGGGCTTGTATTGTAGGATCTCACTGCTGTTGGGATCAGCCGAAGCCTGCCTCGGGGCCGCTCCTAACGTTCTGTTGTCTCCCCAGACCAGAGTCATCCTTCTGAACTGGTGCGCGTGGTTCCTGCGCATGAAGAGGCCGGGAGAGGATAAGGTGCGCCCGGCCTGCCAGCACAAGCAGCGCCGCTGCAGCCTGGCCAGCGTGGAGATGAGCGCCGTGGCGCCGCCGCCCGCCAGCAACGGGAACCTGCTGTACATCGGCTTCCGCGGCCTGGACGGCATGCATTGCGCCCCGACCCCCGACTCCGGGGTGGTGTGCGGCCGCATGGCCTGCTCCCCCACGCACGACGAGCACCTCCTGCACGGTGGGCAGCCCCCCGAGGGGGACCCGGACCTGGCCAAGATCCTGGAGGAGGTCCGCTACATCGCCAACCGCTTTCGCTGCCAGGACGAAAGCGAGGCGGTCTGCAGCGAGTGGAAGTTCGCCGCCTGCGTGGTGGACCGCCTGTGCCTCATGGCCTTCTCGGTCTTCACCATCATCTGCACCATCGGCATCCTGATGTCGGCTCCCAACTTCGTGGAGGCCGTGTCCAAAGACTTTGCGTAACCACGCCTGGTTCTGTACATGTGGAAAACTCACAGATGGGCAAGGCCTTTGGCTTGGTGAGATTTTGGGGTGCTAATCCAGGACAACATTAAACGCCACAACTCCGATGTTCCCTTCTGGCTGTCAGTCGTGTCGCTCACGGTTTCCTCATTACTTTAGGTAGTAGGATCTCAGCACTCAGTTTAATACGCTCAGGTGGGCTGATGATCCCCTTGGCACATCCGCACTGTCGGTCAGCAGGGCCACTGAGAAGTCATTTTGCCCATTAGCCCACTGCCTGGAAAGCCCTTCAGAGAGCTCCCAGTGGCTCCTCACCCCGGGACAGTTGGTTTTGCATGTCTGCATGCCACTTGCCATGAAGGCCTACCTGAAAATTCAACATTTGCTTTTTGCTTGTGTACAAACCTAGATTGAAGCTAAAATAAACCAGACTCACTAAATCCATTCCAATAATTTACTGGTGGAAGGAAAACAAAAAACTAAAACTAAAACACTCTGTTAGCTTTTCTTCAAGTTATTTTTTTCTATCAGAGACAGTTGGTAGACAGAAGCAGCTTTATGCTGTTCGTACGTTAAAAAAAAATAATAATAAAAGACAATGTTGGTCTTACTAAGGATCTTTTTACCAGCCTTCCTGACTTCCGCAAACCTACCCTGTCAAGGAAATGAAAGGGACACAGGTTTCTGTTTATTCTGTACAAGGGCCAGGCCCCATGAGTGTCTCTGGTGGACCCCAGGTAACTCCTAGGTGCTGCTCTCAGAGACTGAGGAGTTGAGCAAATCTGTTCTATTCTGCAGAACCCACAGGACAAATAGAGTTCTAGTAGAATTAACAGCCCAAAAGAATAGCTAAAGCTAAGTGAAGCCATTTATGCAGGCTTTAAAAACAACAATGTGTTAGCTGATTCACATGCACTGGACTTAATTAGTCTTAGAAATGTGTGTGTGCCTACAAATGCACAACATAAAATGAACATATTCCTAGGCCTTTTCTGCATGTGTCAGGGCTAGGAAGTAGGGGCTGGGAACTCTTCTGGTCCCCAGTATGGCAGGCGCCAGGGAGGGGATGGTGTGGCCCATCCCTTCTCTGGATACCTGGCCAGTGGCAGGCAGCAGGGAAGAACTGGCAGACCCTCAGTGACTGACAAGCCAGCAAGTCTGGGTTCTGACTTTTGGGAGTCTGCCTGCTCCAAGCCCGTCCACCCCAGCTGCAGCCCCGAAAGCTGGCTCAGAGTCCTTGGGTGGATTCACTGGAGGTGGGCAACTTGAAAACAAGAGAAACTTTCATTTTTAAACCTAAGCGATGATGCAGCTCTTCCCTTAGATTGTCACCCAGGCTGGAGTGCAGTGGCACGATCTTGGCTTACTGCCAGCTCCACCTCCTGGGTTCACGCCGTTCTCCTGCCTCAGCCTCCCCCAGTAGCTGGGAATACAGACGCCCGACACTGCGCCTGGCTAATTTTTTGTATTTTTAGTAGAGATAGGATTTCATCGTGTTAGCCTGGATGGTCTCATTCTTATTCTTTAATGAGATCAGAGGGTAATTCACCAAGAAAGACCTCTTCTGTTCCATTGTGCCATCCAACAGCTGCTCAGAGCTCAAAACTGTAGAAGGCATCTGAGCCTCTAGAGATTTTTAATTTGCTTCTAATCCCTGAGATGGGAACATCATGAGGAAGATTTGATTTTGAGAATTAAATAAATTGTATGTGTTTTTCCAGCCATCTGGCCCACTCATTTCTGGGTAATGCACATGACTTTGCAGTGGAGGAAGATGGAAGCTTGTGTGTGTTTGGGGTGTGTGTGTGTTTAAGTGTGAGGTACCTGTGTGTGTGACAAGAGAAGAGACCTCACTTATGAGAAAGTTGGTGAATCAGGACATTCCAGCCTCAGGCGGCTTTGGAGTAGGATCTTCCTCAGCAGGCACTCCATCCACGTGCTATGGATGAACCATGCACAAGATTTTCATTTGTGTTTGTTTTTGTTTTTCTTGTTACAGTGTCTTTAGAAACAAGAAGCGTTTTGATACATAAAAGGAATGCTTCGTTTCTTATCATTATCCCAAAAATGATCCCTTCCACAGTTTTGCTTTAAAAAGAAACCTTTTTGGTTTTGTATTTTATACAGGAACCTATAAAATGCAAACAAAAGTTGTGCATATTTTGGCCCCTCAAATAACTACTCTGTCATTTAATAAAGTAATAATAAGAAATAGATGTGCGCATAGTTAGAAAAGTATTAAAAACAACACGCTCCCATACTCCCTGTTTTCTCTCTCAGAGGGGACCACGAATGATGCTTCTAAGGGCATTTCTAGAAAGGAAGAAAAGAAGATAAGAGGCCAAAGGAGGAGGAACGGGGGTTATGAAGAGACCTTCCCTTTCCAGCGCTAGCGCTCTGTGAAGTGCGCTGCACCTTGCATTCTTCACATGGTTTTGTCTTAGAGGTCATCCCATAGTAACACATAAAGATCTACCTCATGCCTCCTAGTAGCTGCTTAGCATTCCATTGTCTCAGTGGACTATCATTTATTTGAATAGCCTTTTACTGGCGAACATATGGATATTTCCAGTTTTTATTTTTATATACAAATCTATAATTGGCATACTTGTACATATATCTTGACATTGTTTTGTGACTAAAACTTGGTATGAATTCCAACTTAGAAATGAAATTACTGGGTTTAAGGTTACATGTATTTAAAATTTTGATAGATATTGCCAGATCATCTTCTAGAAACTGATCAATGGATGTAACTCCATCAAGAGTACAATAAAAGGCCCAATTTCTCAACTTTCTATAATAGCACTGGGCATTTTCAAACTTAATGTTTTTCCCAATATAATTGGTGACACATGATATTTAGGAATATTATTCTGATTTTGGTTTATTTTATTGTGTATAAAATGGGACATCTTTTCAAATTTTTTGTAATTTTACTCTGGATACATTTATATATTTTACCCAGTTCCTAAATGGGTTATTTGGCTTTTTCTTAATTAATTTGCTCATGTACTTCGGGACATTTTTGTCTTATGCCTTTAAAATATTTTTGTTTATCATTTGTCTTTGGATGTTATTTATTGATTTCCTTATTTATTGGCATAGAGTTTAAATATTTATGTTGTCAATTTATCAGTATTTTTCTTTGTCAGTTGTGGGATTTGTTTCCAGTTTTTAAAAGCCTTCCTCATTCTGAGATGATAAATAAACTTACTCACATTTTCTTCTGAAACTTTATGGTTTTATTTGTTTACCTTCGGACTCCCTGGAATTCATTTATTGCAGGAAATGAGGGAAAAATCCATACTTTTTCTTCCAAATGGTGGTCAGTTGTATCAATAACTATGTAATAATGCATTTCTAAAATCCAGTCATAGTGTTTTCCCCAGCTGTTCAAAATGCAGCCTTATTTGTAAACTAAATTTCTTTAAGTGTTTGGTTCTATTTCTGTTCTATTTATCTCTATGAATGCCTTTAATTTCTAAAGCATTATTCATACTCATATCAGTATTTTCAAGTCAACACTTCCTTCAACTCAATCTCTCATATGAATCTTTTTTTCAATTAGAGTCACAGTGAATTTACAGATTGAGTCTTCCTATTCAACAGCACGAAATCTTGTGTTTAAGTCTAATTTTATATAACTTAGTAGTGTTTTACGATTTTGTTCACGAAGGTGCTTTGAATTTATAGTTGTTTATTTCCAGATGTTTTATCATTTGGCTACCATTTTCAATGGAATGATTTATTCCACTTTATTTTCTATTTTATCCCATTGTATAAGAAAGTAGTTGGTTTTTATGTATGAATGTTATAATCAACCACAAACTGTGATTCCTACTTGTTTCTAAGATTTACTTCTGACTTCTTTCCAATGTGTCTCTTATTTCTTGTATCTAGTTGCATTTGAGATCAGTGTTGAGTCAGTGATTCAGGTGGCATGCTTATCTTGTTCTCGACATCAGTGGGACGTTGTAATGTCTCAACGTTTAACTTGTATGAAGACATGTATTTTCCTTGCCATAATAAAAAAGTATCTGTGTGTTCTCAAACTATTAAGACTCTCTGAGGAAAATATAGATGTTAGATTTTTATCAAAGCCTTCTCAGTGTCCAGAAGGATTATCAGAAGGTCTTTTCCTTTGCTCTAGTAGTATGTTTAATTACATTAATAGAATATTTAAGACCAAATCATTAGTGTATTCCTGAGATGTTCTTTACTTACTAGTACCATGATTTTGGTTTTCAATATTTATAATTAAGATTCATCATTCTACAGCTTGCTTTTATGTGTTTTTTGCCCAGATTTAACTTTTTTTTTGAGACGGAGTCTCACTCTGTCACCCAGGCTGGAGTGCAGTGGCCTGATCTCAGCTCACTCCAAGCTCCGCCTCCCAGATTCACGCCATTCTCCTGCCTCAGCCTCCCGAGGAGCTGGGACTACAGGCTATGCCACCACACTGAGCTAATTTTTTTGTATTTTTTAGTGGAGACCGGGTTTTCATCCTGTTAGCCAGGATGGTCTCCATCTCCTGACCTCGTGATCCACCCGCCTCAGCCTCCCAAAGTGCTGGGATTACAGGCATGAGCCACCACGCCTGGCCCAGATTTGATTTAACTTTATGCTAACTTAAAGAAATATTATAAAACAAAAACTTCTCTATTCTACAACCATCTATTGATTTTGAATTATTTTCCACTTAAGTGTGGAAGAACTAGGTGGGGCTGTCTGGGCCTGCTGTGGTATATTTCTGGATTTTTGCTCCTCAGGTTAGGTCCTCAAACCCTTCTAGAGTCCATTTTAGTTACATTTTAAAAATAATATTCCGTCCACTTTTTAACATAGTTGCATAGTTTTGCAATATAGGCACTTCAAGTGTTTTCTTTCCTCTATTTGTGGTTATTTCTCCTTTTTCCATTTGTAATTGTGTGCATTTCTACTTTCTCCTGTGCCTATTGATTTAGCTTGCCATGAGTTTTACTGGTTCATATTTTTAGACACTGGACCCTTAGACTTTGCAGTCTGGGGACCTGTCTTCAGGGTCTTGGGGGGTCCCCTGTGCTGACCCAGCCCTCCCAGGTGACAGCAGTGGGCCAGCGCAGCAGAAGCCACCATTGTTGCATGTGCTTCTCCAGCCAGTGCTGGGCCCAAGACACGGTTTAGCCCTTCCCCTGGCCCTGGGAGCCTGTGGGACAAACGAGTTGAGGCAGCACGGGTGGGTTAGATGTAGCTGGTCAGTGCACTCATGGGGACCCCAGCGAGTTGGAGAAATGACTGACAGAAGCTTTAAGCAGAGCCCTCCGGGGGTGCACACCTCAGGAAGTAACTCTTACATAATTTAACTTTTTCTCATTCCTTCATTTTTTATGTGGCACAAATTGAAACCCACAAATTTCACTCAGGAAATTACAAGGGTATTTGGAGCTCTGTGTCAGAAACTGGAGACACAGATCAATATGTACTTCTTATTATTTTATACTCAATTTTATGTTTAAAACCCTTCCCAGCCTCCGTAGACCTTCCGTCCATCAGAGTATTTCTGACCTCACCATGGATGGCTCCTTTTCTAATTACTGTTTACTTCATCTCCATCTGTGTTTGACCTTCTAATGCCATAGCTTGTCTTGAGTTGGGGAAGGGGTCTCGAAGTTATGGCCCCTGGGGCTGCGGCCCACAGACTCTTTCTTAAACTCTTTGTGGCGAGACACCCCCCGTGTCTGCACACAGCCCGCCTCGGGAGTGCACGCTTTCAGCAGTGCTGCAGTTCCACACTCTTTCTTGTCTTCTCTCCGCCGTCACATGTAGCATTTTGCACTGCTTTCTAAATTTCCTTTTTTTCCTGCCAATGGCCTTCTTACCATTTCCTCTGCTGCTGTGTTAGAGTTCTGTGTGTTCACCTTCTGATTAATACTTCCCATCAACAAATTCTGCAGGTGCGTTTTGTAATTCTTAGTTTTCTGCTTTTATTATTAATATTTTCATTCTATTTTACTTTTTAAAAAGTTGTATATTTTTAAATTTTGGTAACATATACATAATGTAAAATTTATCATTTTAACTAGTTTTAAGTGTACCATTCAGTGGCATTAAATACATTCACATTGTTGTACAATTCTCACAATCACATATTCCCAGAACTCTTTTCATCTTCCCAAATTGAAACCCTGTCTCTATCAAACATCAGCCTCCCATTCGCCCTCCCCCAGCCCCTGGCAACCATCATTCTCGTTTTGGTCTTTTTTTTTTTTTTTTCTTTTTTTGAGACAGTCTCATTCTGTAACCCAGGCTAGAATACAGTGGCGCAATCTCTGCTCACTGCAACGTCTGCCTCCTGGGTTCGAGTGATTCTCGTGCCTCAGCCTCCAGAGTCGCTGGGATTACAGGTGCACACCACCAAGCCCGGCTAATTTTTTTTGTATTTTTAGTAGAGATGGGATTTCACCATGTTGGTGGCCAGGCTGGTCTCAAACTCCTGGCCTCAAGTGATCTGCCTGCCTCAGCCTCCCAAAGTGCTGTGATTACAGGCCTGAGCCACCTCACCTGGCCTCCTTTTGGTCTTTATAAATTTGACTAGGTACCTGATACAAGTGGGTTCATACAGTATTTGTCCTTTTGTGACTGACTTATTTCACTTAGCATGAAATAAGATGTCCTCAAGATTCAGCCATGTTATACCTTCCTTTTACTATTTTTTTTTTTTTTTTTGAGAGGAAGTCTCACACTGTTGCCCAAGCTGGAGTGCAATGGCGTCATCTTGGCTCACTGAAACCTCCACCTCCCAGGTTCAAGCAATTCTCCTGCCTCAGCCTCCTGAGTAGCTGGGATTACAGGCACCCGCTACCACTCCCGGCAAATTTTTTTTTTTTTTTTGTATTTTTAGTAGAGACAGGGTTTCGCCATGTTGGCCAGGCTGGTCTCAAACTCCTGACCTCAGTTGATCTACCCACCTCAGCCTCCCAAAGTGCTGAAATTACCAGCGTGAGTCACCGTGCCCAGCCGGTTCTCTTCTGCTTTTATTTTGTTGTTTTTCTAAGTTATTCAGTAGATGCCTAATTCGTGTGTTTCCAATTATTCTTATTTAATCAGATAAGTATTTTCGGGTCTGTATTTTATTCTGATCAAAGTCTTAACAGCAGTCCATACGTCTTAATATGCAATGTTTTCATTTGTATTTTCTGGATATTCTGTAAGTTGAATTGTTGTATCTTCTTTGAACTGACTTTTTAAATAAAGGCTAGTCAGGTGAAGCAGCAGTGGAAATGGAAAAGGAGCAAAGAAACCTGTAACTGTTTGTAATCAATTCCTTGTACACCCCACTGCACTCAGACCAGCCCGAACTGAGCTTTGCTGAGTATTTTAAAATGTCCACATTTTTTAACTTAAAAATTAATTTCTAGTTATATCACCTCATGCTTTAAGCCTTTTGTACTATTTCTAATATTGTAATGTGCTGAGGTGTTTCTGAGGGGTTTGTATGATCAGCGTCTGTGAATGGATCCCTCTCTGAGAACGACCTGGGCAGGTGTCTGGGAGCTCCACCCCCGGCTTTGCTCACTGGCCTGGCCGGGGCCACATTCCCTGTCAGCAGCATTCCTCTTTAATATCCTTCCATTTACCATAGGACGTTTAACGATTAATACCGGATTTGCACTCTATTTTCAGTATTTACCTTGAATTCACATTTATCTGCTTTTAAAACCAGCCCCACTGATTTGTTTTGCTGAGATGCCTCCCTCGTTCATTCTTACGTTCACACGACACCTCCCGTCTCCACATGTGTGGGTTTTCCCCACGCCAACCCATTCTCCAGCACCAGCTGGGTGTCCTACCGTTCAGCTCAACTCTGACACTAACTGGAGTTAGTGCCAGCCCCACAGGGGAGGCGCTCAATTCCCAGGACTGCCCCGCTCCAGATGCCAGTTGCAAGTGGTGGGTCTCCAGGTCACCCACAGCTTCTGTCCAACTTGCCTATAAATCGAAGGTTCCCACGACCCCCTTCTTAGATCCAGTCATTTGGTGGAACAGCTCAGAGAACACAGGGGAACACTTTACTATGTTTATCCACTTATTATAAAGAATACAGCCAAATGGGAGAGACTATAATAGGAAAAGAGACGTTGGGGGTGGGTATGGCCTCTCCAGGAGCACCACAAATGTGTTCCCCAACCCTGAAGCTCCTGCAACTGTACTTAGGAATATTTAAGGAGGCTTCATCATGTAGGCATGAATGATAATATTGATTCAATCTCCAGCTCCTCTTTCCTCCCTAGAGGATGGGGTGTGGGGCTGAAAGTTCCAAGCTTCTAACCATGGCTTGGTCTTTCAGGTGACCAGCCCTCATCTAGGATTCCACCAAGAGTAGTTCATTAGAACAAAAGATGCTCCTATCACCCAGGAAATTCCAAGGGATTGGAAGCTCCATACCAGGAACTCCGTACCAGTCAAAGATGCTCCCAACCAATATTAGAACAAAAGATGCTCCCAGTGCCCCATCACTCAGGAAATTACAAGGGTATTTGGAGCTCTGTGTCAGAAACTGGAGACACAGATCAATATGTACTTCTTATTATTTTATACTCAATTTTATGTTTAACTTTTTTGAGGTACTTTTTTTAGGTTTATGTTGGATCTGCACTTATATTTTTAATACATATTGCTGATATATTTGGTTTAATATTTTTTCAACATCTGAAATTGACATTTCTTTTGCATTCTCTTTTGGATTTTATTTCCCTGCTCCTCCTGATATATGTGCAATCCTTTAGTTAAAATAAAAGATTTATTGCTTTTATGTGGTTAAGTGGTTACCTATATAATTTTACATAATATAATTCAACCTATAGTTCATGATTTATCAACCTGACAGTTTCTATTAATTCTCCACTTCTCACTTCAAACTCTATTATTAGTTATCTTTTTGGTTTTAGGTTTTCTGCAGGTTCCTTATACAACGCTGTGTGATATGCTTTAATATTTATCAATTCAGAAGAGTATCTGTTGACTACTATTGAGGGAAAATTGAAAGATGTTTAATAGGATGGGCAATTCATTTATTTTGTGGTAATCTTCCCTCTTCCCTAATTTTCATAGTGCAATTATCTTTGTTATTTTTACAAATTCACGAGTTATAACATTTACTTTCTGAAATTAATTTCCTGCCATCACATACACGGTATATTTATTTATGCAAAATGAATGCTCCGTCTTTTCCCTCATTTTGGCTTGAATATGCAATGTGTTTTATTCCTCTTATTCCCGGTGGAGATCTGAAATTCTTCCTCCGTGATGATAGCTTTGTTATTTTTGGCATCGTCTATTCTGTTTCCTGCTATTTACAGTTTGGTTGGTTTTGTTTGTTTGTTTGTTGTTTTTTTCCTGTTCTGAAATGAGTTTTTGCTCTTCGATTTGTTTCCAAAGCTCTGCAATTTACCTTTCATTTTGCTTTTCTATCTTTTAGCTCTTTTTATTGAAATCAATTTCTTACTAACTTCTTTCACAACATTTTGGAGCACTTTCCTGCATGGATTCAGTTATATATTTTGCTGCAGAATGAAATCTTTTTCTTTACAGACCATGGTCCACCCTGTGTTTACCGTTCTCCTGCAGTGTGTTTGCAGGAATGGCTTGCCATTTATTTCACTCTTACTTTTGCTTAATTTGGGCAGCTCCGTGTGGAGCTTTAAATTCCTCTGAAACAGCAGGTGTCAGCCTCTTTCAGACTCTGTGCTCCCTCTTCTTCCTGCTCTCCTGGCCTGGGGTTCTGAGAGGAAGGCCAGCCCCTAGGATGGACAGCCTGGGCGTTTTTGTCTATACCTTGTTGCTGTTGATATTGGTCTGTTGGTGCTCCATTACATTTTGGGTATTACCTGGGAGGAGATCTATATTATTATTTATTGCTCTAATTCATGAAATCCTGGGTCTTTGGGGTGAGAGAGCTGTTATTCACCATGTACTCCTGGTGAAATTTCCCAACCTCTCGCCTCACACCTTTCAACTCCAGTGAGGACAGATAAAATGTTCTTGGATTTAGCTGTTAGGGCTGGTAGTTGGAGGGCTGGTGGGAGCAGGAATTTGGTTATAGTCACATCCCCTTTCCTTCCTGCCCATAGGGAAGACACCCGAAGCGCTGCCTCCCATGGCTTTCCTGCATCTGCTGAGATCCTTGGTGGGAGTCGGGGCTTCTGCACTCATGGGCTCTCTTAACACTTTTTCCCTCCAACTTACAACTTCTCTTCTCAATCAGCCTCACTCCAGACTGGCAGCGTAGGGTGGCGAGAGGGAATCCGCTGTTTTGGTTGGAGGCACAGGTAGGGTGGGTCGCACTGATTCAGGGTCTGTCCTTTGCAGGTCCACACCACCTTCTTCTCTCTGTCTTCTTGGCTGCAGCACTTTGAAGAGTGTGGCGGGAGGCTCCATCATTCTGTGTTGCTGCTGCTGTTTGCTATTGGTGACATCTCTGATCCTGCCTTCCTCCACTCGCAATGCGCTGATAGTCACTGACCACATATTCGGGCAAAGGGTAACAATGGAGAGCGCGTGTTATGTCTCAGCACCGAGGCTGCTGGTCAATTATATTCCCAGTAATTTTAGAAGATCGTGGCAGATGCTTTTCACTTCAGGTTGAAGTTATTCATCTTTACATTGAAGGACCTTATGAAGCTATGGAGTTTAATCTGTTTCCAACTATATTTGCCCCCTTTTCTTTCTGTGGTAAATGAAAATGGCCAAGAATTCGCCATTTAGTATCTTTTTATTAATATTCATAGTGTAGTTGTTTTCCAAACACATTATTTTATGCTATCATTTAAGATAAAGGTAGTCTTGGTGAAATCAGTATGTCAAGGTTAAAGTGAGTATAATGTTTTTCTCCGGCACATTTCGGTAATTACCATACAGTCGACCCCATCTGTGGCATTGCTTTCTTTTCTTTTCTTTTTTTTAGATGGAGTCTTGCTCTGTCGCCCAGGCTGGAGTGCAATGGTGCGATCTTGGCTCACTGCAAGCTCCGCCTCCCAGGTTCACACCATTCTCCTACCTCAGCCTCCCAGGTAGATGGGATTACAGGTGCCCACCACCACACCTGGCTAAGTTTTATATTTTTAGTAGAGCTGGGGTTTCACCCTGTTGGCCAGGATGGTCTCGAACTCCTGACCTCAGATGATCTGCCCAGCTCAGCCTCCCAAATTGCTGGGATTACAGGCATGAGCCACCACACCCAGCCTGTGGTGTTCCTTTCTGTGGTTTCAGTTATCTGTGGTCAACCACAGTCAGAAAATAGGCGAGGACAAGAAGATGTTTTGTGACAGAGACCACGTTCACATAACTTTCATTACAGTATATGGTTATGATTGTCCTATTTTATTGTTAGTAACTGCTCTTAATCTCTTACTGTGCCTAATTTACAAATTAAACTTTATCATAGGTATGTATGTATAAGAGAAAACATATACAGGGTTCACTACTACCCAAGGTTTCAAGCATCCACTGTGGGTCTTGGAACATATCCCTGTGGATAAGAGGACACTACATTATAATATAGACTTCTGTTGTATTTTTCAAACCTCATAATGCTCAAGAAATTACCATCCACTAGAAATTAGAATTTTCTGTAGTCCCAGCCATACTTCAGCATGCCCCCTGTGCCCCGGTCAACCTTGTCAGTTCTCTGGCTCCTGTGTGACCATATTAAACCCCCACCAGCATCCTCATTGCCAAGCCCTGGGTGGTGTCTGGAGAGGGACGTGTGCTTAGTCACTTAAAAAAACAGTGCCTCGTTGGTCCCGGAGCAAGATGGCCGAATAGGAACAGCTCCAGTCTCCAGTTCCCAGCGCGAGCAACACAGAAGACAGGTGATTTCTGCATTTTCAACTGAGGAGCAGACCGACACCCCACACCTCACACGGCGGGGTACAGTGTACCCTGAGACGAAGCTTCCAGAGCAAGAATCAGACAGGAACACTCACTGTTCAACAATATTCTATCTTCTGCAGCCTCCGCTGCTGATACCCAGGCAAACAGGGTCTGTAGTGGACCTCAAGCAATCTCCAACAGACCTACAGCTGAGGGTCCTGACTGTTAGAAGGAAAACTAACAAACAGAAAGGACACCCACATCAAAACCCCATCAGTATGTCACCATCATCAAAGACCAAAGGTAGATAAAACCACAAAGATGGGGGAAAAGCAGGGCAGAAAAGCTGGAAATTCAAAAAATAAGAGCGCATCTCCCCCTCCAAAGGAACACAGCTCGTCACCAGCAATGGATCAAAGCTGGACAGAGAATGACTTTGATGAGTTGAGAGCATAAGGCTTCAGTCCATCAAACTTCTCAGAGCTAAAGGAGGAACTATGTACCCAGCGCAAAGAAACTAAAAATCTTGAAAAAAGAATGGATGAATGGATAACTAGAATAACCAATGCAGAGAAGGCCATAAACGAACTGACAGAGATAAAAACCATGACACGAGAAATAAGTGACAAATGCACAAGCTTCAGTAACTGACTCGATCAACTGGCAGAAAGAGTATCAGGGACTGAAGATCAAATGAATGAAATGAAGTGAGAAGAGAAATCTAGAGAAAAAAGAGGGAAAAGAAATGAACAAAGCCTCCAAAGAGTATGGGATTATGTGAAAAGACCAAATCTACGTCTGACTGGGGTGCCTGAAAGTGAGGGGGAAAATGGAACCAAGTTGGAAAACACTCTTCAGGATATCATCCAGGAGAACTTCCCCAACCTAGTAAGGCAGGCCAACATTCAAACTCAGAAAATACAGAGAACGCCACAAAAATACTCCTCGAGAAGAGCAACTCCAAGACACATAATTGTCAGATTCACCAAAGTTGAAATGAAGGAGAAAATGTTAAGGGCAGCCAGAGAGAAAGGTCAGGTTACCCACAAAAGGAAGCCCATCAGACTAACAGCAGATCTCTCGGCAGAAACTCTACATGCCAGAAGAGAGTGGGGGCCAATATTCAACATTCTTTTTTTTTTTTTTTTTTTTGAGACGGAGTCTCGCTCTGTCGCCCAGGCTGGAGTGCAGTGGCCTGATCTCAGCTCACTGCAAGCTCCGCCTCCCGGGTTCACGCCATTCTCCTGCCTCAGCCTCCCGAGTAGCTGGGACTACAGGCGCCCGCCACCTCGCCCAGCTAGTTTTTTGTAGTTTTAGTAGAGACGGGGTTTCACTGTGTTCACCAGGATGGTCTCGATCTCCTGACCTCGTGATCCACCCGTCTCGGCCTCCCAAAGTGCTGAGATTACAGGCTTGAGCCACCGCGCCCGGCCCAACATTCTTAAAGAAAAGAATTTTAAACCCAGAATTTCATATCCAGCCAAACTAAGTTTCACAAGTGAAGGAGAAATAAAATCCTTTACAGACAAACAAATGCTTAGAGATTTTGTCACCACCAGGCCTGCCCTACAAGAGACCCTGAAGAAAGCACTAAACATGGAAAGGAACAACCGGTACCAGCCACTGCAAAAACATGCCAAACTGTAAAGACTACTGATGCTAGGAAGAAACTAAATCAACTAATGAGCAAAATAACCAGCTAATATCACAATGACAGGATCAACTTCACACATAACAATATTAACCTTAAATGTAAATGGACTAAATGGTCCAATTAAAAGACACAGACTGGGAAATTGGAGAAAGAGTCAAGACCCATCAGTTCGCTGTATTCAGGAGACCCATCTCACATGCAGAGACACACATAGGCTCAAAATAAAGGGAGGTAGGAGGATTTACCAAACAAATGGAGAACAAAAAAAAAAAAAAAGCAGAGGTTGCAATCCTAGTCTCTGATAAAACAGACTTTAAACCATCAAAGATCAAAAGAGACAAAGAAGGCCATTACATAATGGTAAAGGGATCAATTCAACAGGAAGAGCTAACTATCCTAAATATATATGCACCCAAAACAGGAGCACCCAGATTTATAAAGCAAGTCCTTAGAAACCTACAAAGAGACTTAGACTCCCATACAATAATAATGGGAGACTTCAACACCCCGCTGTCAATATTAGACAGATCAATGAGACAGAAAGTTAACAAGGATATCCAGGAATTGAACTCAACTCTGCACCAAGCGGACCTAATAGACATCTACAGAACTCTCCACCCCAAATCAACAGAATATACATTCTTCTCAGCACCACATCACACTTATTCCAAAATTGACCATATAGTTGGAAGTAAAGCACTCCTCAGCAAATGTAAAAGAACAGAAATTATAACAAACTGTCTCTCAGACCACAGTGCAATCAAGCTAGAACTCAGGATTAAGAAACTCAATCAAAACCACTCAACTACCTGGAAACTGAATAACCTGCTCCCAAATGACTACTGGGTACATAATGAAATGAAGGCAGAAATAAAGATGTTCTTTGAAACCAATGAGAACAAAGATACAACATACCAGAATCTCTGGGACACATTTAAAGCAGTGTGTAGAGGGTAATTTATAGCACTAAATGCCCACAGGAGAAAGCTGGAAAGATCTAAAATTGACACTCTAACATCACAATTAAAAGAACTAGAGAAGCAAGAGCAAACACATTCAAAAGCTAGCAAAAGGCAAGAAATAACTAAGATCAGAGCAGAACTGAAGGAGATAGAGACACAAAAAACTCTCCAAAAAATCAATGAATCCAGGAGTTGGTTTTTTGAAAAGATCAACAAAATTGATAGACCGCTAGCAAGACTAAAAAAGAAAAGAGAAGAATCAAATAGACACAATAAAAAATGATAAAGGGGATATCAACACCGACCCCACAGAAATACAAACTACCATCAGAGAATACTATAAACACCTCTATGCAAATAAACTAGAAAATCTAGAAGAAATGGATAATTTCCTGGACACTTACACTCTCCCAAGACTAAACCAGGAAGAAGCTGAATCCCTGAATAGACCAATAGCAGGCTCTGAAATTGAGGCAATAATTAATAGCCTACCAACCAAAAAAAGTCCAGGACCAGATGGATTCACAGCCAAATTCTACCAGAGGTACAAGGAGGAGCTGGTACCATTCCTTCTGAAACTATTCCAATCAATAGAAAAAGGGGGAATCCTCCCTAACTCATTTTATGAGGCCAACATCATCCTGATACCAAAGACTGGCAGAGACACAACAAAAAAAGAGAATTTTAGACCAATATCCCTGATGAACATCGATGCAAAAATCCTCAATAAAATACTGGCAAACTGAATCCAGGAGCACATCAAAAAGCTTATCTACCATGATCAAGTGGGCTTCATCCCTGGGATGCAAGGCTGGTTCAATGTACACAAATCAATAAACGTAATCCAGCATATAAACAGAACCAAAGACAAAAACCACATGATTATCCCAATAGATTCAGAAAAGGCCTTTGACAAAATTCAATAGCCCTTCATGCTAAAAATTCTCAATAAATTCCGTATTGATGGAACGTATCTCAAAATAATAAGAGCTATTTATGACAAACCCACAGCCAATATCATACTGAATGGGCAAAAACTGGAAGCATTCCCTTTTAAAACTGGCACAAGACAGGCGTGCCCTCTCTCACCACTCCTATTCAACATAGTGTTAGAAGTTCTGGCTAGGGCAATCAGGCAACAGAAAGAAATAAAGGGTATTCAGTTAGGAAAAGAAGTCAAATTGTCCCTGTCTGCAGATGACATGATTGTATATTTAGAAAACCCCATCATCTCAGCCCAAAATCTCCTTAAGCTGATAAGCAACTTCAGCAAAGTCTTAGGATACAAAATTAATGTGCAAAAATCACAAGCATTCTTATACGCCAGTAACAGACAAAAGAGAGCCAAATCATGAATGAACTTCCATTCACAATTGCTTCAGAGAGAATAAAATACCTAGGAATCCAACTTACAAGGGATGTAAAGGACCTCTTCAAGGAGAACTACAAACCACTGCTCAAGGAAATAAAAGAGGACACAAACAAATGGAAGAACATTCCATGCTCATGGATAGGAAGAATCAATATTGTGAAAATGGCCATACTGCCCAAGGTAATTTATAGATTCAATGCCATCCCCATCAAGCTACCAATGACTTTTACACAGAATTGGAAAAAACTGCTTTAAAGTTCATATGGAACCAAAAAAGAGCCTGCATTGCCAAGACAATCCTAAGTCAAAAGAATAAAGCTGGAGGCATCACGCTACCTGACTTCAAACTATACTACAAGGCTACAGTAACCAAAACAGCATGGTACTGGTACCAAAACAGAGAGATAGACCAATGGAACACAACAGAGCCCTCAGAAATAATACCACACATCTACAGCTGTCTGATCTTTGACAAACCTGAGAAAAACAAGAAATGGGGAAAGGATTCCCTATTTAATAAATGGTGCTGGGAAAATTGGCTAGCCATAAGTAGAAAGCTGAAACTGGATCCTTTCCTTACTCCTTATATGAAAATTAATTCAAGATGGATTAGAGACTTAAATGTTAGACCTAATACCATAAAAACCCTAGAAGAAAACCTAGGTGATACCATTCAGGACATAGGCATGGGCAAGGACTTCATGTCTAAACAAAAGCAACGGCAACAAAAGCCAAAATTGACAAATGGGATCTAATTAAACTAAAGAGCTTCTGCACAGCAAAAGAAACTACTATCAGAGTGAACAGGCAACCTACAGAATGGGAGAAAATTTTTGCAATCTACTCATCTGACAAAGGGCTAATATCCAGAACCTACAAAGAACTCAAACAAATTTACAGGAAAAAAACAACCAACCCCATCAAAAAGTGGGCAAAGGATATGAACAGACATTTCTCAAAAGAAGACATGCATACAGTGAACAGACACATGAAAAAATGCTCATCATCACTGGCCATTGGAGAAATGCAAATCAAAACCACAATGAGATACCATCTCACACCAGTTAGTATGGCAATCATTAAAAAGTCAGGAAACAACAGGTGCTAGAGAGGATGTGGAGAAATAGGAATGCTTTTACACTGTTGGTGGGATCGTAAACTAGTTCAACCATTGTGGAAAACAGTATGGTGATTCCTTGAGGATCTAGAACTAGAAATACCATATGACCCAGCCATCCCATTACTGGGTATATACCCAAAGGATTATAAATCATGCTGCTATAAAGACACATGCACACGTATGTTCACTGCGGCACTATTCACAATAGCAAAGACTTGGAATCAACCCAAATGTCCATCAGTGACAGACTGGATTAAGAAAATGTGGAACATATACACCATGGAATACTATGCAGCCATAAAAAAGGATGAGTTTGTGTCCTTTGTAGAGACATGGATGCAGCTGGAAATCATCATTCTCAGCAAACTATCACAAGAACAGAAAACCAAACACTGCATGTTCTCACTCATAGGTGGGAATTGAACAATGAGATCACTTGGACTCGGAAAGGGGAACATCACACACCAGGGCCTATTATGGGGAGGGGGATGGGGGCAGGGATGGCATTGGGAGTTATACCTGATGTAAATGACGAGTTGATGGGTGCAGCACACCAACATGTCACAAGTATACATATGTAACAAACTTGCACGTTGTGCACATGTACCCTAGAACTTAAAGTATAATTAAACAAAAAACAAAACAAAAAAAAACCGTGCCTCGAATCCCTTGTGGAAAAAGACGAGTTCATGCTATTCAATTAGATTCAGAATTTCCAAATATACAGAAGCTCAGAGCTCATCTACGGTATCAGGTTCCAAATTTTTTTTTTTTTTTTTTTTTTAAAGGTTAGCTCAAGTAGAAAAGATAAGAATATTTGTTCCAGAGTCAGGTCGAGGGGACTTTGGTGTCGGGCCCTAAAGAGAAATTGTGAAGGAGTCATTTTGAAAATGGTCTTGTATGTACTGGGGCCTCAGCCAAAGAGACTTGTGCTCAGTAGGCAGTGGGTCAGCCAGGGTGATGGGGGCTCATCCGCGTGTCTGTGACTGGGGGAGAGGGGGACCCTGCCATCAGGAGGGAGCGGGAGTGGCAGCAATGGGGCCCAGCAGTAGGTGTTTGTTCCAGGTTCCCTGAGCTCTCCTGAGATTCTTCCAGACTCCTGGAAATAACTGGGCAGAGAGCCAAAGCCAACTGGATGAGGCCAACCCACAGCTGAAATTCAGATTTTGCATCGATGCGACCCCATTGAACTGCAGGCTGAGATTTAGTCCATTTACCTGAAACATGTGAGACCCTGTTGCTGTCTGAATTAAGATTCTTCAAATGTATATGTTGACGCACAACCCCAGTACCTCAGACTGTGATCTTATTTGGAGACAATGCCTTTAAAGAGGTAACTGAGTTAAAATGAGGCCTTGAGGGTGAACCTTAAACCATTCTGACTGGTGTCCTTATAAGAAGATGAGGTTAGGATCCACATACCGTCAGAGCGGTGATCATCTGAGGCACAGGGAGAAGACAGCCGTCTACAAGCCGAAGAGAGAGGCCGCAGGAGAAGCCAACCTTGCCCACCTTGATCTTGGATTTCCAGCCTCCAGAACAGTGAGGAAATGCACGTCTGTGTTTAAGCGCCCCCAGGCTGTGGTACTCTGTGGTCGTAGCCCCAGCCACTAAGACAGGCATCTGTCAGGTGCTGTCCCCTCTGCCAGACACAGGGGGCGCAGTCATGAGAAAGCTTCTCTGAGCTGGAAGGAGCTGGTTCTTAGGAAGGGAATTAGGTAAATAGATAGGGCCACACAGGGAGGGATCCCAGCCTTGGACAATCATGGGAGATGTCCTAGAGTTGGCGGCGCCTCAGGTAAAATCAGATGAGGGGATTTAAGGCCCACCCCAGCGACTTGCCCAGCCTCACACAAACAGCTGTTTGAACTGAGACTAGGAACTCAACGTCCTGAGGCTGCTTTCATTAACCTCAAATGTACTTTGTCTATTCTTCTTTGGAAATGGCAGGGAATGGAGAACGACATCCTGTGTTTTGGTGTCTGCAGTGGAAGTGGGTGTAGACCCCTCTGGCTGGCTTGATTCAAAGTATCGGTTTTGTCACTGGTATGTGCTGTCCTCTGTCACTATGAAAATTTTTGGCTAAAACCATCTTGCTTTGAAAGGTTAACTTTTTTTTTTTTTTTTTTTTGGAGATGGAGTTTGGCTCTTGTTGCCCAGGCTGGAGTGCAATGGCACAATCTCAGCTCACTGAAACCTCCGTCTCCCGGGTTCAAGCAATTCTCCTGCCTCAGCCTCCCGAGTAGCTGGGATTACAGGCATGCACCACCACGCCCGGCTAATTCTGTATTTTTAGTAGACCCAGGGTTTCACCATGTTGGTCAGGCTGGTCTCGACCTCCCGACCTCAGGTGATTCTCCTGCCTCAGCCTCCCGAGTAGCTGGGATTACAGGCATGAGCTACTGCGCCCAACAACTCTTTAATACCATGATTCCTGGGACTCTAGTGGTCCCTAAAACTGCTTTGACTTGGGGCATGAGCAGGGCATGGGCTGAGAAGGAACATCCCCCCAGGCCTTGCAGTCCCAGTTTCCCATGGGATGTTTTAGCGCTGTTAAGGCACTGCAGCAAGAATAAGCGTGCTGGGTCCCGATTCCGAAAACCTCTCTCTAAGGCACTCAGGACTTGCGGTTCTGTTTTCTCTACACTCTCCGTGGTGCCTCTAGTACAGTGATTAAAAGCAGTGGCCCCACAAAAACGACCTCACCTTCAAATCCAACTCTGCCCCCTGCTGACTGACCTCCAGCACAACGCTCACCTTATCCAAACTTGGGTGTCCCTACGTTAAAGCAGGAGTGACTAATAGTACTACCTGCTGAGACACAGTCTCAAGGACAGCCCAGAACACAAGAAGCACTCGAAAATGTCAGCTAAGTTTATTTTCCGCAGGATCAAACCTCACTCCTCCCACATAGGAGATGCCATCTTCTTGTTTTAAAGGCTTTGTGACAAACAGACGTTCCTTTGAAGTTTAACAAATTCCTGCCACCATGACAATGACATCTAGCAACACATTCTCTGGTGAGACAAAGGTAAGTTTAGAAAGACATTGTCAGTTGTCTCTTCCTAAGCGATATTTCCCAGGACCTAAATACCAAAAAGCACACCTCAGAAATACAGGGGATAGGCCGGGAGCAGTGGCTCACACCTGTAATCCCAACATTTTGGGAGGCGGAGGTGGGCAGATCACCTGAGGTCAGGAGTTCAAGACCAGCCTGGACAACACGGAAAAACCCCATCTCTACTAAAAATACAAAAATTAGCCGGGCATCGTGGTGCATCCCTGTAATCCCAGCTACTTGGGAGGCTGAGGCAGGAGAATCACTTGAACCCAGGAGGCAGAGGTTGCTGTGAGCCAAGATTGTGCCATTACACTCCAGCCTGGGCAACAGAGTGAGACTATGTCTCAAAAAAAATAATAAATAAATAAAAAGAAAGCAAGCAATACAGGCGCTTTGGCAGTGGGTCCAGGAGGAAGCTGGTGAGGTCATTAGGGAGGGGTCATTACACATGGAAAGCAGCAGAGATCATCTACTGAGTAAGTATTTGTTGAATGCGTTTAGGACATGAGATGAAAAGGGGGAGAAAGGCTGGGCGCGGTGGCTCAAGCCTGTAATCCCAGCACTTTGGGAGGCCGAGACGGGCGGATCACGAGGTCAGGAGATCGAGACCATCTTGGCTAACCCGGTGAAACCCCGTCTCTACTAAAAAATAAAAAAACTAGCCGGGCGAGGCGGCGGGCGCCTGTAGTCCCAGCTACTCGGGAGGCTGAGACAGGAGAATGGCCCGAACCCGGGAGGCGGAGCTTGCAGTGAGCTGAGATCCGGCCACTGCACTCCAGCCTGGGCTACAGAGCGAGACTCCGTCTCAAAAAAAAAAAAAAAAAGAAAAAGGGGAGAAATACCCACGATGTGGAGCTGGAGGTGCGTGGGCAGCTGGTACTAGTCATGGAACAGTGACCCAAGCCAGATGGGATGAGTGTGGTGGGATAGCCTGCAAGAGGGGAACAGAGGCGACAGGGCTGGGCAAGTACCCAGAGGCAGCTGCCTGGTGCACCTTGAGAGATATGCATGAGAGAAACAGCAGAGAGGGCCAGGGTGGGCAGGGTGGCGGTGGGCAGGAGGAGTGAGGGTGGGAGATGGCACCGTGGGGGTCTTTGGGATTCCCTAGTGCTTTCCCTAAGAGCGGTAGGGGTGACTGAAGGCTCTGGGCCAGACGGTGGTATAATTCAGTTGTCTTTAGATTCTGGAAAAAGAACTGAGAGCTACAGCACATTTGTTCCACTTCTGCCCTAAATTTTGTGGAGTCCCATGCTGGGGGGCTGACCACGTATGGCAGTGGGAGCTGGACCTCCCTCCAGTCTTAAGGAGACATCATTGCACACTTGAATACTGCAAGACTTGAGTGCCTTTAACCCAAGATCCTTTTATTACCTTTCCTTTATGCATCCTATAATTTGAAATATTGTCTCCACCAAATTATTCCTTCCCAGCATTTCTGGAGAAAGAAATGTAATGAAACATTATTCTTTAAAATCCCACAGTAAACAAGAACACACAGTGCTTAGTGCTGGTGTTCATCAGTTATTATTGTTCTGTTTTAAGAAAGGCAAAGGTGGCCCCTGATATGCAGGAGCTGGCCTGGTGCCCACAGCTGGGCCTTGGTCTCTCCTGATGGACATAAACAGTTCACTGAACATGAACGGTCAGGGAAGCCACTTGGTGAGTGTGATGGATTAAGACAAGAACAAGACTGACCGGGCGCGGTGGATCACGCCTGTAATCCCAGCATTTTGGGAAGCCAAGGCGGGTGGACCACAAGGTCAGGAGATCGAGACCATCCTGGCTAACACGGTGAAACCCCGTCTCTACTAAAATTACAGAAAAATTAGCCGGGTGTGGTGGTGGGCTCCTGTAGTCCCAGCGATTCTGGAGGCTGAGGCAGGAGAATAGGATGAATCTGGGAGGCAGAGCTTGCAGCGAGCCGAGATGGCACCACTGCTCTCCAGCCTGGACAACAGAGTGAGACTCCGTCTCAAAAAAAATAAATAAAAAATAAAAAAAAAAAGAACAAGACCACTATGTCATTAGGTCTGAACACAGACAAGGCAAGAACATGGTTCAAACTGTAAAAGTGACTCAACATCCCCCTCTCCCAGCTCATGCTAGTGAGTGCTGCTGCTTTATAATTAAGAGCCTGCTGCCTGGCTCTGGTCTGCCTTCTTCTAGATAAGATTAACCCACGCATCGCATAGCATCCCCTTCTTCCAAACAACACCAAATCTAGAGCAAAGCCCCACTTCCTTGAATGCTCTCCCCACATCACCCAACACAAGCCCCAGTTCTGTGGTGAGTCCTGGCAAACCCGTCTGCCTGAGACACCCCACAGTTCCCGCTGGTGTGTCCTGCGCATAGTCTCTCTCCCTCCAACAAATAGTAAATCCAACTCGTTCAGCTACAGGCCTGATCCTGAGATCTCTGGCTGGAGGACATTTTCACTTACAGGATTCCTGGGCTAATTTCCAGAGCTCTTTTGAAATTGGTAAAATAGCTCACATTTCCCACCTTACCTGGCCACTAGCCCCCTGATGGCATAACGTCAGGATTAAACCCTAGGATTTAAAGCCTGTGATTCTGGAACACTCAGGATTTTAACTTTCCAGCTCAGAACATCCTTGTGTTTTTTTGTGGTGCCTGGTTAAGACTAGCAGTGACTTCCTGAAGGTAGAAATCATGCATTCTTCATTCATTAATCTGATGATTTCACTAGTGAGAAATGAAAACTACCCAGGCCTTTCAGCTTCCCTTCCCAGCTCTCCTGCTGTTTGACCAAAAGACACACACTCTACTGATTGTCCATGACTATTTATCTGCATTCAAAGAACATATTTCAGAAAACAAAGAGACATTATAGTGGGTATTTACCACTGTTATGTTCATAGATTGGCCCCAAAATTGTTAACTTCACATGCATATTAGCATAAAACAAATAAATAGATACAATTTAAATTTCTGGTTACAGAGTTTTAGCAAAATGGCACTGAAAGGGGCTTCCAAGCCAGAAAGCCTTGGCACATCAGGTGAAGCTCTGACACACTGCCTGAGCAGCCTACTGGCTGTCCCGTCCGGAACTGATACTGGAGTTAGGGAAGCTTCAGGAAGAGACCATGGGACCTGCGCGACTGTTCTGTTTTTCCTGCCTGAGAGTATGAGGCTGGAAGGAGACACCATCTGAGCATGCACTTTCTTTTTGAGACAGAGTCTCACTCTGTCACCCAGGCTAGAGTACAGTGGTGTGATCTTGGCTCATGCAACCTCCACCTCCCAGGTTCAAATGATTCTCCTGCCTCGGCCTCCCGAGTAGCTGGGATTTCAGGTGCCCGCCACCAAGCCCAGTAAATATTTTTGTATTTTTAGTAGAGATGGGGTTTCACCGTGTTGGCCAGGCTGGTCTCAAACTCCTGACCTCAGGTGATCCGCCCACCTCAGCCTCCCAAAGGCGTGAGCCACTGTGCCCAGCCTGATCCTGCACTTTCTACCTGTGCAGGACCCCACCGACCTGGACTTCATGGTTGGGGCCTCTTTGTATATCACTCTTTGTATATCACAAATTTGAAGGCCTTTAGCCCAAGACCCTTATATTATCTTTCCTTTATACATCCTATAATTTGAAATATCATCTCCACCAAATTAGTGTGTAATTATATAATTGCCACTTTATCCTACTTCACATGTCAATACATTTAAAAAGCCTTTAAGTGTGTATTTTTGATATGATAAAATTGTGGTAGGGTTCTGGAAACCAGGTTCTCCAGATTTGGTGGAAGGGCTTGGGAAAAGGTAGGGCAATAGGCATTTAAAAAAGAAAGAAACTAAAAAACTTAAGTTGTTTATTTGAAATTCAAAATTTTCACTGTGTATCCAGTGTTATCTGCCCACCTAAGAGAAGGCAGAGTGGGAAGGTCATCACAAAAGAACATGAAAAGCTGGGCAGGTGAAAGTGATGTTCTACATTAAGGAAGGCTTGCTCTGTAATAGGATCCAAAGTGTGTGATTCCTGACCGCCCTGCAAGTGGCTTGGGAGCTTTGGGCATCTCTCTTGGAAAACAGAAACTTCATGGATGGCTAAAAGAGACATGGATAGCAGCGTACGTGGCAGAAGATCCTCTGCTGATGGGTTCTAGAGAGTCGCTGATTCCTTAGGAAGATCTGGTTACAGGCGAGAGCCTTGAATATTCAGGGGTCTGGGCCAGTCAATGGAGGCAGATGCCCTGCCTGGGAAAGGGGGCTGTCTCTAATCCAGGTGGTGTTCTGGAAGAAAAGGGAAATAAAAGGCCTGTGTCCTGTTTCTCCACCCAGAGGACTCTGCCCAGCCCTTGGGTGTTCTGAAGGGCTCTCCTGGAAGCCTACTGCAGCTGCAGGCCTGCAGCACCCGCCGTGGATAAGGGAAGATGGAGATTGACAGAGCGGCCTGCCTCCTCTTACTTTCCCTGCCCTGGCCTGAGTCCTGTGGTTCGTGGCTGTGCTGTCTTTGGTGGGAGCTTGCCAAGTCCAGCAGTGTCCGGGTGTGGATGAGAAATTACACACTCGTCCTATTCTTAGCCCAGGGGCCTCTGCATGGAACTGGCTGCATCAGCTTCATTTTTACTGCAAAACCACCCTTTACGATAGGTCAGCAATATGATTCTGGCAGATGAAGTGAGGACAAGAGGACAAATGGGGCCAAAAGGAAGCAAGGTTGGGACAGTGGGTGGAGTGACTTCTAGGGATTGGGAGGAAAGTCCCTACCCTTCCCTCCATGGGTCTCCTGACCTGGGCAGGCCCTGGGAGGACAGGGCTGCTCGAGCCACCCTGAGAACCTCCCAGGCTGAGAGGATTCCAGGATGCCCACTCTGGAGATACTGAGACCAGCGATGAGGAACACGGTGCCAGCTTGCGTGTATCCTGGGCCTGCAGCATGGAGAGGAATTTAGCATCCCAAGCCCCCACCCGAGATGCTTCAGGTGGGGCAAAGTGGCTGGAGCAGCCTAAACTTTAGGTTGTCAGACTGATACGGAGCTGCACAAGGCCAGGCACTGAGTGAGTGCCCTATAAGTGCTGGTAGAGGAAATACGTGAGTTCAAACTACCCTTGAAGTTTCAGATACTTGTCATCGGTAAATTATGAAAATGTGCTCTTTACTTTCTTAGCAATAGTGTTGCTTTTAAATCTACCTGCATTCCTTTCCTGTGGCTACTGTAAAAGTTACCATGAACTCGGTGGCTTCAAACAGTGGGAGTTTATTCCCTTATAGTTCTGGTGCTCAGAAGTCTAAACTGAGTCTTATGGGAACGAAACCGAGGTATCTGCAGGGCAGGGCTGGTTCTATCTGAGGCCCTAAGGGAGAGTCGCTTCCTTGCCTTTTCAGCTTCCAGAGCCACCTGCATTCCGTGGCTCTTGGCCCCTTCCATGAATCACATCACCTTTCTCCTGCCTGCGTCACCACACTGCCCTTTCCCCACTGTCATCAAGTCCCCTGTGCCTTTCTCTTATATGAAAATTTATGATTACATGTAGGGCCCACCTGGATGGCCCACAGTAATCTCCCCAACTCAAAGTTCTTAACTTAATCACATCTGCAGCATCCCTTTTGCCCTCCAAGTTAACATATCACAGGTTCCAGGGATCAGGTGGTGGACGTCCTGGGGCGCCACTATTCAGTGGACCACACTGCCCTTTTCTCAGAGTGAACTGGTGGTCTTGTCTGTCCCTCTTCCCTGACAGGTAAAGGGATTCAGGGTCTCTGCTCTTCGCGTCACCCATAGAGAGTCTCTCTCATATACATCTAAGGTGATCTTCAAAATAACCCCTGAACCCGGGATCATTTACAAATGGGAAATTGGGAAGAAAACTAACATTTACAGAGTTACATAATTCAAATTTTAGTTAAACATTGCTATATACAGCCCCATTATTGCTTCATTTGACCCTCCTGCCATCTAGGAAGTATCTGTTTTTACTCCTATTTTGAAAGTAGAAAACCTGAAGTAGTGACGTCATGTAATTTGATCTAAGACTACAGGTCTTGGAAATTAGAAAACCTGAAATTAGTGAGGTCATGTAATTGATCTAAGACTGCAGAGCCAGAAGTAAAGGCATTGAAGTTTAAAGCAGATCTGTGATTTCCAACCCTTAGTTCTTCCCTGTCCCATTTTGCCCTGTCCATCACTCCTTCTGCACGTTCTGCAGTGGTCTGAGAGTGGTGGCCAGTGCTGCAGGAGACCCATGGGTGTGCCTTTGGGGTGTGCACTGACAGTTTTCTTCGAATGTTTCTAGAACCACACAATATCAGGGCAGAAAGGCATCTCAGAGAAAACCTACCCCAAGTAACTTCTCAAACTACAATGCCCGTAACTATCTGGATGCTTATAAAAAACAAAAGTCTGTAAATCCCATTCCCAGAAATTTTAATTTAATGGGTGTGCAGTGAGGCCTAGGCATCTAGATTTTTTTTTTTTTTTTTGAGATGGAGTCTTGCTCCATTGCCTAGGCTGGAGTGCAGTGGCATGATCTCGGCTCACTGCCACCTCCACCGCCTAGGTTAAGTGACTCTCCTGCCTCAGCCTCCCGAGTAGCCGGGACTACAGGTGCATGCCACCACGCCCAGCTAGTTTTTTGTATTTTTAATAGAGATGGGGTTTCACTGTGTTAGCCAGGGTGATCTTGATCTCCTGACCTTGTGATTCACCCTCCCAAAGTGCTGGGATTATGGGTGTGAGCTACCCTCCTGGCGCATCTACATTTTTAACATGCCCCAAAGCTAGTTTTGAAACAATTTAACAGGAAAGAAAGGGTGAGAGGGGTGCATTCTCCTTCCTCACACTGCTGGAAAGATTCTACCTGTAATGAAATTACCTGGGTAATTTATAAACAAAAGGAGTTTAATTACTTCACAGTTCTACACGGCTGGGGAGGCCCCACATGGCTGGGGAGGCCTCAGGAAACTTACAATTACGCAGAAGGCAAAGGGGAAGTAGGCGTCTTCTTCACAAGGCGGCAGGAGAGACACAGCACAGGAGAAACTGCCACTTTTAAAACCATCAGATCTCATGAGAACTCACTCACTATCACAAGAACAGCATTAGAAGTGATGCAATCACCCCCCTCCCTCGACATGTGGGGATTATCATTCGAGATGAGATTTGGGTGGGGACACAGAGCCAAACCATATCAAGGGGTAATACGGTTTCTCTAGAATGTAGCATTGGCCTTTCTTTTTGGGGAACAGGTATGTGTGCTATGGAAGTTAATCATCGTGGGCCACATCATTGGAAAATAGCAAATAATGTTTGACTGCTTTCTGGTTTTTTGGCCGATTGGGTTAGGTGAAGAAGTTTGGCGGTCTGGCTCTGATCTGTGTGAGAGAAACAAGTGAAAGGCGGATTTCGTACTGTGAGATGAAACATCTGGAGGCGACAAGAGTCTAACTTGTGCATCAGCTGGAAAGAAAGACTGAGGGGTCGTGGGAACTTGTACATTACGATCCGTGTAACTGCACTTGCCAGAATGTAGGATCAACCTGCTGCTGAAGAATAGCCAAAATCAGAGAGTAGATAGGAACCAGAGATGGCAAACTCACCAGAGACTTCAGTGCAGCCTTGAGGTTAACTGCTGCTTGGAACACTGAGACACGATGCATTGAAACTAAATCTGGGCTTGGGAGAGCATGTCCACACCAGGTGCCCAGACATCTGGCTGGCTTTGGCCGATTTGTCCTGCAGGCACCTGCCTTGTCTGGATTTGCACACTTTCCAAGTTGCCCATTACCCTGTGCATTTCCCAAGCTGCCTTTCCTGGCTCTGATGTATGATGAACCTGCTTGAGTGGTGTATTTATCACAGTGCAATCGAGAGGCA
Organism: Macaca mulatta; assembly: GCF_049350105.2. Lineage (NCBI taxonomy): Eukaryota > Metazoa > Chordata > Mammalia > Primates > Cercopithecidae > Macaca > Macaca mulatta. The sequence goes on along the minus strand of NC_133412.1, from coordinate 7,006,696 downwards.
TGGCTCATGATTCATGACATATCATAAATGAGAATATGACTATCATCACACTGGGATCTGACTTAGCAGTTCATCTGGCCTTACTACAAGCTGCTTTCTTGAAAGAGCTCAGATTCCTAGCTCGGAATGCCTATGCTAGAAGAGTGTGCTCTCAATGGAAGGGAAGCAGTAGTTACACATTTTTCTCAGTGGACCAGTTCTCAAGTGAAGACAGAATTTTAACCAGTGTTCAGTGTCTTCTGTTAAAATCCCCAGCTCTCCATTTTTCAGTGTGAAAAAAATCCAGTCCAGGGTTTCTACAGACAGTAATTTTTGATGGCAGGGTCAGCAAATTGGGCTAAGTGTGTGTACTATTATCTCCATAAAAGGGAATCACTGAATTTTCTGTCCACTTAGCAGAGTCTTTTGTTAATCATGGGCAAGAAGCTTGTATTATTTGTGGGGCACTCTGACATCTCAGCAGGTTATGGAGTATATATGAAGAATGGGAGCACTTACTCTTCTAATAAAATGTTGCATTACAACTTTAGCATTGAACTTTTAAAGAAGGAATCATGGATTATCCTGCAGCCAAGTATTAATAGAAAGGACATACTGTGGTCTCACATTCAAACTACTTCAAAGATAAGGAGATTTATTTTACCCATTATAATTTTCTCCCAAAGCAAATAAGCATTTTTATTAAAATGTCGTAAGTTCATCCAGGTAGGATTTGGGTGAAGGTAATTTGGGACAAGCTACTGTGCACCAGTAATGAAAACAGAAACGAATTCAAGCTTCTAATAGAAAAGTGACAAGCAAATAAATTAATCTCCAGGTTATTCAATTTTAGAAAATGATATGATACAAGATATAAATAAAACTGAAAAGGAAAGTTAAAACACTCTCCGGGTTTCCATATGGATGATTTGTAATTTAAAATGATCCTGGAGGGGAGTCCAGGACAAATCTGAATATCCAGCTTTGCCCACCACCTTTCTGATCGCTGTTTCTTATGTGTTTACTGCAGCTCTTCTTTCCCCATTTCTGCGTTAAGTGTGGACAAAATTCACATGTGCCTATTACTAGCATAAATGGCACACACTGTGCTTGCTGTCTGAGACTGGCCAGGGGGTCCCTTAGTTTTGTCTGTTACTTAAATTATCAACTCCACCTAACTACAGGAAACACAGAAATTGTGTGTTGCAGCCTACACACTGTAAGCAGCATGAAATTCTATTTCGGTGTCTAGGAAATGGGGTAGGGAAGGGCCAGTCCAGGGCACAGGTAAGAATAGACTTTTGCCCTTGAGCTCTCCCACCTTTCTCTTTCTCCTTATGAGTTGCTCTTCTACCCTAGGGTTTCCAGACACTCATGCTATTCTTTAGTCCTAAAAATTCCTCCTCAAAGTCTTGCTTCTCTCAAAATGTTCCATGCCACATAGTGAGCTTCCTCCTACTTCCTTGGTCCCGCTTCCCTCCTGTGGACAGCTTAGTAAGTGCGCCCTTCCCTCCACACGCCCAGAGGGCTGACTCCTGCAGGTAGCATCTTCGCAATGGCCCCCCAAAACAGACTTGAGACAGGAGCATAAAAGGGAGGAGGAAGCAGCGCTCCTGTAGGTCTCCTGGCTCTTGCTCCAGCAGGATGGCGCAGGAAGACACATGAGGTCCTTTTTCTTAACTCAGATGTTCAGACCAGAACTCTTGTCTGGAACCAGTGAGCTGAGCTCCCCTGGGGAGCCAGGACTGATCCTGGTTTTAAGGCAGTTAATGCTCCCTATTCTTGCCTCCAGGTGTTTTTAAAATCCTCCCTACCCAGATAGGCACAAAAATAGATTATGTGTCTGGCTACAAAGAAAATCTATGCACATTCCTAAAAGCAAAAATGATACAAGCCATATTTCCTTCCATAAAACAAAGAAACTAAAAAGAAAGAATGAAAGGATAGCAAAAAAGAAAATAATTTATCAATAGATGCAGTTTTCAATAGATTAGACAGAAATCACAACCGAGGGAATCAGTGAGGTAGACATTAGCACTGAGAAATCGCTCTGATTACAGCAGATATGTATATAAAAAATGGAGACTGTGAATGATCATTTAGGAGGAATGAATGATAGGATGCACATTCTGTTAAGAGTTCTAGGAGAGAAATAACGGAGAGAAGGAAGTATTTGGAGCTAACAGCTGAAAATTTTCCATAATTGAGAAATGTAATCAAATCAAAGAAAAAGGAACCTAAAGAAAGTAGAAGCAATATAATAAGATTTAAACAAAATGATTTAACAGCTAACTAAAATTCACAATTTCATCACTAAAATAAACAGTTCTTTGCAATGAAAAGAGCAGACATTTAAAAATATTGTCTAACGTAATTAAATACAAATATAATTTAAAAAGCAAGTTGATATAAATGTATAAATATATTTAAAATATAAGAAGATATTCTTAAAAATATGTTAATATATTTTAATGTCCAGATTAAATGGACAATTTTTGAGAAAACTATAAATTATCATTTTTAACTCAATAAGAAACAAAATTCAAGCAGTCAAAAGCATCTAAACCAAAAGTAAAAGATAATGCAAAGAAAAAATCTACCCATAATAATGAAACCAAGTTCAGCGATTTTCTTGAGTTAATAAATTTTATGAAACTTTAGCTCACATATTAGATTATCCCTGTGCGATACAGACTTTGCTAGAGCATAAAACAATGTGGGACACCTGCTACCTTATTCTGTGAGGCTAGCATAAAACTAACACCACAACTAGACAAAGCTGACACAAAACTAAATGAGATCAGCCATTCTTACCAACACAGAGAGGTGCAGAAATTAAACCCAAAAAGTATCTTAGCAAATTTCACAGAATAATGATTTTTAAAAATTTGTGTGTCTTGTAAAATCAAGACTTAGATATGCAAACATGATTCAATAGCTTCAAAATCTATTAATTCAATTGTCTTCAAATTAAAAGAGAAAAGCAAGATCATCTCGATCAATATCAAGAAAGCATTTGCTAAAATTCAACATCCTGATTACATTTCTGATAAAAACGTAAACAAAGCAACACAGTAAAGTTAGAAATAAAAGAAAACTAGAAAACTGGAGCAAACATTATAGCTAATGGCAAAATATCAGAAATATTCATGTCAAAATTATACACGAGAAAAAGACATCTACTAGCACCACTTTTATGCAACAGCGAATAAGAAATCTTAGCAATAAATACAGAAAAACTCTACAGAAGGCATGAAGAAAAAGACAAAACTGCCATTAAAAAAGTTTTATCTGGTAATCTACCCCAAAATTTCACAAAATTAACTGATAAACTATATTAACTAGTAAAGTGGTCTGATATAAATGTTTAAAAATACTTACTAACAATAACCAATTGGAAAACATGGTAGAAAGAAACAAATGCCCTTACCAATTGTTTAAATGCACACAAAATCCCAGGGAATAACTTTTATTATCTAAATGGACCCTGTTCTAACATTACAGAGACCCCAATATCTAACAACTCCCTTGGCAATGTGAGGTGGTTCAGGCAGGTGTGGAGGCTCTGGGTGCACAGGTGAGCAATGACTCTACCATCTTTTATACATTGCTTCCAAGGCCATCGTGGAGTTGCAATCCTGGTTAGCCAGAGAGGAGGAAATCATGGAAGACTGTGTATGGAAGGTTGTTATGGGGTGGCCTGGAAGCGGCATTCATGTTCCACTAGTGAGCTCTCAATCACATGGCCACAAGTAAATGATCAACTCCACCTAACTACAGGAAACATAGAAATTGTGTGTTGCAGGTTGCACAAGTAATTGCAAGAGGGGCTTGGAAAAGAAGAGGGGATAGATTTTTAACAGTCAGGCATCTCTGTCATAATCTCCCCAAGGGATGAAAAGCTGTCTGCACCCTTCTTCCCATCTATGGAGCTCACTCAAGTCCTTCCCCTGGAGATAGTCTCCAAGTCTCAACCAGCTCCAAGTCTGGGATCTTTGGGTGTTGCCCTGTCTTCCCCATCCTGGTGGAATATGGACCTCATCATGCAGCTGCTGTGAATGACCTGCCCTGGTGGAGAAGACACAGAGTAATCCCAGTAAAACCTCCCATTAAGGAGGAGCGGTCCAACAGGAAATACCAGGACACACACAGCAATCACCTGTCCCCTACCTATAGGGTACCAGAACCAGCTAGCTGGGCCAGAATCTTGGAAGGGCCTTGATTAGACATTGGATCTGAGCTCTGGGAGAATCTGCTTTGCCCACATTTCTCAGCTGCATCTGCATCCTCCATTTGGGGAGACTTTTTCTCTCCATTTTCCTTCATGACTCTATTTGAAGTGAGCATTAGAGAATATGACAGGTGTGGGGAGGGCTATATGGTTTTTGTAGCAGTTTTCCTGCTGGTGTCAAATTAGGGGCCCAAAGTTTTCGTACATCTTCAGGTTTTCTTAGGTTCATGCATTCTTTGGTAATACGAGTTCTTCAAAAACTTAGTAGGATGCTTATCCATTGTCTAGCAGTGAATTTTACATGCCAACAAGCATACCCATACTTGTAAAACCTATTCATTGTTTATCTGACATTTATATTTAATGAGATGTACTATATTTTCTTATTTGGTAAATTTGCCAGCCCTAAAGTTATCATGGAGAGCCTGTCCAAATGTCTGACCCTGTGTGGCTGGGGCCTTTCTGTAGACTGAATCTTCATGTCTATCCCAAATTAATATGTTGAAACCTAATTCCCAACTGGGATGGTATTAGGAGGTGGGGCCTTTGAGAAGTGATTAAGTCATGAGGCTGGAGCCCTCATTTTATGATTATTGCCCGTAGAAAAAGATACCCCAGAGACTCCTTCCTGCTTCCACCATGTGAGGTTATAGGAGAGGGACATCTATGAGTCAGTAATCAGGCCCTTACCAGACACTGAATCTGCGAGCACAATGATTTTGGACTCGGCCTACAGAACTGTGAGAAACAAATTTCTGTTGGTAAGGCACTCAGTTTGTGATATTTTTGTGATAGCAGCCTGCTTGGACTAAGGCAGGCTTCCATGTCTCCAGCTCTTCTGCAGTGTCGTGCCCATTGCCCAACCACTACTTTAGGCCATGTATTTCAGGGCTCATCTATGGCATCGCACCTTCTTAAGGTCGCTGGTTTGATACTGGTTAGGGTAAAATCAGCTGTGGCAACAGACTCAAACATGTAACAACTCCATCCAAGAGCAGTTCGTTTTCACTCATCTAACAGCCCAGGGCAGCAGTCCAGATGGTGAGGTTGGGACTCTGCTCCACTGCATCATTCAGGGAGCCAGGGCTTCTGTCACCTTCCACAGCTTTCTCCCAAGATCACCCTGGGAGTTGTCATCCAAGGCAGGAAGGAAAGAGAGCTTAGAGAAAGTGTGGGATGGTTTTGAGGTCCTGGCTTGGAAATAACAGCCATCACTTCTGCTCAAATTCCACTAACTACGACCTCAGTCAGATGACCCTAACTAATTGCAAGGGAAGCTGGGAAGGGAATCTAACTGCTTGTGCAAAGTAAAGGGTTGATTAAATTTTGAAGAGTTTGCCAGCAAATTCTACCATAAACCTGACAAAGAATATACAAGCCTGATGTGAGTAAAACTGTAAACTTTGTTAAGAATGTTAAAAAAAAAAAAAAAAAAAAAAAAACTAAGTAAGAGGAGACATACCCTATACCTACATTGAAAGATAGAGTCATGGACAATGTAAATTATCTCCAGGTTAATCTATACATCTCCTGAAACTGTAATTGAAAATTTTCAGTTTAACTGAAAGTTTTATGAACTTGATAAAAGGTTTTTAAAATTCATATGGCAGATGTTTTAGTCAGTTTTGCGCTGCTGTAACCAAATATCTGAGACTAGGTAATTAATACAGAACAGGAATTTATCTCTGACCGTTCTACAGCCTCAGTCCAACTGAGGTGCTAGCTGGCTCAACTATCAGGTAAGGGCTGTTCTCTGCTTCCAAAGTGGTGCCTTGAATGCTACTACGTCTTCTAAAAGGGACAAATGCTGTGTCCTCACATGGCAGAAGAAAAGTCCGTTTCCATGCTGCTGACAAAGGCATACCCGAGACTAGGCAATTTACAAAAGAAAGAGGTTTTTTGGACTTACAGTTCCGTATGGCTGGGAAGGCCTCACAATTATGGCAGAAGGTGAAATGCATGCCTCACATGGCAGCAGGCAAAAGAAGAGAGCTTTTGCGGGGAGACTCCCGTTTTTAAAACCATCAGATCTCATGCGCCTTACTCACTATCACGAGAACAGCACGGGAAAGATGTGCCTGATTGATTCAATTACCTCCCACCGGGTCCTTCCCACAACACCTGAGAATTCAAGATGAGATTCAGGTGGGGACACAGACAAACCATATCAGGAAGGAAGGGTGAAATGGGGCCAGAGTTCCTCCTTTAAGCCCTTTTACAATGATAATAATTTGAAGAAACCTAAACACCTCTCAAAACGCCCCATGTCCCAACACTGTTGCATTGGGCATTATGTTTCCAACATACGAATTTTGGGGGACACGTTCAGACCACAGCAGTGGAGAATGTCTAATTCATTTTTACAAAGAGAACAATAAGATGGCAAATTTACTTGTATTTCATTCCATTTTGTGTTCCCATAAAGGAATACCTAGGGCTGGGTAATTTATAAAGAAAAGCGGTTTATTTGGCTCATGGTTCTGCAGGCTGCACGAGAAGCACGGTGTAAACACTTGCTTCTGGTGAGGGCCTCAGGCTGCTTCCACCATGAGTAGAAGGTGAAGGGGAGCAGGTTTATGATGTGGTGAGAGAAAGACTGAGAGAGAGGGTGAGAGAGGGAAGGGGGTCTCAGGCTCTTTTTTTGTTTTTTTTTTTTTTGGAGACAGAGTCTCGCTCTGTCTCCCAGGCTGGAGTGCAGTGGCGCCATCTCAGCTCACTTCAAGCTCCGCCTCCCGGGTTCACGCCATTCTCCTGCCTCAGCCTCCCGAGTAGCTGGGACTACAGGCGCCCATCACCACGCCCAGCTAATTTTTTGTATTTTTTAGTAGAGACGGGGTGTCACTGTGTTAGCCAGGATGGGCTCGATCTCCTGACCTTGTGATCCGCCCACCTCGGCCTCCCAAAGTGCTGGAATTACAGGCTGAGCCACCGCGCCCGGCGTCTCAGGCTCTTTTAATCACCCAGCTCTCTCATGAGCTATTAGAAAAAGGTCTCACTCACTGCCAAGCGGATATCACCAAGCCATTTTCGAGGGATCTGCCCTGTAACCCAAGCACTTTCCACTACCCCCCACCTCCCAACACTGGAGATCAAATTCAGCGTGAGATTTGGAGCGGACAAACATCCAACTATACCAGCTTTTTCTTATCACTATAGATCTGTTGCATTTAAAACAGTGTAGTTTTGGTACCAAAGTAGAAAAATAGAGCAGATAAACAGGCTCGAGGTTTCAGAAATATATCCTTAATATTATTCATTCTTAAAAAAGGAAGGAAATCCTGTCACATGCTACAACATGGATGAATCTTGAAGCCACTATGCTAAGTGAAAGAAGCTGGTCATAAAAAGAATGCTGCATGATTTTACTTCTATGAGATACCTAGAGTAGTCAAACTCATGCAGACAGAAAGTACACTGGGAGTTTCCAGGCTTTCCAGGCTTTTCACCCTGTTGAGGGTGAAATGAAGAGTTATTTTTTAATGGGTACAGAGTTCAGTTTTGCAAATTAAAAATGTTCTAGAGAGAGATGGTGGTCATGATTGCACAACAATGTGAATGTACTTAATACTACTAAATCGTACACTTAAAAACAATTAAGATATAAATTTTTATGTGTTTTTGCTATAAAATTTTTAAAACTCTTTAAAAATTAATATACTCTTCTGTTAATGAGATAATAGCTTATGACAAAGATAATGGTGTTTAAAGTCAATAGTAAACGAATAGCTCATTCAATAAATAATTTGGAGATAATTAGATATCTACATGAAAAAATTTTTCTTACATTATAAAAAATGTTCAGATATAAAACAGAACTGTAAACTTATTAGGAGAAAACATTATAGAGTATTTTCATAATATTGCAGTGGTATAAATGCCAGATAAAAATTAAGATTGTAAATTTAATGAAAGAAAATATATGGAGTGGTTTCATTATATTGAAGTCACGTACAAATATTTCTAAGCAATGTGCAAAAATCAAAAGTCCTAAATAAATCTAATGAAATGTTTGTCTTCATAAAAACCTGAAATCTTCTTTAGTGAAAAAGCAAAACACCATAAAGTTAATAGGCAAGTGGTAGATTGGTAGATAATATTTGTAACATATTTAATCAATAAGGATGAATATCAACAATATATAAAGAGATCCTAAAATTGATACAAAAGAAAAACATTTTAACAGAAAAATTTAGACTATGAGCATACTCTCTCAGAAGACTCAAACATAGTCAGTAAGCATATGAAAATATGTTAAACTTACTCAAAATCAAGAAATAGTATGTTACAACCATGAGACTTTTTCCTCATCTATTAGGCTGGGATTAATTTAGAAGATGCAGGGTAATCAACGTTCTCATTCATCATTGGTGGGAGTCCAAATGTGTAGCCTTTCAGAAAAAGTGGCAGTAATTCTCAAAATTTAAATATGTACATATTTTGATTCATAAACTTTACACCAGCAATCTATCTTAAATATGAAGTCCACATGGGAAAAGGCATATATACATAAAAATGTTCACTTCAGCATTGTTGATTTAAGGAGAGATTGGGAAGTTAGATATTCATCAACAAGCGAATGAATAAATAAATTTGGCTATAGCCATACTGCAGAATACTCTGCAGCCATTAAAAAGAGTAAGTTTGGCTTATAGGTACTAACCTTGGAGGATCCCTAAGACACACAGTATAACAAAACAATGCATATAGAATGATCAATTGTGTAACTGCATAATAACATAATGGAAAAGATTCATGCTGTATTGGTTGGGTATTGCCACAATTCCGTTGTGTAACAAACTCACTGGTCTTGAGAAAAATAACTTGCTCTTATGAATCTCTGGGTCATGGAGCAGCTCTATCCTGACACTGAAGCAGAGCTCTGGTCTGCTAAACATGTTTCTTGCCCTCCTGAGTCAGCAGGCTGGCCAGGACACATATTTCCTCATGGTGGTGGCAGAGGTGCAAGGGCCTGCACAGAAACATTTCAGACCTCTTAAGGTCTTGGTTTAGAACTGGCACACAGCCACTTCTGCCCACCTGCCATTGGCCACGACAAGTCCCTTCACCAAGCCCAGAGTCAAGACACTGCCTTCCCGGAGGCCAATTTGTCCATCTGCTGATATACTAAAGTGCTAGCAATAGTTATTCCTGGGGCAGGGTAGACTCAGGGTAAGATATTGCGTGATCATTTTGTGCATTTATGTGATAATTATTAGCACCTACTGTGTACCAACCTCTGTTTGAGGCACAGGGCAATCCACAGTAAACTAAAGAATGACCTTTCCTTCATGGAGCTTAGGTCCTGCCAGAGGAGACACCATAAAATGAGGTCAATAAGGAACATATGCAGTATGTTAGACAGCGGTAAGTGTTACAGGAGAAAATAAAATCAAAAAGAGTCATATTTGGTCTGTGGAGGGAGGAAGTTGGGTGTCAGGGAAGTCCTCCGAGAAGAGCCTTGTGAGTGAAGATCTAAAGGAAGCCAGGAAATGAGCCGCTTAGGTGTTTGGGGAAAGAGCCTTCCAAAATAGAGGACAGCAAGTGCAAAGGCCCTGCAGGAGCATGGACCACACGTTCGAGGAAGATGAGGGACCACGGTGCTGCGGCAGAATGGAAAAGGGAAGAGGAGGAGGATGTAGCCAGAGAAGTCAGAGCCCTGTCAGGTTCTGACAGGTGTCTCCCCAGGGACTCTGGACAAACCCACAGACCTGTGCTTGGTGGGTTCCTGCTGGCCTGGTGCCATCTAGTCTGATGCCCACCTTCCTGCTGGGGGTTGCCAGGTATTCTCAGAAACTCACATTCTATTCCCATGCTCTGCCCCTAGGGACTTTTTCAAGCCTGCTGGACTAGACTTCTTTCCAGGGACAGCAAATCCTTCAGTTAACTGGGCCATGTAGGCACCATTGTCTTAAGATGCAACTGGTGAAAGTTCTGTGAAACTGACAATGACTGGTAAGTAAATGGATCAAGGATTTGGGGAAACTGATGTATAAACAAGATGAGAACGTTTCTGTATAGAAAAATTATAATCAATAGGACACACACACATTGTATATATAATATACATACATATACACACACACACAAACACACTAATGTTTATATACACGCACACAACGTAACACATTTTTTTTTCTCACTCTTTTAAGTATCAAAGAAGTGGGGGTTGATGGGGAGGAGTCCTCCTAAAAGAAAGAAATATTTGGCTGGGCACGGTGGCTCACGCCTGTAATCCCAGCACTTTGGGAGGCCAAGGCCGAAGGATTACCTGAGGTCAGGAGTTCAAGAGAAGCCTGGCCAACATGGTGAAACCTTGTCTCTACTAAAAATACAAAATTAATCAGGCGTGGTGGCACGCACCTGTAATCCCAGCTACTCAGGAGGCTGAGGCAGGAGAATCGCTTGAGCCAGAGGTTGCAGTGAGCCGAGATCATGCCACTGCACTCCAGCCTGGCCGACAGAGCGAGACTCTGTCTGAAAATAAATAAATAAATAAATAAACAAACAAACAAATAAATATTTTTCCATTGCATTTAAGCAGTAGTGCATTTTAGCTAATTTCTACAATTACCACTGATGTAGCAGATGGAGAAATCTATCAAGTCCCTAAATTCTAATAACCTTGATGCCATAAGCCACATGAACAATGTTAACATTACTCCCTTGAAATTAACAAGTTAACCAGCTTTGCCCTTGCAGAGCTCACAAAGATCACAGATTTTATCCAGCCAATTATGTTTTAGACGTAGACAGGTTCCCAACACAGCCACAATCCAGCAGGTGATGGAGTGTGCTGGCTCTCTGGGACACTTCCAGGACAGATGTGTACTGTCCTACAAAACAGCTCACGCAATTCAAAGACATCACGACGGGGCTGATGTCAAAAGCACACTAAGTACTTAATAATGAGTTTGCATGGTTGTATAGTTAGTAATTACTGTTAGGAAATCTACAATGGCTAAAATACACCCCTCCATTTCTCCAGTAAGTAGTGTTTAGATACCTATCTTTTTGAAGTTTAAAAATAAGTATGAACTCTAATATCATTTGGGCTCCTTCTTCAAAGCTGTTTCTCCTTGACTCTTTAATGAGTAAAAAAAATACACATAAAGTACAGACAGTGTGAGCCGTTTATGAACATCTGATGTGAGATGTTAGGGTTGACCTGGTGTGTCCTTTGTCTTGAATGCAATGCTGAGTGGGAAATGGGATTCCTATAACCCAAGGCGTGCAGTGGTATTATGATTCAATTATCACCTCAATTGCAGGGGAAGAAAGGCATACTGCAGCAAGTGCCTTGGGTGCTGTACCTGACCTTCACGGTGGTGGTGACTGCAAGGCTTGCGTCACGTTCAGAGAATCAGACAGCTTTTCCAGTGACACTAAAACCAAAACAAAGCATCTTTGTTTTACTTACAAGCAGTAAGGCAGATAGAGCTGTGTAAAAGAGATGCAGAATTTAATTGAGTAGGTACAAAATTACAGGGTAAGTTCAATCCTCAGACTCAACAATACATTTGTGTAAAAGTTAGGCTTTGATTGTAGCAGGGGGCTCTCCAAGACTTGGAATTGGGTTATCTGTATGGATTCAAGAAAAACTAGGAAACTTACACCCCAAGTCTCTCTGAGCCATCCTTGCTGGAGGAAGCAGCCTCTTCTCCCTGCCTGTAGAATCTTCCCTTATTTGAAGACCTTTTTATAACTTCGCACGCTTAAGCTCCATGGTAAGGTGATATCTAAGACTGTCAGGACTCACTCCCATCACTCGTTAGTGCATGAGACCCAAAATTAGGGTCACAAATGTCAAGTATGCTCCGCAGGGAGAAATGCAAAGTCCAATCCAGAAAGGCATGCTTTATAGGAGAGAGAGAGGAAAAAAAAAAAGACAGAGAGAGGGAAGAAAAATGATTAAAAGGGCAATACTCACCAATTCAAAGTACCAGAAACATGGGTAAATGTAGTGCATGAATCCTAAGAACATTACACCACAGAGCACAGCATTCAACACTGAATAGGCTGACCCCATCCATGTGAGAGCACTTACAGAGATTCTAGCTGAATGTGCTGACTTGGGCACCATGGAGCAGCTCTCACAGTTTGCATGGATGGTGGAGTGAATTTGAACTTAATGATGGCTCACATCTGAAGAGGCCAAACTCTCCTGCTGTCTGTGATGGACTTGTTCAGAGAAATCTCTGCATCCCAGAGAACATCCTCTTCCACCACACCCAGGACACCATCGTGGCTGAACTTGGTGAGCAAGCACAGCAAGAACCCGAAATGTCTTAATGAGGCACATGTGTGGCAAAGAGTGAACAATAAACCCCATGAAATCTCAAGGCCCACGCCTTGGGGAGGTTTCTCATGGCTCTGTGATCTGAAGCATGTTTGGGTATTTCTTCCAAAGTAAAAGAGAAGTTGTTATTTCATCTATTACCTACCACTAAAAACTGGGCACCGTGTTGAGAAAATGTCTTTGGAGGCAACAAATACCACATTTGAGAGTGCTGTACCAACCCATGTATTAAGTAACCAACAAAGCTCCAAGGTAAGTGTCTGGGACCATATGGACACGCATAAAAGCATAATTGAAGGCCAGGCATGGTGGCTCACGACTGTAATCCTAGCACTTTGGGAGGCTGAGGCAGGCGGATCACAAGGTCAGGAGTTCGAGCCTGGCCAAAATGGTGAAACTCCATCTCTACTAAAAATACGAAAATTAATCGGGCATGATGGCAGGCACCTGTAATCCTAGCTACTCGGGAGGCTGAGGCAGGATAAACGCTGGAACACAGGAGGCAGAGGTTGCAGTGAGCCGAGATCTCACCACTGAACTCCAGCTTGGGTGACAGAGAGAGACTCTGTCTCAAAAATTAAATAAATAAATAAATACATAAAGCATAATTGAAAATCTGTTTTCAGGAGCTTCTTGCAAGCCCAAATGAGAATCACAATGCAAATATCTAGGGCTTGGGAGAAAAGCCATGTACTATTCTGCATATAATTATTATTTTAAGAATCAACTCTTATCTTTCTATGCTACTGAGCTTTGTCAAGACAAAATGAGAGCTTCATGACCACTGTTCATCATGAATTGGCTATGCACCAACACACTAGGCCATAAGGTGGGAGGAGGATAAGATCGGGCAAGTCCAGAAACAGGTTTCATGAGCAGGTGACTGCTAAGGACTCCAGTTGCATCTTTTCCTTCTTCTCCATCTTTTCTTCCCATAATTTACACTTAGGACCTCATTGGGAGTTGCCTACAGTGGCTGGTTTGCAGATGGTTCTGATATGCTGGCACCAGCCATAAATGGATCGCTGCCAATGCTACTGCTTCATTCAAGGGGAGCGCTGAAGAACAAAGGGAAAAGGACAGCTTCCCAGTGAACAAAACTTGAAGCAGTAAAATTTAGTTTTTCATTTTGTCTGCATAACAGATGGCCAGAAGTATAGATCTACACAAACTTCATGTGCGGTGCTCTGAGTAGATGGTCAGAGACTGGGAAATAATGGGATTGGATAACCAGTGACAGACTGAAGAAGAGATGTGTAAATGGACTTCTCAGAATGGACACAGGGTGGGGCATACCTGTGTCCCATGTGAATGTTCCCCGAAGGTCATCTGCTCCACAGCAGACTTCCAGGAATCAGGGGGATGTGATGACACATTCAATGGGTGTCCTGGAAGGCTCCGGGGTGTTTGCTCAATGGGTCCAGGTATAAAGTGGCTAAGGAAGTGGTGATAGAAGCCACTTATGGGTTCAGCAGCATTAACTTCCAGGGGATCCACTCAGCCACATGACAGGGCAAGCAGATGGCAACACTGATCTCCACCAATTACTGCCTTGTCCTGATATAATGGCAGAATGGCCTGAGAATACTCAGTTACAGCGCTGATCAAGTGACAGCATCCTGGAAGTGGTATATGCTTTGAAGCAGCAATCAATAAACAGAATACAGGAGTCTGGAAATCAAAGAGGCATAATTGGAAATGGTTCTTCTCATATTCCTTCTGCAGGATTTTTGCTTCTCCCTCCAGAATATTGTGCTTTGCTGGTTTGGAGATACTAGTTCCAAAGGGAGAAGCACTTCTGCTGGAGAAAATAAGGCTGTGTCCGTTGAATGGGATATTGAGGCTTTATTCTGTCATTTGAGGCTTCTTATTCCACTACAAAGAATAGAGTAACTGTCCGGGCTGATCTCTAAGCAGAAATTGGGTTTCTGCTCACAAGGGAGGTAGAAAGAACTATGTCCCCTGTAAAAACCCAGGGGATGCTCTTGAGCGCCTCTTGGCTCTGCCATGTCTAATCGAAAATGTCAGTGGACAATTTTGTGGGCTAGACTGTGTCCCCCGAAAAAGCTATGCTTTGGGGGTCCTAACCCCCAATACCTGTGAACGTGATCTTATTTGGGAGTACAGTGTTTGCAAATGTAATCAAGGGTAGATGAGCTGGATAAGGGTGGGCTCTAGTCCATGTGACTATCGTCCTTATAAGAAACAGAGAAGAGACACAGACACACACAGAAAGAGTGCCATGTGACAATGGAGGCAGAGACTGGAATGATGGAGCAACAAGCCGAGAAATGACCAGGACATGCCAGCAACATCAGAGCTAGGAGAGGGGTCTGGGAGGCTTTTCTTTCAGAACCTCCAGAAGGAATGGATTCTGCTGACATCTTGATTTGGGACTTCCAGCCTCTAGAATTGTGACAAAATAAATTTGTTTTTTAAGCCACCACCCAGTTTGTGGTAATTTATTTTTTCAGCCTTTGGAAATAGATATGAACAATAATAGCAACTCCACAAAGGCAGGGCTGCTAAGGACTCAGACCCTTCGGGAATTAAGTTTTGGGTCACCCGACCAGAAAAAGGATCCCCAAATAGTTGAGATAAGTATTAGCTATGATACTGTGGCCAGAAATGAGGACTGTAGCAGCTAGCCATATTTTCTTCCTTACAAACATATGTGTGCACACATGTGTGCATATATGTGCATGTGTGGGCACGCATGTTGTAAACTAAAAATAGAATCCAGGCTGGGCATAGTGGCTCACACCTGTAATCCCAACTCTTTGGGAGGCCGAAGCAGCTGGATCACCTGAGGTCAGGAGTTTGAGACCAGCCTAACCAAATGGTGAAACCTCATTTCTACTAAAAATACTAAAACTACTAAAAAAAGAAAAGAAAAGAAAAGGCTAGGTGTGGTGGCTCACACCTGTAGTCCCAGCTACTTGGGAGGCTGAGGCACGAGGATTGCTTGAACTGCAGAGGTGAAGGTTGCAGTGAGCCGAGATCACGCCACTGTACTCCAGCCTAGGTGACGGAGCGAGACTCTGTCTAAATAAATACATATAAAATCCAGACTCTCCCACCTATTGAACAGACCCCCTTGTGGCCAAGAGGACCCCAGAGAAACCTGAAAACTGAGTTCCTGGCCATGACAGGATGGGACGTCAGACGTGCCTTGTTATGCCCCCTCCCTTTCATGGTTTAGTCACAATACCCAGCATTCATGTTAAAATAGAGACTGTAAGAATGACAGAACAGACTATTTGTGGCCATAAGAGACCAAATTATAAACAGGACCTACCGTGCCAGGCAAGAGGTAAGTCACACAGCCCTACACTGAAAGGATAAACTATGCTCTCACAGCCACAAGGCTTTTCTTTTTCTCTAGCAGCTAAACAAGCCCTAGAGTCAAGGTAAGCAATATTAAAACAATTACAATCCATCCAGCTCACAGACACACACTCACTCACTAAACCCGTTCCACCAGCCACAGTTACAGCTTCGATCAGACAAGAGACTGATTTCAGCAACTTTCTCCTGATAAGAGCCCCCCCACCACAGGCTGGTTCTGACCGGTTTACAGAGGTTGCTCACTTAAGTGCCTTTGTCTCCTGAGAAGACCTGTTGACATATAGGGCTTAACCGTAACAAATTTAAACGTTAACCCTCCACCCCAAGGTGAATATGGGGGGTATGTTACATGCATGTTTGTTCACTAGGCATGTGTCAGGACCACCTTCATGAATATTCATAGCCCTCCCTGTAACTTGTTGAATATGTATGTTTAGCCAACCTCTTCAGAATAAAGCTTCTACAACCCAACCCCTTCTCCTTCAAAGTGCCCGTCTCCGGCTTCCGCCAGAGGCATGCTTCCCAGCCGGCAGGATGGCCACCTTGCAGGATGTAGCCCTTTATAAGAAATAAAGTCTCCTTTCCGTTTCTAAATGTAAAACTTGTCGGGTTTTTTTCAGTTAACAATGTCCATTTAAACTTTTCAAATAGAGGGTCTGCAAATGTTTGGCATGGGAAAGTGCAGGCATGTTTCATGAGCAGGTGTCAGAAATTAGTATCAATTTTACCAGGTGACTCTCCAACAGGGAACAAGGAAGGAATCTCTGCCATTTTCATAGAGCCACTGATTGACCCACTCATTGCAAATGCTGAGCAAGACCTCACCTTCACTCATCCCGTCCTGAACCAGACTGGCAGAGTTCTTGTCCCACTCAGACATAGCGTTCTACATCCTATCTGAGTGACAGGATCAGCCCTGCCCTTATCAGCCCTCCGTGGATTCCATAATGAGGCTCCTACGAGTCTCATCTTCTCATTGTCTCAACTACAAGCCCTCTCCCGTTTATAGCACAAACTCCTCCAGTCCTGTGAAAACTGTGATCATCAGGAACTTTGATTTTACCCATGTTTTTTTCCTCCTACACTGCTTCCCTCCACTTATCCGGAAACCCATCAATCTCTAAATGCTCTGCTCATGTATAATATCTTCGCTAAACTTCTGCACATCTCTAACCCATTAATGTCACTAGTTCATGCTTAATTCCTCCCCATTCATTTTATGAGATTTTGTTTAGCCCTAAAGATCTTTTCCATCTGTCTTGAAATTCTTACTTCTTTCTCCTTTTCCCACTAAAGTTGATAGGTTACTCAGTCGTATTTGCTTTTCCCCAAAATATTCTTATTGCTATGCACTGTGATTCTTACTGCTGCTGCTAGCATTAGTTCTACAATGGCAAGGGCTGCTACTCGTAATTGCAAAGATGAGACACATGATAAGTCCTTACTAGGCTCCAGACCCTGCACTAAGTACTTGTCATGCATCATTTCCACCATATAATCCTCACTGAGACCTCGTGAGAGAAGGATTATCCTTATTCTCATTTTACTTATAGAAAACTGAGGCTTTCGGAAACAGGCTTGTGGAAGTTAAGCGATTTTCCTGTAGAGAGCTCAGGGAAGTGTCCTGTTCCTTAAACAAAGTTCTGTTTTTGTTTTTTTTTTGTTTTGTTTTTTTTGCCAAATTCAATCCTTAAAATAGAGGAATGATCCGCTTTCCTTCAAGAGATTTTGATGTCAGAAAGCACTGACTCATGCAAAGGTCCACATTTTCAGACTCACTGGCAAGCTGGTTGGTGCAGACAAGCCTTTGCCTGAATCAAAGCTCAATTGTTTCAAAGTAGAGTTGGGCAGAGCCTAGGCTCTTTGTGAGGGTGCTTAGGTGTCACTATGAACGCCAGACAAGGGAGAGGGTGAGTGTGAGGGAGCGAGTGAGGCCAGAGCTTCAGCCAAAACAGCTATACTTTTGTCTATGTATATGCGTGTGTCTATATGTGTATATGTATGTTTGTGTACATGTATGTGATATGCATGGATACATGCTCATGTATATGCACTTTGTGTGTATTTGCATATGCATTTGTACGTGTATGGGTATATGCATGTATATTTATATGTAGATAGTGGGTAACTTTTCATTTCCCAGCAGGCTCAGATGCCTTAGAAACATAGTTTGAGATTCACTGCTTTAGGACCACAGACTCACGATGAAAGACAAAAAGGAAAAGTAAACAGAGTTAGGGAGATTAAATCTATAACCAAAGACAACATGAGTATTTAATGTCAGCTACTTAAGCTCTAGTTTCCCCCTTGTGGTGAAAGGCTTGTTCCCTGAGGTCTTCTCTCTCGAAGGCTAGGGGCAGGAACTCCTTGGGGAACTGGATGAGTAACTGGGATCTTTCAGTCCTGGGGTTGGGCTGTGCCTGTGGCTCAGAAACTCCTCAGCCTGTGACCTCACAGGCTGGATCTGGCCCTCGCCCTGCCGCTCAGACTGTGACATCTCCTCAAACCCTTCCTGCTCCAGCAGGTGGCTACTGTGCTGCTCTCCTGCCAGCCTGGGGACTATGGTCTCTTAGGGCTTCATTATAAGACGCACCTTTTATCCCCTGGATAGTTTTTATGACTTTGTTCGTTATTTACAGGCCAAGTTCAGTGGCCCCTGGAAACACAGTCACAATCTGCAACCCTGCTCTTACATTACGATCTTATTAAGAAATAGATCCCACACAACTGGCACAAGGATGCCAGAAGCTGATATTTCTAATTAGTAAACCAAAATGTGCCTCTGAACGCCCCAAGAGAAAAGGAAATAAAGAAATAAAAGTGAAATATGCAACCAGCAATGAGGATGATTCTGTTACTTCAACTATGCCTAAGATGGCCTGACCTTTCGCTGGAAATGGCCAGTCCTTTCTGGACCGTCAGGCAGAGAACTAAAAGTCAAGAGCTTCATGAAGAGGGTGGAGATGCGGTTAGGCTCGCCAAGGCCTGCCTGCCATCCCATCGCACTGGGGTGACGGGAGGTTCCATCCTGTTTCAGAAATTAGCACACTGAGCCTTTGGAATCCTGTAGGTCTCTCGTAGATTGCAGCCTGTCGGGTGGTGTCCCTCAAGCAGCCCTACCTTCTTAATGTGAAGAGCAGCACTCAGGCAACGTGACTTCCTCCAGCTTCAAAGGCAAACAAAACTTCAAAGGCTGATGCAGCCTTTCTTTTTCTTTATAGCAGATCACTAACAGAGCCTTTTTGTACATTGCAAACATTTGTAAATATATATTAATATTTGTTCTAGTCCTGACCTGAACAGAACTTTTTGCATGATGAAATGCATAAACTTCATCCCAGAAATAAATGAGCATTCTGGATAAATATTTTAGCATTTTTATGAAGTTTTTTTTTTTTTTTTTTTTTTTTTTGAGACAGAGTTTCGCTTTGTTGCCCAGGCTGGAGTGCAGTGGCGGGATCTCAGCTCACTGCCACCTCTGCCTCCCAGGCTGACCTGATTCTCCTGCCTCAGCAGGAGTAGCTGGGATTACAGGTGCCCGCCACCACGCCCAGCTAACTTTTGTATTTTCAGTAGACACGGGGTTTTGCCATGTTGGCCAGGCTGGTCTTGAACTACTGACCTCAAGTGATCCGCCAACCTTGGCCTCCCAAAATGCTGGGATTACAGGCATAAGCCACCACGTCCAGTCTTCATAAAGTTTTTTTTTGTTTGTTTTTGTTTTTTTAGATGGAGTCTCACTCTCTCGCCCAGGCTGGAGTGCAGTAGCGCGATCTGGTCTCACTGTAAGCTCTGCCTCCTGGGTTCACACCATTCTCCTGCCTCAGCCTCCCGAGTAGCTGGGACTACAGGTGCCCGCCACCACCCCCGGCTAATTTTTTGTATTTTGTAATAGAGACGGGGTTTCCCTGTGTTAGCCAGGATGGTCTCGATCTCCTGACCTTGTGATCCACCCACCTCGGCCTCCCAAAGTGCTGGGATTACAGGTGTGAACCACCACGCCCAGCCCATGAAGTATTTGAATGGGCTAAGAATTCTTCCAAACCTCAGCTGAACACCTGCTCTGCTGATTCCTGACAACTCCAGCTGAGTCCCTAGGACTAGACAGAGATTTCAAGCTTCCTTTAGCAGCTATGTTGCTCTGTGCACCCATGTCTGCAACTCTTTAATCATTTTTTTTTCTATAAAGTTTTCTAATGTATGTCAGTCTTTGAATTAGCTTCCTAGAGATCTGGAAGATCTGGAAGATTCCTTACACCATGAATATCTAAAGTTAAAAGAAATGTATAACGTAGTTGAAAAGGAATGGAAGGCGTAGTTTGAATTTTCCCTGATGTTTATAATTATTTGCAATTACTCATATCATTTTCATCCTTTTACAAGATCATGGCCCCATTTCACAGGAGAGGAAGGCAAGGGTAAGAAGGTAAAGGGATCTGCCCAAAAGCTGACAACTAACCCACTAAAGGCTCAAGGTCTTACTTAGACTCCATTTGTTTTCGAAACCAAATGTTTCTGCTCTTTCCCTCACATCACAAGGGCATGCAGAAGGATGCTTATAAATCACCACTGACTGCTGGGGTGGAAAGGAGAAACGAGTGCACAGTACAACATACAGATTCACCTGCAAACACTGTACACACCTGCCCTGGAACTCTCTCCTTGCTCTGGAGCCAAGCACAACACAGAGAGGACAAACACTGAGGTTTTAGTTCCAGGCATCTCTGTACCTGGAGACAGGCGACACCTTAAAAACACATGATGAGGCAATTTGAATGTGAAACGTCAGGGTGCTTTCCCTAAAGCATACTTCATGTTCCATCAGCAATTGCTCTGCGGGTGCAATCGGTTTATATTTTTTTCTCCTTCTCTTTCCACAGTCTCTCCAGATATGTCCTCCTCCCTCTGTAAGGGGACATGAGAAGCGTTGCCAGTTTAAAAACAATTGTTAATAAACATACAACTTGCATGTGCTTGCTTGAGAGGCCCATTACTGAAGAATTGGCTCCAGAAATTCTAGAATAGGAGCACTGATACAATTATGAAACTGATCCTCCCGAGCAAAATATTCTAACTTTTTGTTAACAGAAGCAAAAGGCTTTGAGTCAGCCTTCAAAATCTTTTCAGTTTGTGCCTTTGAACTTTGTGCCCTTGAGGGCAGGGAAGAGCAAAATCTACTAGTCAAGCAGAGACCTTGTCTGATTTCTTTCCACAGACGCAGAAACTGGGTAGAAATGAACTGCCTTTAAAGACAAGAGGCAATTGCAATTCCATGAGCACCAGCCTTACATCCCCATCATTTGTGTGCTGAGAAAGGTGACAGCAGCCTTCCAGGCCTTGTATTCAGATTGGCAAACTCCACAGCAGGAATGCTGAATGAGGCAGAACTTCCTCAGAAAAGTGTTGAATCAGTACATTTCAATGGAACAGCCCCCAGAAGCATAATATTTAGTGATTTCGGCCTGCATTATTTATTGACTCATCAGGAGTTTGTGGGTTTAACATTTTATGAATATGGCACCAGGTCATCTGAGAAAGTTGTAGCCACAGGAAATCTTCCCAGAAGCACATTTTCATATTATCAACAGTACACTTCGAGGACTAAACAGAGTCCCCGCTGTGTCTCTGAGGAGAGACAGAAAATGCCACATCTTGTACAAGCCATCTCTCTCTAAGGAAGTCAAACGGCAGTGAGTAAAATCCATACCTACTTTAATTCTTTTGTTGATACTCTTGTAGTCCTTATTCTGTGCCTTCAGATTTATACAGATCTGGGCAGTTGCAATCTCTAGGACCTAAGGTAGATTTGGGTACTCAAATGAGTCCCTCCTGTTTCATTCATAAAGTGACCCCCAGATGTCTGGCATCAAAGAAAACTTTCAGTATTGAGGATGTAGAATCAAGATCAAACAAAATCCATATTCAAGGGAATTTGAAAAGGGAATTAATCTATAGTATCAGGTCTCAATAAGATACAATTTCGCCATTTTCCAAACAAAAGAAAAACTCAATATTCATGATTTTTCTCTCCTATATTACATTACATACTATTTTAAGGTAATCACAAATACAGAACAAACCACCATCAGATATTCTTAAAGAGATTGCTACAGATTTGGCCTAGAGATTTGGTTTGATTTAATCTCAATGATTAATATTTCTATAAATTTATATTGATTGATATTACAACATTTCAAAATGCCATTTAAGAGATCAAACAAGAAATAAAGTTGTTAAGAATACTTTTACTGTGTTAGTTACACATTGATAAGATAGATAGACAGATAGTAGATAGATAGATAGATAGATAGATAGATAGATAGATAGATAGATAAATAGATGGAATATATAGTCATGTACCACATAACAACATTTCAACCAACAATGGACCACATATATGATGGTGGTCCCATAAGATTATAATGGAGCGTATACAGAGGCCTAACTTTTGGCACTTGTTATTGGCATTGCAGATCAAGTAGGGGAAATGACTAATATTTAGTAATGATGCTGGGACATTTGGTTTTCCATATGAAAATATATATATAAAATAAGTAATATTATACATATATAAGTATATAATATTATAAATATATAATATACACATAATAATATGCATAGATATATAATCTAGGTTTGTGTAAGTACACTCTATGATGTTCACACAGTGACAAAATTGCCTAATGTTGCATTTATCAGAATGTCTCCTCATCATTAAATGATGCAGGACTGTATATAAACATATAGACATATAGCATGCATGATAGCTTTCTCATGCATGGCTGAGAACAGGGCTCTGGAGCCAGAATTTTTTATTCAATTCCTGGCTCCACCAGCTGTGTGGCCTTGCCTAGGATGACTTGCCTTCCCACTTTGAGCCTCAGTTTCCTCATTTGTAAACTGGAGGTATTTCTAGTATCTACTTGGTATATCTGTAAGAGCTAGCACAGTACCTGACATATGGTAAGTGCTAAATATGTGTTCACTATTATTTCTATGTGCTTATTTTATTATCAATTCCTTTTAGGACCTCAGGTGCACAGGACATCGAGCATACCACATCAGATCAAGGCCCCTCATTAACTTGAGAACAGCCTCTCTTTCATATTATATGTTTTGTCCCTGTATTATTCTGTTCTCCCATTGCTATGAAGAAATACCCGAGGCTGTGTAATTTATAAAGAAAAGAGGTTTAATTGGCTCACAGTTCTGCAGGCTGTGCAGAAGGCATGATGCTGAGTACATAGCTGAGCTTCTGCTCAGCTTCTGGGGAAGCCTAAGGCAACTTACAATCATGGCAGGAGGTGAAGGGGGAGCAGGCACATCACATGGCCAGAGGAGGAAGAAGAGAGAGAGAGTGAAGGGGGAGGTGCCACACACTTTTCAACAACCAGATCTTGCAAGTACTCACTCTGTCATGGGAGCGCACCAAGGGGATAGTGATAAACCATTCATGAGCAACCACCCCCATGATCCAATCACCTTCCCCCAGGCCTCACCTCCGACATTGGGAATTACAGTTCGACGTGAGATTTGGGCAGAGACACAGATCCAAACCTTATCAGTCCCCATCTCCTGCTTCATTCTACCCCCAACTACAGGTTTCATTTTAATTTAATTTAATAGTTGGTATGCATTCTTTCCTTCTAGGTGACATCATAAAATACGTAGACATGTTTTGTATGCATACATTTTAAATTACATAAATGGAATTTTGCTTCTTCCTTTTTCCCTCAGATAAGTGTTTTTAAGATATCCTTGTTGCTGTGTGCACATCTTGTCAGTATCATGCATTCAACATATTTTACACGTCTATTACTGCAGTTGTTGGTTGAACTATGTTCCGCCAAAAATATGTTGAAGCCATAACTCGATGTAATTAAACTAAGATGAGTTTTTACTGTATTAAAATCCAAATCCTAAAACCCTAAATCTGAAGACTTTTGTTCTTATGAGAGAAATGTGAAGACATATACAGGAAAGAAGGCCATGCAAAGATGGAGGCAGAGATTGGAGTCGTGGTGCTACAAAGCAGGGAATGTTAAGGATGGTTTCTAACCATCAGGAATTGGAGGAGGCAAGGAATAATTCTTCTCTAGGAACTTCAGAGGGAGCATGGACCTGCCAACAATTTCATTTCAGACTTCTCATCTTTACAACTCAGAGATAATAAATTTATTTTGTTTTAAGCCACTCAATTCAAGACAGTTGGTTATAGCAGCCCTAGAAAACTAGTACAAAGTCTCCAACTATTTCTGTAGAACTATCTATTTCTTCCTTTAATTCTGTCAATATTTGTTTCATATCTTTTGGGGATCTATTGTTTGATACATATATATTTATAATTGTTAATATCTCCTTGGTGAATTGACCTTTTAAATCAATATTTAATACATTTTTGTCTTTTGCAACAATTTTTGAATGAAAGTCTACTTTATCAAATATTAGTGTAGCCACTCTAGCTCTATTTGCATGGACTATCTTCTTACATCCTTTCCTTTTCAATCTATAATATTTGTGTCTTTGGCTTTAAAATGAGTCTCTTTTAGGTAGCATATAGTTGGACCATTTAAACAAAATCTATTCTGCCAGTCTCTGTCTTTTGACCAGTGAGTTTAATCTGTTTGCCTTTAAAGTGATTGCTGGTGAGAAAAAGTTTACTTCTGCCATTTTTAAACTTAGTTCTTTCGTGTCTTGTATCTCTTTGCTCCCTGATAACCTCCAATATTGCTTTCTTTTGTGTTAGATTGACTTTTTTCTAGTTTGTCATTTTAATTCCCACCTCATTTCCTTTTTCGTGTATTTTTAGATATTTTCTTATGGTTACTATGGAGATTACATTTAATATCTGAAATTTAAAATAATCTAGTGTGAACTGATATCAAATTAGCTTCAAGAGCATATTAAAAACTCTGTTCCTGTATGGTTCAGTATCCCCCTTTATGTTGTCACAGATAACATTTTTGTACATTGCATGATTATTAACACAAAGTTATAAGTACTATTTATGCATTTGTTTTTAAAATAAAATAGGAAATAAAAAGAAGAGTTATACATAAAAAATTTGATATTTACCTTTGATATTTACCTGTATAGTTACCTTTACGAGAGCTCTTATTTCTTCATATGTGCTCAA
Organism: Macaca mulatta; assembly: GCF_049350105.2. Taxonomy (NCBI): domain Eukaryota; kingdom Metazoa; phylum Chordata; class Mammalia; order Primates; family Cercopithecidae; genus Macaca; species Macaca mulatta. The sequence continues at coordinate 6,981,706 of NC_133412.1, read as the reverse complement.
ATTCCTGCCTAGTTTCCTTTTATTTCAGCTTGAAGGATTCTATTCAGCATTTCTTATAGGTTGGGCCTCCTAGTGATACACTTCCTCAGCTTTTGTTTATGTGGGAAAGTATTAATTTCTCATTTCCTTGATAATGATAGTTTGCCGGACATAGAAATCTTGGTTTTGTTTTATTTTAAACTCTTTAAATATGTCATCCCACTGCATTTTGCCCTCCACAATTTCTTATCCCTTAGGTTCTATTAATTTTTCTTTATTATTTTTTCTTTCTGATCTCCAGACTGGATAATTTCAATTGTCCTAGCTTCAAATTCACTGATTCTCTCATGCCTGCTCAAATCTACTAGTGAACCTCTCTAGGTTAATTATTTATTTCAGTTATCATGCTTTTCAGGCTCAGAATGTTTACTTTGTTCATTTCTTTATAATATCTATTGCTTTGTTGCTATTCTCTATTTTTTCATATACAATTCTCCTGGTTTCCTTTGTCCACGATTTACTTTAGCTCTTTGAGCATATTTTAGACAGTTAATTTCTTTGTTTAATGAATCCAGTGTTAGGGTTTTATCTGTCTGTTTTTTCTTTTTTGTGTGTGACAGGTCATACTTTCCTCCTTTGTATGCCCTTGATGTTTGTTGTTGATGTTGAAAACTTGACACTGTGGATATTATAATATTGTAACTATGATAATCAGATCCTTCCCCCTCCCCGCAGTTTGTTGATGGTGATAGTAAAGAACTGTATTCTGTTTTTTATTTTTATTTTTGCAATCTATTTTTTTGTGAAGACTGCATTCTTTATTGTATATAGTCTTGCAATCTGTTTCATTATTTCCTCATTTGACCCGTGTGACCTGACGGAGATTTCCTTATATGCCTGGAGCCAAAACAAAACAAAACAGAAAACAACAACAAACAAAGATTTTAGTCTTTTCCTATTGGCCCTGAGCTGGTACAATACTTTATTGTTTAGACAGGCCACCTATAAGTCAGCCTGAACTTTCATGAAGCTCCATGCCCAAAGATACCCAGAGTCGCAAGTCTAGGGCACTGTCAGTTCTTTTTATGAGAATGTATTTATCTTTGGGCATAGATTTTACACTCCAGATTACTCATTATGTGCAGTGCCCTTACTTCCTCAAGAGTCTACCTCAGTAGCCACCTCATTCCCAGACCTTTAGGCCCATCTGGTATCTGCTCCATCCTCCATCACTTGTCTTAGGTGGCTATGGGTAGCACTCCAAACACTTTCATGAAATGGTATCTGAAAGGCCACTCCAGCAGAAGGAGATGAAACAATGGTCAGCCTCTGTGCTGGTCTCTCAGGGAACTGCCACGTAAGTCAAAACCTACAACTACGATTTATTTTCAGAACAAGGTCTATATTCTCCCACCTACCACCCAGGCAGTGGCACCAGCAAGTCACATCATAAATTCATGTTGTGTTTCCCAGGGCCACTGCTGACCTAGGGAATCAAGAATTGTAGGTAGGTCAGAAAAAAGCCACAATTTTTTCTTACTAAAATTCAGCTTTCTCTTTTTTCAATATATACTCTCTGATTCTTACAAGTGTTGAATTAGATTGCAGAGTTTTAGTAAAAGTTGATTCTGCCAGTGTTTCTAAGATTAATGGTGGCTTCAGTGGAGGAACCAATTCTTGGAGCTCCCTACTTAACTAGTCCTATCATGTAACCACACTCCTAATCTTTTAAAATGAAGAGCAGTAGAAATGAACAAAGGTAACATAACATTTATTGGATTTCTCATTTTTGATTTCTCTAAAGTCTTACTACTTAAAGCAAAAATAATACTGGATTTTGTGTCTCAAGCATATGTAAAATTATACTGTACAAAAATAGTACACAGGTCAGAGGGAGGATTGGAGATATGTATAGACATATATATATAGAGAGAGATATACACACACAGCACATTCTTATATGTAATTTTAATTTTATTTTTCCCTTTATTCTTATCATTGTATATGTAATGTTTTTGCAACCCATTTTTTGCCACTTCCTATGTGTTGAAGGACATGAACCAATCACAATATTGGTAATGACTTCATGATAATCTCTCTGTGTGTCAGTGAAAATGTATTCACAGATAAAAGGCTCCCGGCTAACTAATTTAAGCAGAGAAGGACTTTGCACAAGGTATTAAATTGCTTAATCCATGACAGGACTGAGACAGCTGGATTTAATATCTAGAAATGACACCCAAAGACAGCCTGCACCACTAAAAGCCTAGGAGAGTTGCTTGTCTGGACTTAGCATTAGGCCACTTGTATTAGTCACAGTTCTTCTGAGAGTATTACACACACATCTCTTTCTCTCTCTCTCTCTCTCTCTATATATATATATGTGTGTGTGTGTGTGTGTGTGTGTGTGTGTGTGTGTATGTGTATATGTATGTGTGTGTGTGTGTGTATATATATATACGTAAAATTGATGGCTTCTGTCTGTTTTTTCTTTTTTGTGTGTGGATAGACCATACTTTCCTCCTTTGTATGCCTTTTGATGTTTGTTGTTGTTTGTTATGTTTGCTATATATATATATATAGAGAGAGATACACACAACATGCACACACATATACGTGTGTATAGTATACAACATATTACATATATTATATATAATAAGGATTTGGCTTGCACAATTTTGGAAACCGGCAAGTTCAAAGTTCAAATCTGAAGTAGGATCCAGGAGAAAGCATGGTACGGATGAAGCCCAAAAGCAGCAGTCTTTCGGAAAAGTATCCATTACTCAAGGGATGGTTTGCCTTTTGTTCTGTGCAGGATTTGATGAGGCCCAACTCCATGATGGAGGGCAATACACTTTACCAATTGAAATGTTAAGTGTCATCGCCAAACACCCTCATAGAAACACCCAGAATAATGTTTAACCAAATATCTGGGCACCCTATGGCCCAGTTAAGTTGATACAAAATTAATTATTATAAGCATCCCTTGTCAACTTGACAACCATGCACATCTTGAAGAGACAATAACAAGGTCACACTTCTGCCTAACATGGTGCAAACATCCCGTGTACAACCAAAAACACACTAAATTTTTCCCCAGAAAAATAGGCAAAATAATTGGATGATGTTTGTCTTTTTCCTTTACATCCAAAAACTTAAATATCATGTTGTAAAATGACAATATTTTTTACTATGAAAGTCAATACATGTTATGTTACATAATAAGGGAATAAGAGAGAGAAGAGAAGATATATACACACAAACACAAACAGAGACACACACAGACATATAAATAGCAAATTAAGAAATAAATATTCAGCCAGGCATGGTGATTCATGCCTGTAATCCCAGCACTTTGGGAGGCCCAGGCAGGTGGATCACCTGAGGTCAGGAGTTCAAGACCAGCCTGGCCAACATGGTGGAACCCCCCCCTTTCTACTAAAAATACAAAAATTAGCCAGGCATGGTGGCACACACCTGTAATTCCAGCTACTCAGGAGGCTGAGGTGGAAGAACTGCTTGAACCTGGGAGGTGGAGGTTGTAGTGAGCCTAGATTGTGCTACTGCACTCCAGCCTGAGCTACAGAGCGGGACTCTGTCTCAAAAAAAAAAAAAAAAAAAAAAAAAAGAGGAGAAAAAAATGAAAAGAAATACTCATGAAAATTACAGTCATTACAGTCCTTGTTTCTATAACTGATCATGTGATCGTAGCTGGTATTTATAGCTACCTTCTTCCACTACCCATTCTGTATTTACTTTGCCTTCAGCAAGCACCTCAGCTGGTTGTAGCTCTTTTCTTGGGGGGATGACTCAAACATTTATTCCTGGAGAATCATCTGAAACATTAGATTGGGTTGTAGTTTTCTTCTGATTTTAATCACAGGGCATGGTAATACTAAGAGATTCCCTAAGGGATCTTCTGAATTCTAGATATACTTTTCCTTACCTCCATTGTGGAGTAACAGTCTAATTTCCCCTTGGTAATCCAGCCAGACCAGTATCAATTATTCCAGCCAGCATGATAACTTTCTTTGCCAGTTAATTTAGAGGCATGAGGAGCCCCAAATGACGGGGTTGCACTCTTAACTTCAAGTTCAACAGAATCATTTTGTTTCCTGGTGGAATTATTCTTCCCTTTGGAACTAAGACCCCTAGGCCAGCAGAGCATAAAGTCATGGGAACAAGAAGCAAACATTCCTCTAGTGGTCACTAGGGGTAATGGTGAGTGGTGTCACTCCCATATCTACCCCTTGATTCTTGAACCTATGAATTTGGCCATGGGAGAAATACCACCATATATTAGACACTGATTTAAAGCATGTGCAGCCTTCTGGAGAACCTTGTCCCAGCCCTGCAAGGTATTGCCATCTAGCTGACACTGTGACTGAGTCTTCGAAGAGCCATTCAACCATCCTATCAAGCCTGCTTTTTTAGGATGGTGGGGAACATAGTAAAGTCAATGAATTCCATGAGCGTGAGCTGCTGCTGCACTTTGTTTGTTGTGAAGTGAGTTCCTTGATCAGCAACAATGCTGTGTGGAATAACTTAACAGTGACTAATGCATTCTGTAAGTCCACAGACTGCAGTCTTAGTAGAAGCGTTGCATGCAAGGAAGGAAAATACATATTCAGAGTAAGAGCCTCATCTAGTAGAAACACAACCCTGATTTTCCCTTAATGGAAGCAACAGAATGTAATCAACCTGCCCCAGGTTACTGACTGATCATCTTGGAGAATGATCCTGTATCAAGTAATCAGTGCTGTTTCTGCTGCTGGCTAATTGAGCATTCAGCAGTGACCACAGTCAGGTCAACCTTGGTGAGTGGAAGTCCGTGTTGCTAAGCCCATGCATAACCCCCATCTTTGCCACAATGGCCATTTTTTGTTAAAGAGCCCATTGGACTATAACAAATGTGGATGGGGAAAGAAACTGTATCCACAGAATGAGTCATTCTATCCATTTTATTACTAAAATATTGGTAAGTATTCACATGGGACACAGATATCTTCATGTTTTTCTCCCATTCAAAAAGGTCTGTTCACATACCTCTTCTCCATATTTCGTTTTCGCCAATACTCCTATATTGTTCCTTCCAAGGACCTGACCATTAAGCCAAACCATTCGCCACGGCTCAGAAATCAGTGTAGAATCTCATTGCTGGCCATTTCTCCTCGTAAATAAAGTGAACAACCAGGTGTGCTCCTTGAAGTTTTGTCCATGGAGAGGATTTTTTCTTTATCAGTGTTCTTCAGGAATGATCCAGAGAGGGGCCGCAGTGCTGCAGCTGTCCACTTTTGGGTGGTGCCTGCATATTCTGCAGAACTATCTGTAAACCAGGCTTGAGATTCTTTTCCTCTACAATTGATCACAGGGAACTCTTCATGAGGCCATAGATGCAGGTTTCTACAGAAGGCATGGACACTTGAGTCACTTCTTCATGTAACTTAACGGTGCCGTCAGGGCCTGCTCAAGCTCAATCTTACTACTTCCGTTTGATGATAGATTGCTATTGTACACATCTAACTCTTGAGTTGGTGGGTAAGAAAATACCCAGCTCATAATGGCCAGCTCAGCTTGCATGGTAATTTGATGGACCAGGATTAAGTGTTCAGGCTCTAAAAGGGCCCAGGAATAGGCCAAAAGCTGTTCCTCAGAAAGACAATAGTTATTCACAGAGGATGGCAGAGCCTTTCTCCAGAGTCCTGTGTCTGCACTGTGATTGACTTACAAGAGCCTGCCAAAGGCTCCACACAGCGCTTCTCCCTGCCAGACACTTCAAGTACCATTGGATCTGATGGCTCATGTGACTTAAGGGGCACAGCAGCTGCACAGTAACCTAGGCCTTTTGCAGAGCCTTCTCTTTTCTAGGTTCCACTCAAAACTCGCAGCTTTTTAGTTCTCTTTGTAAATGGGCTGGAGCACCCAAATGAGGAATACGTTACCTCCAAAATACTAAGAGGCCTCTAGGCCTTGAGCCTCTTTCTTGGTTGTAGAAGGGACGGGATGTAGCAACTCCCTTTCACCTTACAAGCGATATTTTGACACAACCCACAGCACTAGACCCCTAGAAATTTCACTGAGGTAGAATGCCCTTGCGTTTTAGTTGGATTTATTTCCTACCCTCTGACATGCAAATGTCTTACCAATAGGTTCAGAGTGGTTGCTACTTCACACTCCCTAGGCTAAATCAGTATAATGTCATTAAGGTAATGGACCAGTGTGGTATCTGGTGGAAGGAAAAGGCCTCAGGTTCTGTATGAACTGAATTTATGACACAGGGCTGGAGAGCTGATATACCCCTGGGACAGGACACTCAATTTGTATTGTTGGCCTTGCAGGTTGAAAGCAAACTGCTTCTAATGGCCTTTCGAAACAGATACAGAAAAAAAAAAGGCATTTGCCAGATCAATCTCAGATATCAGGTACCAGGGGATGTGTTAATTTGCTTAAGTAATGAAACCACATCTGCTAAAGCAGCTACAATTAAAGTTCATACTTGATTAAGCTCATGAATCCACTGTCATTCTCTAAGGTCCATCTGTCTTCTGCACAGTCCAAATAGCACAACTGAATGTGGATATGGTAGCAACTGCCACCCCTGCATCTTTCAAGTCCTTGACAGTAGCATTAATCTCTGTAATCTCTCCAAGAATGCAGTATGGCTTTTGGTTTACACTGTTTAGGTACAGGCAGTTCCTGTGATAATGGCCCTCACTCCACAGGTCAGAGAACCAATGGGGGATTCCGATAGTTGCTGAATATATCCATTCCAATTATGCACTCTGGAACTGGGAAATAACCACAGGATGGGTTCAGAGCTTACCTGTATCTACTGTAAGATGAGCTAAAACTCCACTGATCACCTGATCTGCATAACCCCTACTCTGACTGTTGAACCACAGTGGTGTTCAGTGCCACCAGGAATTACCATCAATTCAGAGCCAGTTTCCAGCAGTCACCAAAATGTCTGATTATTTACTTTTCCCTCATGCTTAGTCATCTTGTTAAAAGGCCATAAGCCCCTCTGGGGAAGGCTGAGAAAGAGATTAACATTATACATTGTTGGCAGTGTCATGGGTTTCTTCCTCAAGGGGACTTGGCCTTTATCCTTTACAGGAAGAATAAAGGCCTTACTTTGCCCCTGATAATTGATTGAGGGACCATGATTCTCTGTTTTTTAGGGTTAGAGTTAGACTTTTATTCACTTGACCTACAACTTTTTCTGCTTATACAGATCAAGAAAGAATTTAGTTGGCTTCCTATCTATTTTACTTCTAGGAGCACCATGATCAACTAGCCAATGCCATAGGTCTACACGAGTGAGACTGTTCTAGTGACTTCTGTGACCTGGCTGTCTACTCTGTCAGCTAGGCCCACCTGGATTTTGGTGGCTGAATGCTGTTATTTGGCTCCTGCCACCCTGGGATCCAGTCACTCCCATTACATTTAGTTTTCTCAATTCAGTGACTCTAGTTTCCACTAAAAGATCTTGCCTATAGAGAACAAACACATCAAGGATGCTGAGGCTCTCCTCAGAAATTTATTTCTCACCATTTTAGTGAAAGGTATGTCTTTTGAAGCCTCCCAGGGCATATAAGTGGTTCTCAAATGGAAAATCCACTCTAATATCCCAATGGCTTTGAGCCTTTAGTCCCTTCTTAGACATTAAACCAAGGCACACCTGGCATTTATATTATAACTCCCTTGCTGTGGGCCACCTTTTGATCCATGTTTGGGTTCACCAACCAAACTGTTAGAGCCCTTTCTGACTCCCCAAGCTACGATATTAAATCCAGAGTCTCTGCTTAGTGGGCCCATATCAATAAACTTACCCGATCTAGCTTGATGTTCTTTCTCTCATTAGCTCACACCCTTAATATCCATTTCGTCACATAGAGCCTGGATTTTTGTCTGTATAAATAAGAAAACACAACTAATTCTGTTGGAGTGTGTTACGCCTCTTCATGGGTCACACTTTCTACCTCACCTTTAGAGGCCTGTTGTGATGTGAGTCTAGTTATGGGGTGGGTCCTGAAAAAAATCAGCAGTGTTTTGCATGGCACCTACCTCAGGGGGCACATTGCAGTCACCTCAGGCTATGCAGAGTTAATTGCCGCAGATAAATTGAGAGTGGCCATTCCTACTGGGCTGAAGAGTTGTTTCTACTGGCAAAGAAGATTCATGAGAATGTAAAAGCTCAACCATCCCAGCTTCATCGGAGTCTTGTCCCACACACCCATTCCAACTTTCAGGATGCTCTCAGGGCAGCTATTAACTTAAGAGAAAGCAGGCTTCAAAAGAAAAAAAATAGCAGGGATAAAGCAGAGACTTACATAAAGATTGATGAGGCTAATTCTCCAACAAGATGTAAGTTGAACTGAACTGAACCATCAATCAACTGAATCTAATTAACATTTATAGAATACTTCATTGAACAACAGCAGAATATACATTTGCCTCAAGCTCACATTGAAACCCTCACAAAGACCACATGTTTGGCCATAAAACACACCTTAGTATATTTGACATATTTGTTTAAATAGAAATTAAATATAAAATACAAACTCAGATGACAATAGAATTAAAATAGAAATGAAAAACAGAAATATACCACAAAAATCCTAAAATGCTTATAAATTAACCTCAAATAACACATGGGTCAAGGAGGAGCCTCAAGAAAAATTTTTAGAAAATATTTTGACTTAACCGAAAATGAGAATTCAAACTATCAAAATATGTAGAATGCAGTGAAAATAATAATTAGAGAAAAATGTAGAGCATTAAATGCATATATTACAAAGGAAGAAGATTTAAAATCAATAATCTAAGCTTCCACATTTGGGAACCATGAACAGAAAAAAAATTAAGCCTAAAGCAAACAAATAAGCAAAATTAGAGCAGAAGTCAATGGACATAAAAACTGGAAAATAAGAGAAAATAAACAAAATCAGAAGCTAGTTCTTTAAAGAGGTCAATATAATTGATAAACTTCTAGTCAGACTAAGAAAAATACAGAGAAGATCAAAATTATTAATATCAGAAATTAAGATATGTCATCAGCAGAAATCCTTTGGATGTGAAAAGATAGTAAAATAATATAATGCATAACTCCGTGACCCCGAATTTGATAACTTACATGAAATGGGCCAATTACTTGCAAAATGCAAACTACCAAACTCATGGAAGAAGAAACAGATAATCATAATAAGTCAATATGTATAAAAATAAATCAGGAGTTAATAACCTTCCAAAAATGTCAGCAGAAGGATCAGATAGTTTCACTGGTGCATTGTATCACACATTTAAGAACGAAAATATAATAATTCTCTACAATCTCTTCTGGAAAATAGAAGCAGAGGGAACACTTTCTAATGCATTCTATGAGGCCAGCACTTCTCTGATACTAAAATCAGATAAATCATTATTAGTAAGAGTATAAGAAAAACTACAGACTAACATCTCTGAGGAACAAATACACAAATCCTCAAAAAATATTTGTAACTTGAATCCAACAAGGTATAAAAGAATTGTATTCCACAACCAATTTATTTCAGATATGCAAAGCTGGTTCAACATTGGAAAACAATGCTATCTACCACATCAACAGGTGAAAAAATAAAATTCATATGACCATATCTGATATGGTTTGAATTTGTGTCCCTACTGAAATCGCATGTCAAATTTGAGGAGAGGCCTGGTGGGAGGTTTTTGGATCATGGGGGCAGATTTCGCCCATGCTTTTTTTGTTATAAGAGTGAGTTCTCATGAGATCTATGGTTTAGGGATATGTGGCACCTTCCCCTTTTCTCTCTCTCTCTCTCTCTCCTGTCACCATACTGCCCAAGGTAATTTATAGATTCAATGAGACCAGCCTGACCAATATGGTGAAACCCCATCTCTAATAAAAAAACAAACAAACAAACAAACAAAAATTAGCCGGTCGTGGTGGTGCATGCCTGTAATCCCAGCTACTTGGTAGGCTGAGGCAGGAGAATCACTTGAACCTGGGAGGCGGAGGTTGTGGTGAGCCGAGATTGCACCATTGCACTCCAGCCTGGGCAACAAGAGGGAAACTTCATCTCAAAAAAAAAAAAACAACTTATATTTAAGACCTGAAGCCATAAAATTCCTAAAAGAAAAAAGAGAGAAAAAGTTTCTTTACATTGGCCTTGGCAATATTTTTTGGATATAACACCAAAAGCACATAGCATGAAAGCAAAAATAAATAAATGGGAATACATCACACTAAAAAGCTTGCACACAGCAAAGGAAACAATCAACAAAATAAAAAGCCAAGCTACAGAATGGGAGCAGATACTTACAAACTATATATCTGATAACGGGTTAATATTCAAAATACTGAATACACATACAACTCAATGGCAAATTAATAATAATGATGATGATAATAGTAACATATTGAAAAATGGGCAAATGACCTGAACAGACATTTTTTCTTTTTTCTTTTTTTTTTTTTCTCATTTAGGACTGAACAAGTTCTATTGCGGTCTAAAGAAACTCCACATGCCCCCCAAACAAGTTTATTGGGGGTCTGAAGGAACTCCGCCAAACTCCATGATTTAGCAGGAGTCAAGATAAGGGTAATCACCCCAGCACCTGGACCCATTTAGATTCAGTAAACTTACTGAAGCTCCAGAAGAAAGTCTTCAGGACTGAGACCTTAGGTACAGATGAAAAGAAGTCCATCACTTATGTCTTTAAATGAATGCACACTTACATGTATATGTATAGCTTAGAAGGTATAGAAGCTCTGAAAAACTTTGTAATTTTGAGTTGATCAGGTGAAAATTTCCAGGCCTTCTTCCTGTAACCAGTCACAGAAATAAAACTCTCTTCCTCCTCAGTTCATCTGCATCTCATTATTGGGCCATGACAAATAGCAGCCTAGCCCTCACTTTGGCCCAGGAACAATAGCAGCCTTGAATGATCTTTTGTGTTTCTGTGGTGTCAGTTGTGATATCTCCTGTTTCATTTCTTATTGAAGTTATTTGAATTTTCTCTCTTCTTTTCTCGGTTAATCTTGCTCATGGTCTTTCAATTTTATTTATCTTTTCAAAGAACCAGCTTTTGGTTTCATTTATCTTTTTTTTTTTTTCTTTTTGTCTTGCTTTGATCGCTTGACTTCTTTTTTTTTATACTTTAAGTTCTAGGGTACATGTGCACAACGTGCAGGTTTGTTACATATGTATACATGTGCCATGTTGGTGTGCTGCATCCATTAACTTGTCATTTACATTAGGTATATCTCCTAATGCTATCCCTCCCCACTTCCCCCACCCCACGACAGGACCTGGTGTGTGATGTTCCCCTTCCTGTGTCCAACTGTTCTCATTGTTCAAGTCCCACCTATGAGTGAGAATATGCGGTGTTTGGTTTTTTGTCTTTGCAATAGTTTGCTGAGAATGATGGTTTCCAGCTGCATCCATGTCTTTACAAAGCACATGAACTCATCCTTTTTTATGGCTGCATAGTATTCCATGGGGTATATGCACCACATTTTCTTAATCCAGTCTGTCATTGATGGACATTTGGGTTGGATCCAAGTCTTTTCTATTGTGAATAGTGCTGCAATAAACATATGTGTGCATGTGTCTTTATAGCAGCATGATTTATAATCCTTTGGGTATATACCCAGTAATGGGATGACTGAGTCAAATGGTATTTCTAGTTCTAGATCCTTGAGGAATCGCCACACTGTCTTCCACAATGGTTGAACTAGTTTACAGTCCCACCAACAGTGTAAAAGTGTTCCTATTTCTCCACATCCTCTCCAGCACCTGTTGTTTCCTGACTTTTTAATGATAGCCATTCTAACTGGTGTGAGATGGTATCTCATTGTGGTTTTGATTTGCATTTCTCTGACGGACAGTGATGATGAGCATTTTTTCATGTGTCTGTTGGCTGCATAAATGTCTTCTTTTGAGAAGTGTCTGTTCATATCCTTTGCCCACTTTTTAATGGTGTTGTTTGTTTTTTTCTTGTAAATTTGTTTGAGTTCTTTGTAGATTCTGGTTATTAGCCCTTTGTCAGATGAGTAGATTGCAATAATTTTCTCCCATTCTGTAGGTTACCTGTTCACTCTGATGGTAGTTTCTTTTGCGGTGCAGAAGCTCTTTATTTTAATTAGATCCCATTTGTCAATTTTGGCTTTTGTTGCCGTTGCTTTTGGTGTTTTAGACATGAAGTCCTTGCCCATGCCTATGTCCTGAATAGTATTACCTAGGTTTTCTTCTAGGATTTTTATGGTTTTAGGCTAACATTTAAGTCTTTAATCCATCTTGAATTAATTTCTGTATAAGATGTAAGGAAGATATCCAGTTTCAGCTTTCTACATATGGCTAGCCAGTTTTCCCAGCACTATTTATTAAATAGGGAATCCTTTCCCCATTTCTTGTTTTTGTCAGGTTTGTCAAAGATCAGATGGTTGTAGATGTGTGGTATTGTTTCTGAGGGCTCTGTTCTGTTCCATTGGTCTCTAGCGCTGTTTTGGTTATTGTAGCCTTGTAGTATAGTTTGAAGTCAGGTAGTGTGATGTTTTGTTCTTCTCCAGTTTTGTTCTTCTGCCTTAGGATTGCCTTGGCAATGCAGGCTCTTTTTTGGTTCCATAAGAACTTTAAGTAGGTCTTTCCAATTCTGTGAAAAAAGTCATTAGTAGCTTGATGGGGATGGCATTGAATCTATAAATTACCTTGGGCAGTATGGCCATTTTCACGATATTGATTCTTCCTATCCATGAGCATGGAATGTTCTTCCATTTGTTTGTGTTGTCTTTTATTTCCTTGAGCAGTGGTTTGTAGTTCTCCTTGAAGAGGTCCTTCACATCCCTTATAAGTTGGATTCCTAGGTACTTTATTCTCTTTGAAGCAATTGTGAGTGGGAGTTCACTCATGATTTGGCTCTCTGTTTTTCTGTTATTGGTTCAAAAGAATGTGTGTGATTTTTGCACATTGATTTTGTATGTTGAGACTTTGCTGAAGTTGCTTATCAGCTTAAGGAGATTTGGGGGTGAGATGATGGGGTTTTCTAAATATACAATCATGTCATCTGCAGACAGGGACAATTTGACTTCTTCTTTTCCTAATTGAATACCCTTTATTTCTTTCTCCTGCCTGATTGCCCTGGCCAGAACTTCCAACACTGTGTTGAATAGGAGTGGTGAGAGAGGGCATGCCTGTCTTGTGCCAGTTTTCAAAGGGAATGCTTCCAGGTTTTGCCCATTCAGTATGATATTGGCTGTGGGTTTGTCATAAATAGCTCTTATTATTTTGAGATATGTCCCATCAGTACCTGGTTTATTGAGAGTTTTTAGCATGAAGGGCTGTTGAATTTTGTCAAAGGCCTGTTCTGCATCTATTGAGATAATCATGTGTTTTTTGTCTTTGGTTCTGTTTATATGCTGGATTACGTTTATTGATTTGCGTATGTTGAACCGGCCTTGCATCCCAGGAATGAAGCCCACTTGATCAAGGTGGATAAGCTTTTTTGATGTGCTTCTGGATTCAGTTTGCCAGTATTTTATTGAGGATTTTTGCATCGATGTTCATCAGGGATATTGGTCTAAAATTCTCCTTTTTTGTTGTGTTTCTGCTAGGCTTTGGAATCAGGATGATGCTGGCCTCATAAAATGAGTTAGGGAGGAGTCCCTCTTTTTCTATTGATTGGAATAGTTTCAGAAGGAATGGTACCAGCTCCTCCTTGTACCTCTGGTAGAATTCAGTTGTGAATCCATCTGGACTTTTTTTGGTAGGCTATTAATTATTGCCTCAATTTCAGAGCCTGTTATTGGTCTATTCAGGGATTCAACTTCTTCCTGGTTTAGTCTTGGGAGGGTGTATGTGTCCAGGAATTTATTCATTTCTTCTAGATTTTCTAGTTTATTTTCATAGAGTTGTTTATAGTATTCTCTAATGGTAGTTTGTATTTCTTTCTTTTTTTTTTTTTTTTTTGAGACGGAGTCTTGCTCTGTCGCCCAGGCTGGGGTGCAGTGGCCGGATCTCAGCTCACTGCAAGCTCCACCTCCCGGGTTTACGCCATTCTCCTGCCTCAGCCTCCTGAGTAGCTGGGACTACAGGCGCCTGCCACGGTAGTTTGTATTTCTGTGGGATCAGTGGTGATATCCCCTTTATGATTTTTTATTGCATCTATTTGATTCTTCTCTCTTTTCTTCTTCATTAGTCTTGCTAGCAGTCTGTAAATTTTGTTGATCTTTTCAAAAAAACCAGCTCCTGGATTCATTGATTTAAGACCACTGATGCTAAGAAGAAACTGCATCAACTAATGAGCAAAATAACCAGCTGACATCATAATGATAGAATCAAATTCACACATAGCAATATTAACCTTAAATGTAAATGGGCTAAATGCTCCAATTAAAAGACACAGAGTGGCAAATTGGATAAAGAGTCAAGACCCATCAGTTTGCTATATTCAGGAGACCCATCAGTTTGCTGTATTCAGGAGACCCATCTCACATGCAGAGACACACATAGGCTCAAAATAAAGGGATCGAGGAAGATCTACCAAGCAAATGGAAAACAAAAAAAGGCAGGGGTTGCAATCCTAGTCTCTGATAAAACAGACTTTAAACCAACAAAGATCAAAAGAGACAAAGAAGGCCATTACATAATGCTAAAGGATCAATTCAACAAGAAGAGCTAACTATCCTAAATATATATGCACCCAATACAGGAGCACCCAGATGCATAAAGCAAGTCCTTAGAAACCTACAAAGAGACTTAGACTCCCACACAATAATAATGGGAGACTTTAACACCCCACTGTCAACATCAGATAGATCAACGAGACAGAAAGTTAACAAGGATATCCAGGAATTGAACCCAGCTCTGCACCAAGCAGACCTAACAGACATCTACAGAACTCTCCACCCCAAATCAACAGAATATACATTCTTCTCAGCACCACATTACACTTATTCCAAAATTGACCACATAGTTGGAAGTAAAGCACTCCTCAGCAAATGTAAAAGAATAGAAATTATAACAAACTGTCTCTCAGACCACAGTGCAATCAAACTAGAACTCAGGATTAAAAACTCACTCAAACCCACTCAACTACATGGAAACTGAACAACCTGCTCCTGAATGACTACTGGGTACATAACAAAATGAAGGCAGAAATAAAGATGTTCTTTGAAACCAATGAGAACAAAGACACAACACATCAGAATCTCTGGGACACATTTAAAGCAGTGTGTAGAGGGAAATTTATAGCACTAAATGCCCACAAGAGAAAGCAGGAAAGATCTAAAATTGACACCCTAACATCACAATTAAAAGAACTAGAGAAGCAAGAGCAAACACATTCAAAAGCTAGCAGAAGGCAAGAAATAACTAAGATCAGAGCAGAACTGAAGGAGATAGAGACATTTTTTCAAAGAAGACACAGAACTTTCCTACAGGTTATGAAAAGCTGCTCAACACCATGAAACATCAGGGAAATGCAAATCAGAACCACAGTGAGACTGAGACATGGCCTCACACCTGTAAGGATGGCTATTATCCAAAAGACAAGAACTAACAGGTGTTGGTGAGGATGTGGAGAAAAGAGAATCCTTGTACACTGTCAGTGGGCATATAAATTGATATAGTCAATTTATATAGAAAACATTGTTAGTTCTGCAAACTATTAAAAATAGAACTACTATATAATCTAACAATCCTATACCTAGGTACATATCCAAAGAAAAGGAAAAGGATATGAAAACGAAATAAAATATCTTGAAGT
Organism: Macaca mulatta; assembly: GCF_049350105.2. NCBI lineage: Eukaryota > Metazoa > Chordata > Mammalia > Primates > Cercopithecidae > Macaca > Macaca mulatta. The sequence goes on along the minus strand of NC_133412.1, from coordinate 6,965,962 downwards.
GCTATCTACACCCTCATGTTTATTGCAGCATTATTTACAACAGGGAAGAAATGGAATAACCTGTGTCTATTGACAGATGAGTGGGCCAAGAAACTGTTGTGTATATATATACCTATATACGATGTGTATACATACACATATATGTGATATATATACACACATATACAATGTGTGTATATATACATATATACAGTGTGTATGTATATACATATATATGATGTGTATGTATATACATATATACGATGGATGTATACACACATATATACAATGAAATATTATCCAGCCATAATAAAAGAAGAAAATCCTGCCATTTATGACAACATAAATGAATCTGGAAGACGTTATGCTATGTGGAATAAGCCAGACACAGAAAGGCAAATACTGTATGATCTAACTTATATGTGAATCTAAAAAGTGCAGCTCATAGAAGCAAGGAGTGGAACAGTGCATGCCAGTGTCTGAGGGGTGGGAAAAATGGGCAGATGTTGTTTAAGGGTACACACTTTCAGTTATAAGATAAATAATTGCTGACTATCTAATGTACAACATGATAATTATAGTTAAGAATATTATATTATTTACTAGAAATTTGCTAAGAAAAAGTATCTTTGGTGTTATCACAGCACACACACCTACAAAGGGTAACTCTGTGGTGATGGATAGGTTGATTAATTTGATGGTGGTAACCATTACACAATGTACATGTATAGTATATGTACATCAAATCATCACATTGTATATCTTCAATGTATATGATTTTTATTTGTCAGTTATAGTTCAGTATAGCTGAAAGAAAAAAGTAAATCAAAATGAATCCTAAACCTAAATGTAAACAGCAACACTTTGAAACTTTTAGAGGAAAAATAGAGGAGAAAATGTAGGTAACCTTGGGTTTGGCAATGAGTTTTTCAACACAACATCAAAAACATGATGAATGAAAGAAAAATAGGTAAATTAAACTTTATTAAAATTAAAAGTTTATGCTCTGCCAAAGACATTGCAAGATAATAAAAAAATAAGCCTCAGACTTGGAGAAAATATTTGTAAAACGTATGCCTGATAAAGAACTTACATCTGAAGTTTACAAAGAACTTTTACAGTTAAACAATAAGAAAGCAAGTAACTCAATTAAAACGAAGTTAAAAGATCTGAACAGAAAACTCAGCAAAGAAAATATACAAATGGCAACCTAAAATAATTTTTGAAATCATTTCTCAATTGGGAATTGCAAATTGAAACCACAGACCAGTAGACATGCATTAGAGTAGGTAAAATCTGCAGAAGCTGCACCAGCACATGCTGGAGAGGGTTCAGTATGGAGGAACTCTCTTTTGCTGCTGGTGTAAATGAAAAACGGTGCAGTCATTGGAAGATATTTGGCAGCTTCTTGCAAAGCTAAACATAGTCTTACTATGTGATCTAGCTATCAAGTTCCTAGTAAGAATTGATGTGAAAACTTATATTCACACAAAAAGCTGCATGAAAGTGGGTTTTAGCAGCTTCATTCATAAACTCCAAAACTGAAAGCAACCTAGATAAACAAACTAGACAACATTCATACAAGGGACTGTTATTCAGTCATAAAAATAAATGAGCTACCAAGCCATGAAAAGACATGGTTAAATTTTAAACGCATATTACTAAGTGAAAGAAGTCAATTTGAAAAGGCTACACACCATATGATTCCAGCTATATGAGGTTCAAAGAAATGCAAAACTATAGAGTCAGTAAAAATAGTCAGTTGTTGCTGGGGGGATGGGAGGGGTAAATAGGTAAAGCACAGGATTTTTATTCTTTTATTTTTTATTTTTGTTGGTACATAGTAGGTATATATATTTATAAGGTGTATGAGTCATTTTGATACAGGCATGCAATAAATAATAATCTCATTATGGGGAATTGGGTATCCATCCCCTCAAGCATTGATCCGTTGTGTTACACACAATCCAATTATACTATTTTAGTTATTTTAAAATGTACAATTGAATTACTGATTATAGTCACCCTGTTGTGCTATCGAGTGCTAGGCCTTATTCATTTATTCTATTTTTTGTACCCATTAACTTTCGCCACCTCCCCTCCGCTCCCCACCCCACTCCCCTCCCCAGCCTCCGGTAACCATCCTTCTGCTCTCGATCTCCATGTTTCAATCATTTTGATTTTTAGGTCCCACAAATAAGTGAAAACATGTGATGCTTGTCTTTCTGAAAGCACAAGTTTTTTGACTGCTGAAACTATCTTAGTGGGCTTAAATCCTACTCCTTAAGCACAAGGTGCTTCGTTTCAAAGAGTACGGTGTGGAAAGTGGGAAAAAAGAGCAACTTTACGTGGAGAAGCCTGACAAACACTCCCTGAGCCAGGTGATCAAGGTCCACGTCAGCATGGTGGGCCATGCTGGCAGCACGGGCACTCTTGAGGTGATGTGATGGCAAAGGCACATTAGTGGTCATCCCCTGAGTAACCCATAGCCCCCGCCTAATCAGAGAAAAACTTCACATCAATTCCATTTGAGGGACAGCTTACAAAGTATGACCATTACTCCTCAAATTTATCAGTGTCATCAAAAACAAGAAAAGTCTGAGAATCTGTCACCACCAAGAGAGCCTAAGGAGTCATGAGAGGTAAGTGCAGTGTGGAGTTATGAATGGGAACCTGGAACAGAAAAAGATATTCTACAAAAAACAAGCAAATCGAGGCCAGGCACGGTGGCTCATGACTATAATCCCAGCACTTTGGGAGGCCGAGGCGGGTGGATCATCTGAGGTCGGGAGTTCGAGATGAGCCTGACCAACATATAGAAACTCCGTCTCTACTAAAAATACAAAATTAGCCAGGTATGGTGGCGCATGCCTGTAATCCTAGCTACTCAGCCGGCTGAGGCAGGAGAATTGCTTGAACCAGGGAGGCAGAGGTTGCAGTGAGCCAAGATCGCGCCATTGCACTCCAGCCTGAGCAACAAGAGCGAAATTATGTCTCAAAATAAATAAATAAATTGGAATCTGAACAAACTGTGGGATATACTTAATAACAATCATATGTCACTATTGATCCATTAACTTTAAGAATGTAAGATGTTAACAATAGGGGGAAAAGGGTACACTGGCATATGGAAGATCTCTGTAGCGTCACAATTTTTCTGTAAATTTAACACCATTCTAAGTGATAAAGTATTTTTTTAAACACAGCTTTATGTTATCTCTATCTCACTTAAAACAGATTCAAAGTCAAATCACACATGAGTACATCTCATGGGCAGACCTGAATCACGCCTGTAATCCGGGAGCTTAGCAAATGTAGTTTCTGGCTTTCTGGCCTCTGCAGTCCAGGGAGACACAAGGGAAGAAGATTGGAAATGATGATAATGAGCCAGTCCACAAAACTGCCCATCAGTTATCATATAAAAACTCGTTTAACCATTGTCTTTTAGGTGGCTATTTAAGCCCTATCCAATTTTTTCTCTGTTACCAACAGTGCATCTCAGTAAATGTTTCTAGAAGGTAAATTAGAGGTCACATGATTTGTATATTTTAATAGATATCCCCTGAAAAACCACCAATATATATTCCTATGCAAACCATTGCCAAAACAGGTAGTTAATACTTGTTCGTAATTTTATGAATCCATTGGGGAAAAATATTCCATATCATTGCTGTTTCAGTTGATGATTCTCTGATTACAAATGAAGTGACTGTGCTGACCACTTGCATCCACCCTGTGGGACTGGACAGATGAACTCATAGCGGTTTGCTGCTGACATATGCTCAAGGCCTCAGGGAGGCAGACACTGCATTTTACACAGGGCCATAAGGGACTTGCACATGGGAGCAGAGAGAGCCTGCAGGGACTCTACTGAAAAGGAGGCAGGCTTTGAACTAATAAGATGCTGAGGTGCCCCCAGGCCCCATGTGAGGATGTGACTAGCTTTTTTTAATAATTTCATGAGCTGGCAGGGAAGTGAAGCCCATTAGAGTGAGGATCAGGTTAAGGGAAGCTAGTCCAGCTAACGGGGAACTGGCCAGGCAAGGAGCCTTTCCCATTGGTGGGGGTGCACTTCTGGTGTGAGCACAGGGACTTAGGATTAGACCCTGGGGGCCTTGTGAGGGTCGAAAGTGTTAAGGTGGGAAATGAAATTTCAGGCCTTATAATACCATGACCATCTTTTCACAGATTTATCGATTAATTGTATCTCTTTTTCTTTGAATTGCCCACTTCGTTTTCTAACTAATTTTATTTATGTTATTTCCGGAAACATTTTGAAAAAAAATATTAGTTTTTAACTCTTCTTTTGTTACACGTACTGAAATCACTTTTGCCCAGTCTGTTGCTTGTTGCATTAAGAATGACCTTTGACAACTTTAAATCTGATTTTGACACTGTGCTGCTTAGAGCACTTCACTGACTTTTGAAGCAAATTCTAAAGGTTTTCACAGGGCTGGGTGCCCTGAGTGAGCGGCCTCACTGGCTCTCACTCACGCACCCTCTGTCCCCGCTTCTCGCCTGATTCCTTCTGGCCTCCTCTGCTCCTTTGCGTCCCTGCTTCTTCCACCTCTGGGCCTCCTGCTGGAGATTCTCTTCTCTTGGTGCATTCCTGTGAGAGACTGATGGGCACTGAGGGGTGAGCAGCAGCAACTGTAAAACTGATCAAAGATGGTCGCACACCCAAACGTTGCATGGTTTGTCATATTTCTTGTATTGCTCTTCACTGAGTTTCCAACAGTCATTTTATTGATTAATGCTAAACTGGAAACATATATCTATGGCTCAAAATTTAAAAGAATCAAGAATCTGTAGTAAAAAAAAAAAACAACAACAAAAAAAACAGTTTTCTTCTCCCAAGGCTGGCAGCAGCGACAGTGAGAGCGTTAGAAGCGCCTGCTGAAAGCAGTGCTGTCCTTGTCTATCTTGCCCTCTCCTGGCCATCATTTTGTTAAAAGCATTTTTAAGCTCCCTGGTTCTCTTTAATACATAGTTTATGAGATTTTCCCAGGTCTATTTGTCAAGACCTGATGATGTCATCTATCTTGTTTTTCCTTTGTTGTCGCTTCATACAGATTTTTTATTTCTGCAGTGTTCTTCTTCTTTTCCATGTCCTAATGGACTCTGGCAGCTCTATCCACATCCTCTCCTGCTGTCACATGGCCTCCTACTTGAATATCCTGACTCTTCCGTGATAGTTCTCGTTTCAGGTGCAGAAAACGCTCCCTGCTACATATAATCTTTGGGCAGAATGAAGCACTGTTGGTGAGAATGCCTCTCTGTGTCCTTGAATACTGTCTTTCGTGGTATCTGTCCCGATGTGCCTCTGTCTTTCTTTTTTTCCCTCCACCAGGTATTTGATGGATGCCACCAATTGATTGTTTGATGGCAGTTGTTCTCCATAGGCCCAGGCCGTTCTTCTCAATATGACTCATCTTGGGAAAGGGACACTCAGTAGCCCCATTGGCTGTGCTAGTACTGCCGAGGGGTGGGATGGGAGTGTGGCGGGATGCGGCATAGGGAAAGCCTATCTGCGGCTTTCCCGTGGGTGTGTCCTTGAGTGTCCTCCAACAAACCTGCTCTTTCTTCATCCTGGGGACACTCCTCCACCTTCCCCAGACTTAGACTCTTAAGCTCTTCCAGCTTCTCCACTTTCCTGCTGTGTCCCTCTGGCCCCCTTCCATTAGGGAAAGCAGCTGGGGCTGGAACGTACAAGTGAACATGGAACCTGTCCTTTTAAGAGCACGTCTCTGCTGACCCAAGGTCTCAGGTGGCAGAGATCAACTTTTTATTTGCTCTTGAGCTCCAGTCAAGATGTTTTGAGAGTGTAGCCATTTTCTTGTTATATATAAACTGGATTTTTTGCCCTCTATTTTTTGTTGTTGATTTGTGTGTATGTAGATGAGTGTATAAATATGTGTGTATATATACATATGTGTATACACTCATCTACATACACACAAACAAATCAACAACAAAAAATATATATGCACATATGTGCATATATATATACCCAGTAATACATATACGTTTGTGTGTTTTGAGACAAGATTAAGGAAAATCATCTTTAAACAGAAATCAATTTATGCTTTTTCTGAGTAAATTTCTACCCTCATCTTTGAATTTCCCTTACATAATAATATAGCTGACATAAGATTAAAATGAATCAAAACCACTAAAGTAGCTTTACATACTTTCAAAAAGAGGATGGAGAGCTTTAATATCATCATGTTTTGGAAGAACACAGGGTCCTTAGCTCAGTATTTATTATCTATTAGGAACCTGAGGAAACCCACAGAGACTTTTCAAATTGGTTCTTCCCCATGTTTCTCTGAGACTATCTAATTGGTCGATAAGATAATACGAATAGAAGGAAGTTGCTGGATTGGGAAGGAAACAGGAATTGGAGGCCAGTAAAGAAGCTTAGCTGCAGCAGAGACAAGAGGATGATCAAATTTGGTGTTTTTCTATGACCAAGTTAAGAATTGCATTTATGATCTGTAACTTTTTTTTTTTTTTTTTACATTTTCTGTTTTAACACAACAATGGGGACGGAGAATCTTTTCTGTCATGATTACAATGGTTAATATAATTGCTGCAACTATTCAACCTGCAGAAAGCTGGTTTCCATCCAACCCCGGCTCTGGCGCCCACAGGCTCTGTTGCCACATAAGGAAGCGGCAGTGGGCAAGTTCCCGGGCCACTTGCACCAGCACCGTAGGGAGCATGAATCCACTGGTGATTTGTGGTTGTTCATTTATTTCCTATAATGAGAACAAACTCCCTGTCACATTTAAATAAAAGCCCAATTACACCTCCATTGCTACAGATGCTATTACTTTTTCGACTGGCTATAAAAGTTAATGAGTTTTTTATTGCTTTGCAAAGTTTCAAAATAAAATGCAAGGTTTAAAGATAGATGCTATATCAGGTGAGGTCCACTCTGCTTTGCTCTTTTTGAAGGAACCTAGAACCTCGATGTAATGCTTTTTGTTTTAGAATATGGCCTGCTTTGCATTATTTCCCTTTTTTTTTTTTTTTGGGACATAAGTATAGCACGGGCATTAAATATAACTAAGCACCATTGAAGAAAATTGCATCAAATCAGCTGAAGATAAGTGAAGAATGTTTTTATGAGCTACATGTTTTTGAAAGAGATACACAAGGCTGACAACCTAATAAAAATTGAATAATGTGTGCTCACCCATTTGCTGTGCTTTCAAGGTCCTTTGCAACACCGATGTGTTTGGGAACTTACGGGATGGATTTCCAACTGTTAGTCACCAACTAGCAGAGGTTAGCTGTATTGTGCTGCCAGTCTCATATATGTGAAACTGAATTTGTTTTTATTCCTCACTGCATTGCTTGATTTTTAAAAATTCAGTTACTCTAGGAAAAGAAAAGCCAAAATAAGCCAGAGATTTGTATTTTTTCTTCATATTTCAAGAATCATTCTAAAAGCAAGTGAAAAAGTTAACCAATTTCTCTCTGCATTTAGTACGTTACTTTATTTTCCCAAAGAGGAAACCAAGGCCTAGAATCAATGCCATGTAGGCGCGTGCAGGTCTGTGTACTACACTGTGGTGGCACCTCACAAGGGCACCTGGAAGCATGGATTTGAGCCTAGTCTGCACAGAAGAAGCCTGGTTTGGAAGAGTTAAACAAGAGGCAAAAGAACTTGGCACAATGCATTTCACATGCAGTGCTTACTGAATGCCATGAGAAAGCTGGCACTATGCCCAGGATGGAAGTTCAGGGACAAAGACATTGTCGCACCTTCCAGGGACTCTCCTTCTGGGGCTTGGGAATCATAATGCAACCAGTAAGTCAACTACCAGGATTAAGGTAAGAAGAGACACCTAAGTTGAGGAACCACCTGGAGGCCTTCCAGGAGACTCAGGAGTTGGCTACGGTTGTAGGCTGAGCTGGTAGTGGTGGGCAGGTGAGTAAGGAGGAGCCGAGGGTGCAGGCTGGTGAGCACCGTTAGCGGAGGCTGCAGGGCCTGCACTGCTGACTATGGATCTGGTACCAGACCTTGTCGGGGTGGCAGCTGGACCAATGGGCAGGGAGCAGGTGGGGCATGCGTTCTTTGGACTTCAATCGTGTGCCTCAGGGAATGGAGAGACATGGAGGATTTCAAGTGGAGGAACAATGTAATTAGATTTCCTTTTCATACCAGTCACCCTGACTGCTATTTGTACAAGGGTTGATATGTTTCAAAACTAAATGCTGGAAACCTATGAGGAGTAAGCCAGACCAGAATTTACAAACTTCAAGACTTACACAGGAGGGGCAGGAAGAGAAAGTGGTAGTTGATGAGGAACAAACTGGAGATGAGAAATAAGAGTGTGTAGGTCACTCATCCGCCCCATTTTGGTCAGGGACAGTGCACCTATCAAGCACCAACCACAACCTGGATCCAACACCCTTTCATTTTGCAATCAGGGATGGGTCAGAGTGTGTTTCATTGGTCATCTCCATGTTTACCTCCCCACCACCACCTGTGCTTAGACTCAACTGTGCAGACCTGGTAGGAAGATGAACTTATCCTCAGCAAGAAATCCCGGAGCCCACACCTTAAAGCTACGCTCTTGCCAACCCCACACCTACCACCGGAACCTGGAGACCTTCCTTCAAGTGCAACAGTGATTTATTACTCAAGTGTTTACTGAAGATGCACACAGACAGGTTCTTAACCATGCTCCTGCTTTGAGGCTATTCTTTCCAATAAAAATTCAGGGTTTTCTCTTGGCCTTCCTGAGTGATTGGATCAAAAGACATTTCATATCATTGCCAGAAAATCTGGATTCAAAAAGTGTTGAGTGTGTGGGTTGGGGTCAGTGCCTTTCCTGTTTTTGTTTGTTTGTTTTTGTTTTTTTTGTTTTTTTTTTGTTGTTGTTGTTTTGTTGAGATGGAGTCTCACTCTGTCGCCCAGGCTGGAGTGCAGTGGCATGATCTCGGCTCACTGCAAGCTCCGCCTCCTGGGTTCACACCATTCTCCTGCCTCAGCCTCCCGAGTAGCTGGGATTACAGGCGCCTGCTACCACGCCTGGCTAATTTTTTGTATTTTTAGTAAAGATGGGGTTTTACCATGTTGGCCAGGATGGTCTCGATCTCCCGACCTCGTGATCCACCCGCCTCGGCCTCCCAAAGTGCTGGGATTCCAGGCGTGAGCCACCGTGCCCGACCCTCCTTTCTTTTTTAAAAATTATTTTTAAGTTGTGGTGAATACACATAAAAACTCATCATCTTAGTCCTTTCTAAGTATACAGTCCAGTGGCATTAAATGCATTCAACTTTTTGTGCAACTATCACCACCAACCACCTATAAAACTTTCATCTTCTTAAAATGAAACTATGTACCTATTAAATACAAACATGCTATCCCCAACTCCTCATACCATGGCAACCACCATTCTATTTTCTGTCTCCATGAGTCTGAGCAATCCAGGCACCTCATATAAGTGGAATCACACAGTGTCTGTTCTTTTGTGCCTGGCTTATTTCACTCAGCATCATGTCCTCAAGGTTCATCCACGTTCTGGCATACAGCAAGATGTCCTTCCTTTTCGAGGTTGGGTAATGTTTCATTGTACACATGGACCACATTTTGCTTATCTATTCATCCACGCAAAGACACTTGGGTGGCTTCACTTTTTGGCTATTGTGAATAACGCCACTATGAACATGGAATCCCCTTTCTTTCAATCATAGGTATTGGTCTTTGGTTTGGGGACTCACGAAATTCCACTCCTACTTCTCTGTTTTTCTACTGCTCCTCCACATCTTTGTTCTTACCATGAGTAGTATTTTGTTTCTGATAAATGAACAAGTATGATGGATATGATACTTCATTTAATGAAATGATCAACACAAACCTTGGGCAAATCACTTAATTTCTTCACAATTTGGCCTTCTCATCTATAAAACAGTAATGTCATTCTTTACCTCTTTGGCTTATAGAAAGATAAAATGAGACCATGTCTGTAAAGAGCTCAGCACTCAGACTGTCACATAGCATCTGCCCAGCAAGTTGAGGCTGGTACTTGGTTCCCCACAGTGAGAAGCAGGGATTGAGGCAGAACTCATTCATGTGGGCAGAGGGAACAGACAGAGCCACACGCTCAGAACCAGAAGGACTGTGAGGGCAGGTGCACCCTTAAAGATCTTTAGGAGAAAAGATTTCCAGCCTCTGCCACTGGGCACTGGAGTTCCCTGATAAATTTAAGGGGGATTGTAGTGCAAGAGAGAACCCCCAAGCCTGGTAAACAAGGGCTCACAATTCTTCAGCTCCTCTGGCCCCGTCACCCTTCCTGGGATGGTTTGGGTAACACAGCCCCAGAAGGGGAATCCACCCTGTGATAGGCTGAATTGCATCCGACCCACCTTTCATGTTAAATCCTAATCCCTAAGGCCTCAGAGCATGATCTCATCTGAAGGCAGGAGTTCAAGTGAGGTCATTAGAATGGACACTAATCCAATATGACTGGTGTCCTTATAAAAAGGGAAATTAATAAGGTCATTGGGGGGCCTTAATCCAATATGACGTGGTGTCCTTATAAAAAGGGGAAAGTTGGACACAGAGATATACATACGTACAGGGAAGGTGATCTGAAGAGACAGAGGGAGAAGGCAGCTGTATTAGTCTGTTTTGTGTTGCTATAAAGGAATACCTGAGACTGGGTAATTTACAAATAAAAGAGGTTTATTTTGGTTCATTGTTCTGCACACTGTACAAGAAACATAGTGCTGGCATCTGCCTCTGGTGAGCCCTCAGGAAGCTTTTACTCATGGTGGAAGGTGAAGGCGGAGCAGGCATGTTACATGGTGACAGAAAGAGCAAGAGAGAGAGGGGAGGAGGCGCCAGGCTCCTTTAAACAACTGGCTTCTGTATGAACTCACAGAGAAAGAACTCACTCATCACCACAGGGAGGGCACCAAGTCATTCATGAGGGATCCATCCCCATGACCCAAACACCTCCCTCCAGGCCCCGCCTCCAACACTGGGGATCCCATTTCAACATGGGATTTGAAGGAAACAAATAACCAAACTATAGCTCAGCCATCTACAAGCCAAGGAGAGAGGCCAGGAACAGATCTTTCCCTCACAGCCCTCAGAAGAACCAACCCTGCCACCACCTTGATTTTGGACTTCCCGCCTCCAGAACTGTGAGACCATACATTTCTGTTTGTCAAGCCACACTCAGTATACAGTACTTTGTTATGACAGCCCCAGGAAACTAATGCACACACCTCTACAACCCTTTCAGGGACAATGCAAGATACTTTTGAGAGCCCCTCCAAGCCGGCAGAACCCAAGGAAGCAGAGTGACTGACAAAACAAACTTCTGGCCTTCAAGGACAATTATAAAGTCTGTATAAGCTTCTGAAGTGTGGCTACATTGCATATTAGTAAATATCCTTTTTTTGGCCAAAGTATTTTCTTTTACTATTATACTATATGTAATTTGCAAATCGTTTCACAAGAAATTTTTAAAGCAAAGTTATAAAAATGTATATAAAAAAAGCACAGAGTTGGCAGGAAAATTACTTTTTTTTAATAGTTCAAATAAAACCTTTTTGTTTTTCTTATGCTGGTTGAAAATTGTATAATCTATTCTTCCATAGATAGTTGCAATATTACATTTTAATGAGCAGTCTCATAGTTAATTCATTTATTAAAAACAGGTTCACCCTTTGGACAATGAGAATCAATTGCTCAATTTTAAAGAGAACGAGAATAAAATTTGTCATATATAATGTGAAGTCATAAATAGCTCTTCAAGATGCAGATGTGTTCAGCCTTGTTTCTCTATTAAATTCTTCTCAGTTCTAAGTTAAGGAAGTGTCTTTTACCTTAGCCCGACTTCAGAGCTAAAGTCTGGTTTAACCTCAGAGATCTGGAAGTTGTGGCTGTGAGGCATTTAAGGGCAGCAGCTGGTTTGATGACAGTGGCTGCTCCCTGGCCATGCTTTTCAACTCCCATAATCATAGAGAGGCATTTTGCTTAAATCTTCAGGTTTTTGCTGTAGCATTGTCATAAAATATTCTCTAGCTGCCGGGCACAGTGGCTCACACCTGTAATCCCAGCCCTTTGGGAGGCCGAGGCAGGTGGATCACCTGAGGTCGGGAGTTCAAGACCAGCCTGACCAACATGGAGAAACCCCGTCTCTACTAAAAATACAAAATTAGCCGGAGTGGTGGTGCATGCCTGTAATCCCAGCTATGCAGGAGGCTGAGGCAGGAGAATCGCTTGAACCCGGGAGGCAGAGGTTGCAGTGAGCCGATATCGTGCCATTGCACTCCAGCCTGGGCAAAAAGAGCAAAACTCTGTCTCAAAAAAAAGAAAAGAAAAAAAAATATATATATATATGTATGTATATATTCTCTAGCTTTGTCCACGTGCAGCCCATGGAGGTCTGAGACATTTGGTGACAACAGGGAGGCTTGGTGAGCTTTGCACGTCTACTCATGGGGACTGACCTGGTGGGCATGCCCTCTGCTTCTGTTGGTGCATGAAGGTATCTACTCTGCAACCATCCAATGGCTAGAAATGGTCCACTTTGTATTTTTTTTTTTTTTTAAGACAGAGTCTTGCTCTGTTGCCAAGGCTAGAGGGCAGTGGCGCAATCTTGGCTCACTGCAACTTCCGCTTCTAGGTTCAGGCAATTCTCCCGCCTCAGCCTCCTGAGTAGCTGGGACTACAGGTGCTCTAATTTTTGTGTTTTTAGTGGAGATGGGGTTTCACTATGTTGGCTAGGCTAATCTCGAACTCCTGACCTCAGGTGATCCGCCTGCCTCGGCCTCCCAAAGTGCCAGGATTACAGGTGTGAGCCACTGCGCACGGCCCACTTCGTATGTCTTGAGTCTCTTTCTTTCTTTGCCTTTTCTTTCTTTTTTTTTTTTTTTTTTTTTTTTTTTTTTTGATATGGAGTCTCACTCTGTCACCCAGGCTGGAGTGCAGCGGTGTGATCTCGGCTCACTGCAAGCTCCACCTGCCAGGTTCACACCATTCTCCTGCCTAAGCCTCCCAAGTAGCTGGACTACAGGCGTCCGCCACCACGCACAGCTAATTTTTTATACTTTTAGTAGAGACAAGGTTTCACCGTGTTAGCCAGGATGGTCTCTATCTCCTGACCTTGTGATCCACCTGCCTCAGCCTCCCAAAGTGCTGGGATTACAGGCGTGAGCCACTGCGCCCTGCCACCTTTTCTCTTTAGAGTTCCATTGGCAGAAGTGACATTTGCATTTTCATGAAAAACTCCTGTGCTGTAACTTTTTGAAAAGGATCCCTTTCAAGAACACCGTTTTAAAATTGCACTGTATGTTCTAAGAAATAGCTGTAGTCCTTGAAAACGTACACCTCCAAATTTTGGTTAATGGCAAGGAGTAACTCGGAGAGCTGCTGCTTCTTTAGTTTGATGACACATTCTATTACAAAGATAACTGACTTCCTTCTCAAGTCGTGATTTTTCCTGTAAGGCAATTTCTTCTGTTAGTATTTCTGTGAGTGACACTTTTAAAAAATTGAGTATTCCAATGATCCAGAGTAACACTTTAGATGCTGCTAAAGTCTGCAGTGATTTCTTGTTCTCTGAGATGAATTTTGTTCAGAATGATCAAGGCCAACATGCCCAACCAGGGGAGGGCCTCCCATAAGCTTGCCATAGGACCCACCTTGTTTTTGTTACTTCTAAACACATGTGCAGGACAAGAGATTGGCAAAGGACGGGCATATTAGTAAATATATTTATATTATTTTTTCTAGAAATCAATTTCCCTTTTAGAATTTGACAAAATCATTCTTATTAAATCTAAGTCAACAAATAAAGCTGGATAAATAAAATTGTAAAGTGTGGCCCCATTCACCATGGTGGAGCTCCAGGACACCTAAGCAATCCCTCCACTGAAGAGAATTCTGCTGCTGCTTTAAAAAATATGGCAATCATTAAAAAATCAGGAAACAACGGGTGCTGGAGAGGATGTGGAGAAATAGGAACACTTTTACACTGTTGGTGGGACTGTAAACTAGTTCAACCATTGTGGAAGACAGTGTGGCGATTCCTCAAGGATCTAGAACTAGAAATGCCATTTGATCCAGCCATCCCATTACTGGGGATATACTCAAAGGATTATAAATCATGCTGCTATAAAGACACATGCACACGTATGTTTATTGCGGCACTACTTGGAATCAACCCAAATGTCCATCAGTGACAGACTGGATTAAGAAAATGTGGCACATATAAACCATGGAATAACATGCAGCCATAAAAAAGGATGAGTTTGTGTCCTTTGTAGGGACATGGATGCAGCTGGAAACCATCATTCTCAGCAAACTATCGCAAGAACAGAAAACCAAATACCACATGTTCTCACTCATAGGTGGGAATTGAACAATGAGATCACTTGGACACAGGAAGGGGAACATCACATACCGGGTCCTATTGTGGGGAGGGGGGAGGGGGGAGGGATAGCATCAGGAGAAATACCTAATGTAAATGACGAGTTGATGGGTGCAGCACACCAACATGGCACATGTATACATATGTAACAAACCTGCACATTGTGCACATGTACCCTAGAACTTAAAGTATAATAAAAAAATAATAAAAAAATAAAAATAATAAGATAAGCGACATTTAAAAATAAATAAAAAAATAAAAACTGTTTTTAAAACTCAATCAGCATTGCGTTATTTAACTGAGATAGTAAAAATCTCACTGTTTCGAGTTTTTTCCCCTCAGACACAATCATTCTCATTAAGCTTCATCACTAATTATATAATTTGCCTAATCCGATATTAATCTAAAAACCTAGAAAGAGGAAAACAAAATCAGCAATGTGTTAACTGGTGAAAGTTCTCTCTCAAAATCAAAATTCAATAGAATTATTTCACGTAACGTGGTTTATTTTGTTATAGAAAGTAAAGGTGGCAAAATGAGCACAAAAGGAGTTCCTCATTAAAAAAAAACCTGCCAAGAATTCTTTCAATTTCTCATAAATCACTTTTGTCAGGTTCAAATCTACATGAACTGGACTATCCTCAACTGTTAGAGACCCTAAATCCATTCCAACATGGCCAAACATCATGCGTTTCTTAATGATAGGAATATGTTCCGAAAAATGCATTGTTAGGTAATTTCATCATTGTGCAAACATCCTAGAGTACACTTACACAAACCTAGATGGCATAGCCTCCCACACACCTAGGCTCTATGGTACAGCCTACTGCTCCTACGCAACAAACCTGCACAGCATGTAACTGTGCTGAATACTGTAGACAACTGTAACACAATGGTAGGTATGTTTGTATCTAAACATGTCTAAACATATGAAGGGTGCAGTAAAAAATACAGTATAAAAGACACAAATGGTACACCTGTTTAGGGCAAGTACCACTAATGGAGCTTGCAGGACTGGAGGTGGCGCTGGGCGAGTGAGTGAGTGAGTGGTGAAGGAATGTGAAGGCTAGGACATTACGGTACACTACCGTAGACTTTATAAATACTGTGCACTTAGGCAACACTAAATTTATAAGAAAACATAATTTTGCTCAGTAATAAATTAACCTTGGCTCACTGTAACTTTTTTACCCTATGAGCTTCTTAGTATTTTTGTTTTTGTTTTTTACTTTTTGACTACTGTGTAATAATACTTAGTTTAAAACACAGATTGTCCAGCTGTACAAAAACATTTTCTTTCTTTATATTCTTATCCTATAAGCTTTTTTAATTTAATTTTTACTCTTTTTACGTTTTAAACTTTTTTGTTACAAATTAAAACATGAGCCCACACATTAGCTGAGGCCTACCCAGGTTCAGGAGCATCAGTGTCACTGTCTTCCACCTCCACAACTTGTCCCACTGGAAGATCTTCAGGGGCAGTAACAGGCGTGGAGCTGTCACTTCTAAGATAACAGTGCCTTCTTCTGGAATAACTCCTGACAACCTGCCTGACACTGTTTTACAGTTAACAATTTTTATAAGTAGAAGCATACATTCTAAAATAACAATAAAACCTGTAGTATAGTAAATACATAAACCAGCAACACAGTTATTGCCATTATCAAGTATTAATACTGTACATAATTCTACGTGCTACTGTTTTATAAAACTGGCAGTGCAATAGGTTTATTTTCGCAGTATCACCCCAAACTTGGGGGGAATACGTTGCACTACGTTATGATGGCTACAACTTCAAGAGGCTATAAGAATTTTTCAGCCCTATTATAATCACATGGAATCACTGTCGTACACACGGTTTGTTATTGACTGAAACATTATTACACAGTGTCTAACTGTAATTCATTGATCTGGAAAGCCAGTTCAGCAGGTGATGGCACCTCCAGACAGTGGATGGTAAGAGATTTGATCATCACTGGCATGGCAGTCAACATATCAGCCTAATAATTGTCACTGACTCTAGCTGACAAAGTACTGCATGACATTAGAATTTTCTCCATTTCCAGTTCATCTTCATTCATAAATTCTTCTGTGTTTATCTAAAATTTCACATAATCTGGCCAGGCACAGTGGCTCAGGCCTGTAATCCCAGCACTTTGGGAGGCCGAGGCATAGGAGTCACCTGAGGTCAGGAGTTCAAGACCAGCCTGGCCAACATGGTGAAACCCTGTCTCTACTAAAAATACAAAAATTAGCCAAGAATGGTGGTGCACGCCTGTAGTCCCAACTACTTGGGAGGCTGAGGCAGGAGAATTGCTTGAACCCGGGAGGCAGAGGTTGCAGTGAGCCAAGATCACGCCACTGCACTCCAGCCTGGGCAACAGAGACTCAGTCTCAAACAAAATAAAATAATTTAAAATATAAAATGAAATTTCACATAATCCTTTGGAAGTCTTCCGTTTTTTTATTTCAACAATCAATACAATTAATTTCCTCATTTAATTCAAGATATGAAGTGCTCAACACAGAGTTCAAAATATCACACAGATTCAAAGAAGAACGTATGCTGTGTCCAGTGTCTGGAGCTACTGGGTTCTTCTCCATTCCATTCATGTCCTTAGGGGTTGTAGCGTTTGGATACCTGGAAAAGACTACCTGATGCTACGTGAGCCGGAAAGTTCTGCCTTATTAGGGAGTGGTTCGTTAGTATTCTTTGGGTCTACAACAGCATCAGGAAATACACTTGCTATTAATTCAGGTTTTTTGTTGTTGCTGCTGTTGTTGTTTTGTTTGTTTTTTTTGAGACGGAGTCTCGCTCTGTCGCCCAGGCTGGAGTGCAGTGGCGCTATCTCGGCTCACTGCAAGCTCCGCCTCCCGGGTTCACGCCATTCTCCTGCCTCCGCCTCCCGAGACGCTGGGACTACAGGCGCCGCCACCACACCCGGCTAATTTTTTGTATTTTTAGTAGAGACGGGGTTTCACCGTGTTAGCCAGGATGGTCTCAATCTCCTGACCTCGTGATCCACCCTCCTCGGCCTCCCAAAGTGCTGGGATTACAGGCGTGAGCCACCGCGCCCGGCCTATTAATTCAGTGTTTTCGTAAGTTACAGCTTTTATTTCTGCTTGCTCTGAGGTTTCCCTTTCTGCATCTTAGGTGGGCTCTGCACACATGATTGTTACTCATTCAAAACTGAATGTGAAGTTAAGGGATGTAAAGTGAATAGAGGAAAAATTTCCTAAATTTTTATTATTCAAATTTGCATTTTGTGTAGAAATACATATAATACTTATAAACTCACTTGACTCACAAATTATTAACATCTTGTTAAGGCAAAATGAATCTATTTGGTCCTCAGGAAGAAAGTTCAATTTCTTAAAGGCATTCTGTATTAAGGAATCCAAATCTTCAATTCGCTACATGTCCAAAAGTGAATCCATGTTTTGAAGCTTCTCTCCCTTCTTAAGAAAGCCACTTTTCCCTGATCTGACTTCCTGATGCACACTCCTGACTCTCAGAACCAATTCATCTCCCCGAGAAGATTCTTATTTCAGATAATCTTAACAGACAATAGATTGCATTTCAGCTGAGAGGACTGCTGTGCGGACTAAACGAGACAATTTCTAAAAGCCTGCTATGTAAGAAGACTGGCACTTAGTAAGCACCCAACTTTGTTCCCTTTGAAGTCACGTTCGGGACACATCCAGTACCCAACATCCAGTCCAGGTGGAAAACGTCTCTGAGACACTGGGGAAGAGCTCTTTCTCATCAATTTCTGTCTCTTCCATACTTCTTCTTTCAGAAGGTAGTGTCAGTATGACATTTCACCACTAAAAAAAAGTCAATTATATGTCTCCTTAAAATAGAAATATCCTGCTATAAAATGACACCCCCACAATCAAAGCTAAGAAAATTAAACTAATCCCCAATATCATCTCATACACAGCCCATATTCAAATTTCTCCAACTGCCTCAAAAATGACTTTTGTAACTTTTATTAAAACGAGAATACAATCTACATTTGCATATCACATTTTGTTATTGCATCTCTTTAATAAAGAAAGTCCTCTCCTTTTTTCTTTTGTCATGGTATTGATTCATTGAGGGAACTGAACTTGTGGAATATTTCATATTCCGGAGTTACATGATTGATTCTTCTATTTTCCATATTTCATACAACTGATAGATTAGATTTAAAAGCTTGTTTAGATTCACACTAAATATTTTTGGCAGGAATACGGCTTCTGTGCATTTCATACCACATTGCACCAATAGGCACCTAATACTAGGAAGTTTCTGTTAGTGATGCTGATTGCATTGCATAGCTAAATGTGTAACGGTGCTCTGTTATCTTAAGGTGTGTTTACCCTTTCCAGTCCGCAAGCACTCTGTGGGGGGATGTTTCGAGACTGCAGGAATATCGTGTTCCTCATCACCTTGCCTTCAGTGCTTTTCAGCATCTCTTGATGATCCTTGTCTGGATCCCTTATTTTACTAGTTTACACTATGGTGATTTTTCTATTTGTTCATTCCTTCTGCATTCATTTACTGATTTTCCTCTTCTTCCCCTCATAATGACTACTGAAATGCTTCTATTAAAATATCAATTATCAAAATCTTTCAACCCCACACTTCACCAAGGCCTGCTTTGCTGTCCCTTCAGCCTGAGTTTATGGGGGTAACCCAGACTCTTGAGCAGGGCTCCTTCACCTGAGCCCCCTGCTAGGCTGCTCAGTTCTGGTTTCGGAGACAACTTCTGAGTCCTCCCCAAATTTTAGTGGTAGACTAAACGCCAGTATATGAGGCATTTATACATTTTTTTACTCTTTATTTTACAATAATTATAGATTCACGTGCGGTTCTAAGAAATAATCACATCCCGTAAGCTCTCCCCCCAATTTCACCCAGTGGTAACATATTTCATGACAAGAGTACAGTATCATAAGCGGGAGACTGGCATTGATGCAATCCATTGCCTCTATTCAAATTTCACCTGTTTTACACGCACTCATCTGTCTGTGTGTGGATATTTATTTCTATGCAATTTTACCTTACTTAAAGATCTGTGTGACCGCCGCCACAGTCAAGATACAAAACAGACCCATCATAGCAATTCTTTACTAACCTTCATAGTCACAGCCTCTCCCTGTATCTTGAGCCCTTGGCAATCATTCCTCTGTCTTCCATCTCTATAATATTGTCATTTTGAGAGTGCTATCTTAATGGAATCATATCGCATGTAACTTCTTAAGATTGGCTTTATTTATTTATTTTTTAATTTTCTTGGTGGGCACAAATTCCTGGAGTTCACCAAAGTTGTTGAGCATATTAATAGTTTTCTCCTTTTTATTTCTGAGTGTTCCATATGTGTGTACCACAGTTGTACCATTCACCCACTGAGGGACATTTGAGCTGTTTCCAGTTTTCAATTATTATAAATAAAACTGCTGTGAACATTTACATACTGTTTGTGTCTGTGTGTGTGTGTGTGTGTATGTACATAAGTTTTTATTTCTCTGGGATAAATGCCCAAGAGTATAATTCCTGAGTTGTATAATAAGTATATTGTAAGTGTTTTGTAAGAAGTGTTTCTGCTGAATCTTTCCCAGAGAGGCTGTACATGCTATTGTCCCATTTTATATTTCCACCAACAATCTATGAGTTATCCAGTTTTGTGGCATTTTTGCCAGGATTTGGTGTCATCACTGTGTTTGTTTGCCTGTTTGTTTTAGCCATGTTGATAGATGTATAGTGATATTTCACTGGGATTTTAATTTGCATTCTCTAATGGCTAATGATATTGGACATCTTTTCATGTATTTGTCATCTGTCTATCCTACTTAGTGAAATGTATTTTGTTAATTTCTCATTGGATTGATTTTTAACTGTTGAGTTTTAATTGTTCTACATGCATTACAGACACAAGTCATTTTTTAGATATGTGGTTTATAAATATTTTCTCCCAGGTTTTTATTCTTTTCACGTAGGCTTTCACAGAGCAAAAGTTTTGGTGAGGTACTATTATCAATTTTTTTCTTTTTCTAGATCATGATTTCTGTGCCAAGTCTAAGAAGTTTTTGCCTAGCCATATATCCTGAAGATTTTCATTTGTCTTTTTAAAAAGGTTTTTTAATTTTATGTTTTGCATTTGTGTGTGTGATCCACTGAGTCAGTTTTTTGTATAGGCTGTGATGTTTAGGACAATGTTCATTTTTTGGCTTATGAATGCCAAATTGTTCCAGTGTCATTTGTTAAAAAGACGATCCTTCCTCCATTAAATTGCTTTACCATCGCCGTTGAAATGAATTCCTTTATTAGTCAGTTAGGCTTATTTGTGTGGGTTTATTTTTGGGTTCTTTATCCTGTTCCATCTATCTATGTATCTATTATTTGCTAATACAACATTGTCTTGATTATTGTAGCTACGTAATATCCCTTATTGTGTATATAATAAAAATATGCATACAATTGACCCTTGAACAACATGGGTTTGCACTGTGCAAATCTATTTATATGTGGATTTTCTTCTGCCACCCCAAGACAGCAAGACCAAACCCTTCCCTTCCTATTTCTCCTCAGCTCACTCAACATGCAGACGATGATAATGAAGGCCTTTATGATGACTCACTTCCACTTAATGAATAGTAAATATATTTTATCTTCCTTATGATTTTCCTAATGACATTTTCTTTTCTCTAGCTTATTTTATTGTAAGAATACAGTACATAATACATATAACGTACAAAGATATTTTTCACTCGTTTGTGTGATCAGTAGGTCTTCCACTCAACAGGGTATTAGTAGTTAAGCTTTGGGGAGTCAAAAGTCATATGTGGATTTTTGACTGCATGAAAATCCACATACATGTTGGGGAGGGGAGCTCCTGATGCTCACATTGTTCAAGCGTCAACTTCATGTGCAGTTATCCCTCGATATCAATGGGGCAGAGTTCCAGAACCTCCTGCTGATATCAGAATCCCCAGTTGCTCAAGTCCTTGATATAAAATGGCATAGTATTAGCATATAATTTATGCGCCTCCTCCCATATACTTTAAATCATCTCTATTATTAGTTATATTGCCTAGTACCATGTAAACACTATGTAAATAATTATTATACTTATACAGTATTATTTGCAATAATAATAAAAGTCTGTATATGCTCAGCACAAACTCCGTTTTTTGAATATTTTTGATTCATGATAGGTTGGATCCACAGATGCAGAACCTATGGATACACAAGGCGAACTATATTTGGCTTTTGTCCCTGGTTCCTGGCACAGAACTGCAATTTCTTGAGTGACAGGCGTGTCTTTTGAATGAGTGTTGGATTCTGTCATATTTTTCTGAGCATATCTATATGATTATATGATTTTTCTTTAGCCTATTGATATAATTATTGATTTTCAGATATTGAACCAGATATATATCTCTGGAATACATCCCATTTGGTCAAGCGCATAATTCTTTCTATGCATTTGGATTTGATTTGCTAATACTTTTGAGGATTTTTGCATCCAAGTTTATGAGAGATATTAGTCCACAGTTTGGGGGTTTTTTGGTACTCTTTGTTTAATTTTGGTATTAGGGTAATATTAACTTCATAAATGAGTTAGTGTTTCCTTCTCTTCTATTTTCTGCAAGTGATTGCATAACATTTGTGTTAATTCTCTCCTAAATGTTTGGTGGAATTCTCTAGTAAAACCATCTGGGCCTGAACATTTCGTTGTGGGAGATTTTTATTATGTATTCAATTAATTTAATGATTGTAGGACTAATCAGATTTTCTATTTCTTCTTGATTGAGTTTCATAGCTTGTGACTTTTGAGAAATTGGTCCATTTCTTCTCAGATGTTGAACTTATGAGTGTTCATAATATTCTCTTATTCTTTTAACAGCTACATGATCTGCAGTAATTAACTCCTGCTTCATTTGTCATATTGATAACATGTTTCTCTCTTTTATATCTTTGTCAACTTGCTAGATGTTTATCATTTTTTATTTTCTTTTCAAAAAACTGCTTTGATTGGTTTCTTCCATTGTTTTAATATTTTTAGTGTTGTAAATTCCTGCTTTTATCTTTATTATTTCCTTTCTTTTGCTTACTTTGAATATATTTTGCTCTCCTTTTTTCCCTTTCTTGAGGTAGGAACCCAGACTAATGATTTGAGCCCTTTTTCTTTTTCTTATGCAAACTTTGATAATTGTTACTGTTTCTTCCTTGAATGTAGAAATAATCAGTGGAGCCAGGTAGGTGTGAAATTTTTATTGTGCGAATATTTTAACTATGAATGCAATTTTCAAAATTATGAGCTTTGATAATTTGGGTATTCCAAGAAATATGTCCACGTTAAGTTACCACACTTACCATAATGAGGTGTTCATAATACTTTAAAAATTATCTTTTTAATATTTGTAGGATTTGTAGTGATGTCCCCTTTTAATTCCTGATAATAATGAATGAATTTTATCACTGCTTTTTAAAAAGCAGATTTTAGTTTTATTTCTGTATTGTTATTCCATTTCATTGATTTCTGCTGTCATGTTTATTATTTGCAAATATTTGAACATTTTTCACATTTTCATGTTACTCATTTCTAATTTAATATAATTGTTGTCGGAAAAATTGTGGATGATTTCAGTCCTTTCACTTTTATTGAGAATTTTTCTATGGTTTATAATATAGTCTATTTTGGTAAATAGTATATGTTCACTTGAAAATAATATGTATGATGGAGTATTCTATAAATGTCTGTTAGGTCGGGATTATGGTAATGTTGCTTGAGTTGGCTATATTTTTCCTGATTTTCTGTCTACTTCTCATTGATTATTGTCAGTGGATGTTGAGATCTCCAACTATCAATGTAAATTTGTTTCTTCTTGTAATTCTCAGATTTTTTTCCTTCATGCATTTTGAAGTTATGTTATTCGGAGCATAACATTTAGGGTTATTATATTCTTTTGATGAATTGCTCCTGTAATCATTATAAAAGACCCTCTTTTTCTTGGTATCATCCCTTGTTCTGAAATATACTTTGATATTAATATAGTTGCTTTTTAAATTAGTGTTAGTATGACATGTCTTCTTCCATACTTTTAAACTATTCACGTCTTTAAATGTAAATTGGGTTTCTTTGTACATAGCATATATGTTGGTCTTACTTTCTCTGCCCAGTCTGAAAATCTCTGCCATTCAATTGCTTGTGTTTGGCTCTTCCTTTTTGTTTTCTGTTTCTCCCATCTGTTCTTTGTTCTCCTTTCTTATGTTTTTCTGCCTTCACTTGGGTCAACTGAACACCTTTCATACTTTTCATTTATCTTTTTAGTAATTTTTTTCACCGATGCCTATTTGTTTTTAGTTTATAATGTGCATCTTGACTTACGAAAGTCTGATTTCAAATAACATTACCACTTCAAATCTAGTATAAGAGCTTTACAACTGTATACTTCCATTTTCCTCTCCCATTATTGCATGATTGTTGTCACATTTTACTTCTGAATTTGTTTTAAAATTAAAATACATGGTTACTTTGCTTTAAATAATCATCTATTTTCATAATGATTTCAAAATATAAAAATGTCATTGTATTCACCCAAATATTAACTCACACATTTCCATTTCCAGTGTTCTTCATTCATTTAGGTAGATGCACATTCCTATCTGCTGTCATTTTCCTTATATATAAAGGACTTATTTTAAATTTCTTATGGAGAAAGTCAATTTCTGGTTTTTCTGAGGTATTTTTGTTGGGTGCACTATTGTAGGTTGCCAGATTTTCCTTCAGTACTTGAAAGATGTGTTTCCACTCTCTTCTGGCTTATTGTTTCCACTATTCCATTGTTGTTTTTCTTTTTTTCTTTTTTTGAGATGGAGTTTCACTCTTGTTGCCCTGGCTGGAGTGCAATGGCATGATCTTGGCTCACCACAACCTCTGCCTCCCAGGTTCAAGTGATTCTCCTGCCTCAGCCTCCCGAGTAGCTGGGATTACAGGCATGTGCCACCACATCCAGATAATTTTGTATTTTTAGTGGAGACGTGGTTTCTCCATGATGGTCAGGCTGGTCTTGAACTCCTGACCTCAGGTGATCCGCCTGCCTCAGCCTCCCAAAGGGCTGGGATTACAGGCATGAGCCACCATGCCCAGCTGATTTCTTTTTATTTTTTCTTATTTAGAGATGGGTCTTGCTCTGTCATCCAAGCTGCAGTGCAGTGGTCCAGTTATAGCTCACTGTAACCTTGAACTCCTGGGCTCAAGTCATCCTCCCACCTTAGCCTTCTGAGTAGCTGGGACTGAAGGTTAATTTTTTAATGTTGGTTTTACTTTCTCTTCCCAATCTGAAAATCTCTGCCTTTTATTTGGGAAAACATTCAATTAAACTCAATTAGATTTTACTTGCTAAAAAGAGTCCAAGGCATAGACACAATAGTAAACCACATAAACTTTTCAGGTTCCCTGCCAGTTCCAGACATCAGTTTTTCTTCCCGCACCCCCCGCCCCACCAAAAAAAAAAAAAAAAAACCACACAGCAAAACCCTGTCTTTACCAAAAAGAAAAAAATAATATTGTTATTATTTTGTAAAACAGGGTTTTGCTGTGTTGCCTATGCTGGTCTCAAATTCGTGGCCTCAAGTGATCCCCTGCGTTGGCCTCCCCGAGTGCTTGGATTACAGGTATGAGTCACTGCACTTGTACTTCTTATTCTTATCTTTGCTTCTCTGTATGTATTGAGTTTCAATATGTTTTAAAACATTATAGTATTTAAAAATAATTATTAGTTTTATTCTAGGATGCAGATAAGTTATTTAGAACCAAATCTGATCTTTTCTAAGCTTGCTTTTAATCTTTCTTAGGTGGCATAGATCAAACCTTTAATCAAGGGCTATTTTTTTTCTGTGACTGAGCCAATATATTTCCGATTACTGTAGCCAATGTGTCATGTATTTTAACAATTTGCCTTTCTGGCTGAGAGAAACAAAATAGCCCTGGTTCCATGTGATCCCTGGAGATTATCATGCCTCCTTCATTAGACTGTACTTTGGTCTTGGATATTTTCATACACATGCACTTATCAATACTAACCTAGAGACTCAAGTGACATCTCTGCAGATATCTGGAGTTCAATGTCTCTCTCTTCTTTCTTTCCTCTCTTCCTCTCTCTCTCTCTTTTTTTTTTTTTTTTTTTTTTTCTTGAGATGGAGTCTCACTCTGCCACCCAGGCTGGAGTGCAGTGGTGCAATCTCGGCTCACTGCAATTTCCGCCTCCTGGGTTCATGCCATTCTCCTGCCAGGCGCCCGCCACCACGCCCGGCTAATTTTTTTGTATTTTTAGTAGAGATGGGGTTTCACTGTGTTAGCCAGGATGTTCTTGATCTCCTGACCTCGTGATCAGCCTGCCTCAGCCTCCCAAAGTGCTGGGACTACAGGTGTGAGCCACCTTGCCTGGCCTCTTCCTCTTCCTTTTGCTCTGCCTCTTCTTCCTCTCTCTCTGCCTCTCTCTCTCTCTGCCTCTCTCTCTCTCTGTCTCTCTCTCTCTTTCTCTCTCTCTCTCGTTGTCTCTTCCCTTGTACTCTGTCCCATGAACTCTAGCTACACTGGTTCCCCTGAGCCAACTCTGTCCCAATTCTGTCTCAACTCAAATGCTGGCTTAACTCCCTGGGCTCTGTCCTTAAGAAAGTTTCCCTTAATAGCATTTTATCCACTGTAGAACTTCATTCAGAATTGAAGTTAATCCTTTCAAACCCTGTCACTTCTTTACATATTTTAAATCCTTTGTAATCATTTCAATGGCGTTCATGGTATCTTCACCAGGAGTAGTTTCCATCTTAACTAATCACTTTTTTGGGTAATTCATAAGAAGAAACTCCTCATCCATTCAAGTTTTATCAAGAGATTGCAGCAATTCTCCACTTGCACTTCTAGCTCTCTTGCTATTTTCACCACAACTGCAGTTACTTCTCCCATTGAAGTCTTGAACTCCTCAAAATCATCCTTAGGGTTGGAATAAACTTCTTCCAGACTCCTATTAATGTTGATATTTTGACCGCTTCCCATGAATTACACATGTTCTTTGAGGCGTCTAGAATGGTGAGTCCTTTCCAAAAGGCTTTCTATTTACTTTGCCCGGATACATCAAAGCAATCACTACCTGTGGCAGCTATAGCCTTAGAAAATGTATCTATGTAATGTATTCATGTTCAATTCAATTAAACTCAATTAGATTTTACTTTCTAAAAAGAGTTCAAGGCACAGACACAATAATAAACCACATAAAGTCTTCAGGTTCTCTATCAGTTCCAGACATCAGCTTTTCTTCCCAAAAGTGTTGTTCTGGATTGCAGGCCCAGGTCACGTGAGGGGGTGCCAGCAGACAGATGCCTGCATGCCTCCTCCAAACTGGCACCTCCCCAGCAGTCCTGAGTTGCACTAGAGCATTTCACAGTTGCCACCTCCTTTGCCACAGCAAAACTTGGTTTTCTTTGTGCCTCAGTAGAGGCTCAGGGCCATCACTGAAGAAAATCCACAATAACAAGCAGACAGGAAACCAATATATGAAGCAAAATAATTCTTTATAATAAAATTATCTACCACAAAACTGAAAGTTTATACTGACTTAAGGGAAGTCAAATGACAATCCAAAAGTTTTGCAGTGCGTATAGAATCACAGCAGCGGGAATTAGTTACAGGTCTTATATGTAAGTTTGTTCAGTGAATGCATATGGCCCCCAAGCACAGGCCTGGAAGGAACTTCACTGACATGTTTTCTTAAATGACCTTCAACTTACGTCTTTGATTATGTCTTCTTGTAATCCATGCTGGACTCTTTTCTTCTAAGTGACTCATTACTTCTTCGGGTAGATCAATGTCACCAATTAAAATGCAATTTTGTCTTGTTTTTGCATGGTCTTTTTTTTTTTAGTCTAACTTTGCATACTTACGCACTTACCTATACTTTAACTAAAGTGTGTTTATTAAACTTCCCAAACTCTGGGATGCCTGCTGTCATGCCTACTTGTAATTACTTTACGTGTGCTACCAAGTCACAAATAGCACTTTTTGCCCTATGTTGTTTTCTTCCTTGTACTCTGGAAGAAGAACCAATGATGACAGTGAAAAGCAGGTAGTAGCAGAGCTGAAGAAGAGCATAGAACTTGGTGATGCCCAGCATGAGTCATCAGTCCTTGGCCAATGAATGTCATCATTTCAACAAACCCAATCTATTGTCAAGATGTGTTTTCTGTTAAGTCTCCATTGACCCAATGAGAATCATTTAAATTGAGCTTCCCTAGACAACATTTTGCAAAGGGATTATGATGCTAGCTCTCCCTTGAAAACACTACAATTTATATATTAACAAAATCTGATTTTCATGTTTTAAAACTTAAGCTTGAGTTTGAGCCCATTAAGTACAAGTGACAGTAATTTCTTCGCCATGGTCACGTCCAAATGTTGTGATGCCCATAGAGATAAGGCTAATTGTCATAGATTTAAATCATCTAAAACAATTGGGATTGCTTCATGTCACCAGTACTGTATGCTCCAGGCTCAGACAGGATAACTTTATGCTCAGCATCTTAAATATCTCACATCTCTTAACTCAATTCATATCTTGAGATTGGTTCCAGCTCCAGCATGAATTTTGAAGAATTCCCTGTGGCTACAAGTCTCTGATTCTTCCCTGTCTGATAGGGGAGCTGGGTCCTGCCCAGTGCTTTGTCCTGTCTTCCAGTTCTCCTGGAAACTCCAGTCCCCCAATCCCTTGCCATGATGGTCTGTGTCTCTTGGCCAGTTAGGGTTAGGCTTAGAGTTAAGCCGACTGTTGTAGACTCTAACCATGGCTTGCTTATTTGCACCTGTCTTCTTTAGCTACTAAATAGTTTATTTTATTTTATTTTATTTTAACCCCATCTGGCTTCCCCACCTGCTCTGTGCCCCTCGTGTTTTAGTTTGTCAGGGCTGCCATAACAAAATACCACAGACAGAGTGGTTTAAGTGACATACATTTATTTTCTCACAATTCTAGGGGCTAGAAGTCTAAGATCAAGGTGTCAGCAGAGTTGCTTTCTCCCGAGGCCTGTCTCTCTGATGTGTAGATGACTGCTATCTTCCTTTGTCTCCGCCTGCTCTTCCCTTTGTGCAGGACTACATCCTAATCTCCTCTTCTTTTAAGGATGGAAGTCATATTGAATTAGGACCCAGGCATATGACCTCATTTAACCTTAATGACCTTTTAAAACACTCTAGCTCCAAATGCAGTCACATTCTGAATTTTGAGGCACCAAAGGGGTGGTTAGAACTTCAACATCTGAATTTGGAGGGGATACAATTCATCTCACAACACCCAAGATGGTTCCCCAAGATGGTTCTTACATCCTTTCTCAGCCTCAGATGTCCTCAGTCCTGGTGCGGCCCATGCGGCATGCCTGGGGGCAGAGCTCACGGCCAGCCTGGTGCTCCACAGCTGAATTTCTGACTGTCCAGCAAAGTATCCTCTGTCCACTTTATACCCATAGGTAGGCTCTAGCTTCCAGGCCCATGTCAGATTCTTCTCCTGGCTTTACAACAGCTTGGTGGTCTCCTCCAGTTTCTAGGGAAATCTCAGTGCCTTTCAACTCCCGATTCCATTTGGACCCATCTCTGTATGACCTCTCACAATGCGAGTTTGGGCATCTTTCCCTTCTAATTGTGACTCACCACTAATAGCAGTACAAAATCCTGTTTCATAAAGTAGGTTCCTCAGAACACTAGTTACATTGGACATAAATAGATTTTGTGTGGGATACCAAGAATGTTTGAGAAATGTTGCATGACAGAAAAGAAAGTTTCTTTCATGCAGAACTTCCCATATGTCCACAGGTGGGAAAGTGGGAAGATGTACCTTGCGTGATTTCCAAATATTTTTGTTTCCAAATGTTTTGTTTGGGTTGGGGTGTGAACTGTGAACTCCCAAATGACCCAAAGGACTTGCCCGAATGCAGTGCTGAGAGTCTTGGCCACACTTCAGCCTGGCTTCTACCTGCACTAGCCGTGTGCCTAAAAGTGACACAGCCCTTGTGTGAGTCTCTGCTCAAGCAAATGCAATGCTGCTGAACTGGCAGATGTAAATTGTCCCAACCCACAAGGCCAAACATTCACTAATCCTCTGCTTACTCCACTCTGTAGCTTCCTACTTACAACCCCCAGTCTCTTTTCTGGTCCCCCTTTTTTTACTTCCCATAATCTCATTGTGTGCCCTATCAGGTCTCCCCTAGAAAACCCCAGTCACCTTTGTCTTCTTTGGAATTAAACTGATTCATACTGGAGCCTCTCTGCCCTACTGCAGCAGTCTGAGTGAAATCTGTCTTGCTGCCTTTAACAGAGTCCAGTGCTCTTTCTCTGACAAGGGGAGGTGCTTCGCCAATCCTGAGATATCTGTTAGGAAAATGGAGCTCTGGCATCATGCTCCAAGCGAACCAATTCCAAGATACTCTGCAGAAACTATGGCCCAAAGACACTGAGAACACACAGAAATATGCTTGTGCTTTCTGTTAATTTTCCACTTTGTATTAAGTGAAAAAAATTCTATAATAAAACAAACAGTGAATCTGTGTTCCATGTCAGGTATATATGAGTGAGGGCCACATGGCCTCACAGTACATTACACAAATGATGATGCCATGATAACCTGAATGACGAAAGGACTGAGCCTTCCAGGGAACATTCCCATGCTGAGGCCAGAGTCCCCTCTGCCACACTGGCAGGATGTACTGCCACATCCACATTGCCGGCAAATGTCAGCTGGTTGCCACTTGAACATACACTGACTTGGACATTCACT
This sequence comes from Macaca mulatta, assembly GCF_049350105.2. Lineage (NCBI taxonomy): Eukaryota > Metazoa > Chordata > Mammalia > Primates > Cercopithecidae > Macaca > Macaca mulatta. Next base: position 6,935,768 of record NC_133412.1, on the reverse strand, counting down.
GGCAGTCAACATAATTGTCACTGACTGGACTGCAGTGGGAATGTTAGGGTTCCCTATGTGGATGTCAGCTCTTACAAATAAAGCTACCCTCATGTTTGTATGGGGGTAGCAGTCTGCAGTCTGTCATCCAGGGGTAGGGGAATAAACCTGAGGATCAACGAAGTCCATGCAATATTAAATAAACCTAATTACATACAAAAGAGGGATCATGTCTGAGTCTGCTCAGGCTGACATGACAAAATGTCATAGATTGAGTGCTTCAAACAATAGAAATTTTTTCTCACAGTGATAGGAGTATGCAAGTTCAAGATTAAGTTTCTGGAGGCTGGAAGTCCAAGTCAAGCAAGTGACACCTGTGACCACCTCCAGGAGCAGAGCCCCACTGCACAGTGGAGAACAGAAAGCATAACAATGCCTACCTTTAGGAGCAGTAATCCCAGGACGTCAACCCACTGCATAATTTTCAGGCATGACTCACGCAGGCACTGGATGGGAACAATGCTTTATGCACATAGAGAAGATACAGAGCAAAAGCAGCTTCAGTGCCGACTGTTGATCCCTCGTGGCCAGTGGGTCTCACTGCACAGCCAGCACAAGGAGATGTTCTGCACGCTCATGCTATAGACAAAGGCCCTGTTCCCTCCCTGCTAGGATAAGATACAGCAGCGAGGTCGTTCAGGTGCCGTATGACGCACATGCTTTAGTAGAACGAAGAAGCCCGCCTCCAGTCCAGAAGAGAGAAAGAGGTTCCCCATAAAGGGTGATGGCCAGCACAGGCTGTGGGAGCTCTTTCTCTCTTTGTAAGAAAATGTTCCTAACCACCCAAGGCACACTCCTATGCAACTGTGCAGAGGTCAAAAGACTGTGTGTGCGTGACTGCTTCTCTCAACATGTTCCTGGTGAGGGCTCTTTTCCTGGCTTGCAGGCAGCCACCTTCTCCATGTGTCCTCACATGGTCTTTCCTTGGGGCTTGCATGAAAAGAGAGGGAGAGATGCTGTGAGAGAGCACTGGGGTGTTTCTTCTTATAAGAACACGAATCCCTTCAGATCAGAGCCCCACCCTTAAGATCTTATTAACTTTAATTAGTTCTTTATAGACCCTCCCACCTCCAAATATAGTCACACTGGGCATTACGGCTTAAACCTGTGGATTTGGGGGAGACACAAACATTCAATTCATAATAGGCCAAGATACATAAACAGAATAATTGACTCAGGAGAAAGACGGCAAAAATTCATCGAATGTAGTACACTTTTAAAATATTCTAACTTGTATCTTAAAGAGAAGCTGGACAATATCGCACCCACTAAACAGGGCATATGGCAATGAAAAAAAGGAAATTAGAAAATAAAATATCTTAAATATTAGAAATGTAATCATTACAATAAAAAGGATGTCTGAAAGAATACTTGAAGGATAACTCTCAGCATGTACATAAAAACAGAAAACATGAAGAGAGATATGAGAAAAAAAGTTTAATAAGAGCATTTAAATCCAGGAAGTTCAAAGAGTTACATAAAAAGAAAATACAGAAAATGATAAAAAGAAAATGATCAAAGAATAGCCTATTAGGAAAACATTTTCCAGAGCTATGAGGAGGGGCTGCATGCATCTCGACTTAAAAAGTCACCGACAGTTGATCAGGAGATATAAAAGTCACCCACCCCTAGAGGCATCATTGTGATGTTTTAGAAGAGTGCAAAGAAACGTTTAAGAACAAAACAGGGCATCTGTAAAGGAATCACAGTCAAACTCGCGTCAGATTTCTCATTAGTAACACTGGAATACAATGAGGCAGTAACTTCAAAGTCCACAGACAAAATTATTTTCAACTTAGAATTCTACACCTGGTAAAAAAAAAAATTATATTAAGTGTTGATGCCAAAATAAACACATTTTTAGTCATCCTAGGCCTCAGAATGTTTACCCTTTATGCATCTTCAGTGAAAAAGACAAAGCCTTGATGATATTCTGCAGTAAAACTAATATAAATCCTAGACAAAAGGAGACATAGCCCCATCCTCAAGACAATAAAGGACTATCTCAGGTGACAAATGAGCAGCAGACTTAGAGAGCAACTGGTCTACCACGGTACAAGGTCAGGGAAGTGCAAGTGCAAATATTGCTAGGGAGAAACGTTTAAGAAGAAAGCAGATTTGTGAAACCAAAAGCATCACGATGGTGGAAAATATTGGTGATAAGTCAGAGGACAAGTTTAAAACAAAGGGAAAACATAGGGAATTCTAGGAAGCTCACAAATATGTACAAGAGAGTCATGCTTTAGTGCAAAGCAACAAGCATGTGCCATGGGCTAGCAGTATGGACACCTCCTGGAAACTTGTTAGAAATACACATCCTCAGGCCACCTCAGACCTGCTGAATCAGGAACTGCGGATGGCACCCAGCAATCTGCCTTCAGCAAGCCCTCCAGGGATTTTTGATCCTTTACTTTAGACCAGGGTTTAGCAGTGGCCTCTTTTTGTAAATCAGTTTTGTTGGAACTCACAACACTTATTTTATCCTGCAATTTCTATGGCTGCTTCCACTCTGCAACAGCAGAGGGTAGTGGCTGTGACAGAGATCCTATGTCCCCAAAGCCTAAATATCTGCTATTTGATCCTTTACAGAAAATATTTGCAAATCCCTGCTTTATACCTTTGGACAGGCTACAAAAGTGTTTGAGACTTCATTTGACTTGACTTTGAATTTTAGTATATGCTTCTTAGATGTATCAGTCTGGGAATCCCAGGTCCTTCTGTCTGCAGCCAAGTGCACTACACTCCTGTTTGCAGTGACAATCCTCCTAATATTGTGAAGGCTGCTTCTTAGTTTTCAGTCAACATCTAGAGCAAGCCCAGGAGACTTGGGATTAAGGAACAGGAGTATAAGAGTTAAAACGTCATAAATGTGAAAGTCAGGTACAGCTCCGGACACTAGCAGAAGGGAAGCACAGGGAAAAATATTTCCTCATCTGAGATAAAAGGGAGACAAGAGAGACTGTCAAATTGGTGCAACCAGAAAAATATGCTCACACAACTCATAAAAACTTTTAAAGGTAAAAGAAGTAAAAATCAGACCATAGCTATGAAAAATTGAGAAGGAGTGGAGAGAGAGAAGAGGCGAGGAATAATAGAAAGTGTCTAAATCAAGAAATGAGGGAAAGAACATCCTCCAGAGGAATAGAAGAAGAAACAGAAACAAGAGCTGGCTTTGAGCAGGCATCCCAGATGTTGGTTTCACATGAGGCAGACTTTTGCTTTCATTTCTTTTTTTTTTTTTTTTTTTTTTTTGAGACGTAGTCATGCTGTGTCACCCAGGCTGGAGTGCAGTGGCACGATCTCGGCTTACTGCAAGCTCCGCTTCCCAGGTTCACGCCATTCTCCTGCCTCAGCCTCCCAAGTAGCTGGGACTACCGGTGCCCACCACCACACCTGGCTACATTTTTTTTTTTTTTGTATTTTTAGTAGAGAGGGGATTTCACCGTGGTCTCAATCTCCTGACCTCGTGATCTGCTCACCTTGGCCTCCCAAGGTGCTGGGATTATAGGCATGAGCCACTGCACCTGGCCATGTTTTCATTTCTTTGTTTAGTTTTTATTTGTAAATGTACATTTTACTTCAATGATAGTACAGATCTTGAAAGGTAGAGATAAACACTGGCAGGGCCCTGGCCCATGGAATTAGGAAACTTCCAAGCCTCACTCTCCAGCCCTCCTGCCCCCACCGGGTCTGCCTATTGCTCTGTGCTCCTGAAGCCTCCTCTCCCCCACAAACTGCCTTCTGTCTTTTTTAACTGCTGTTGCTTTAATATCTGTTTTGTCTGATATAAAAATAGTTACTCCTACTCACTTTTGGTCTCCATTGCATGGAATATCTTTTTCCACCCCTTTACCTTAAGTTTATGTGAGTGCTGAGTCTCCTGAAGACGGCAGAAACTTGGTTGGTAAATTTGTATCCATTCCGCCATTCTATTTGTTGCTGTTGTTGTTGTTGGTTGTTTGTTTGCTTTGAGATGGCGTCTCGCTCTGTCACCCAGGCTAGGGTGCAGTGGTATGATCTCAGTTCACTGCAACCTCCACCTCCTGGGTTCCAGCAATCCTCCTGCCTCAGCCTCCCAAGTAGCTGCAATTACAGGCATGGACCAACATGCCCAGCTAATTTTTTTTTTTTTTTTTGTATTTTTAGTAGAGACAGGTTTTCACCATGTTGGCCAGGTTGTTCTCAAACTCCTGACCTCAGGCCATCCACCTGTCTTGGCCTCCCAAAGTGTTGGGATTACAGGCATGAGCCACTGCACTGGGCCCATTCTGTATCTTTTTTTTTTTTTTTTTTTTTTGAGACAGAGTCTCACTCTGTCGCCCAGGCTGGAGTGCAGTGGCATGATCTCGGCTCACTGCAACCTCTGCCTTCCAGGTTCACACCATTCTCCTGCCTCAGCCTCCCACAGGCTGAGGGCACCCACCACCATGCCCAGCTAATTTTTTTGAATTTTTTTTAGTAGAGAGATAGTATTTTTAGTAGAGACAGGGTTTCACCGTGTTAGCCAGGATGGTCTTGATCTCCTGACCTCATGATCCACCCACCTCAGCCTCCCAAAGTGCTGGGATTACAGGCGTGAGCCACCACACCCGGCCCCATTCTGTATCTTTTAAGTGGAGCATTTAGGCCATTTACATTCAACATTAGTATTGGGAAGTAAGGTAGTATTCTATTCATCATGCTATTTGTTACCTGAATACCTTGTTGTTTTTTCCATTGTGCTATTGATACATAGGTCCTGTGAAATTTATGCTTTCAGGGGGTTCTATTTTGGTGTATTCAAGATTTAGAACTCCTTTCAGCAGTTCTGGTAGTGCCAGCTTGGTGGTGGTGGAGTCTCTCAGCATTTGTTCATCTGAAGAAGACTTTATCTTTTCTTCATTTCTGAAGTTTAGTTTCGCTGGATACAAAATTCTTGGCTGATAATTGTTTTGTTCAAGGAGCTTAAAAATAGGACTCCTGTCTCTTCTAGCTTATAGGGTTTTTACTGTGAAATCTGCTGTTAATCTGATAGGTTTTCCTTTATAGGTTACCTGATGCTTTTGCCTCACAGCTCTTGAGATTCTTTCCTACATCCTGACTTTTGATAACATGATGACTATGTGCCTAGGTGATGATATTTTTGCAATGAATCGCCCAGGTGCTCTTTGAGCTTCTTGTGTTTGGATGTCTAGGTCTCTAGCAAGGCCAGGGAAGTTTTCCTCAATTATTCCCTCAAATAGATTTTACAGACTTTTAGATTTCTCTTCTTCCTCGGGTACATCAATTATTCTTAGGTTTGGACACCTGACATAGTCCCAAACTTCTTGGCAGCTTTGTTCATTTTTAAAAATTCTTTATTCTTTGTCTTTGATGGATTGGGTTAATTCAAAAACCTTGTCTTTGAGCTCTGAAGTTCTTTCTTCTGCTTGTTCAGTTCTATTGCTGAGACTTTCCAGTGCATTTTGCAATTCTCTAAGTGTGTCCTTGATTTCCAGAAGTTGTGATTATTTTTTATTTATGCTATCTATTTCACTGAAGATTTTTCCTTTTATGTCCTATATCATGTTTTTGATTTCTTTAAGTTGGACTTCACCTTTCTCTGGTGTCTCCTTGATAGTTTAATCATCAACTTTCTGATTCTTTTTCTGGCAATTCAGTGATTTCATCTTGGTTCATATCCATTGCTGGTAAACTGGTGGGATGTTTTGGGGACGTTAGAGAAGCTTGTTTTGTCGTATTACCAGAATTGTTTTTCCGGTTCCTTCTCATTTGGATAGACTATGTCAGACAGAAGATCTGGGACTCAAGGGCTGCTATTCAGATTCTTTTGGCCCACGGGGTGCTCCCTTTATGTGATTTTCTCCTCCTTTCCCTAGAGATGGGGCTTCCCGAGAGCCGAACTGCTGTGATTGTTTTTTGCTCTTCTGGGTGTAGCCACTCAGGGGAGTTACCAGGCTCAGGCTGGTATTGGAGAGTGTCTGCAAAGAATCCTATGATGTGATCTATCTTCAGGTCTTCAGCTGTGGATACCAACACCTGATCTGGTGGAGGTAACAGGGAAGTGAAGTGGACTCTGTGAAGGTCCTTAGTTGTGTTTTTGTTTAGTGTGCTGCTTTGTGCTGGTTTTGCATTGGTTGGCCTCCAGCCAGGAGGTGGTGCTTTCGAGTGCATGAGGTGCGGTACTATAGGGAGGACACAAATCTGCCCTAGGGACACCTGGTTAAGCATTCAAGGTTTCTCAGGTGTTGGAGAGGGCCACAGAGCTCCCAAGAGACTAAGTCCTCTGTCTTCAGCTACCAGGGTGGGTAGAGAAAGACCACCAGGTGGGGACAGGGATAGGCATGTCTGAGCTCAGACTTTCCTGGGGCAGAGCTTGCTGTGGCTGCGTGGGGTTGTGGCTCCCAGGCCAATGCAGTTATATTCCCAGAAAGATTACGGCTGTCTCTGCTGCATCACACAGGTTGCAGGGAAGTGGGGGAAAGCCGGCAGTCACAGGCCTCAGCCCGCTCCCATGCAGCCGGCAGTCCTAAAGGCCAGTATTTACTCCCACTGTGCCCTGGCAACAGCGCTGAGTCTACTTCCAGGCAGCTGGTGACCAGGGCTGAGAACTTGCCCCAGAACACCAGCCTCCCCACTGAGAAAACAAGCAGACTCGCAGTTTTTTTTTTTTGGCATCTCAGGGAGCCTGCAGCAGGGATCCAATTCCTTCAAAGGGTCCGTGCACTCTCTCGACTTTCTTGGTAGATTCCTGTGGTAGTCCTTGGAGTAGAAGTTCACAATGTGAGTCTCCACACGCTGCTCCGTCCATCCAAGTGGGAGCATTGAGCTAGTCCTGCCTCCTATCCACCATCTTCATCTCCTTGCTGTCTTGTGAAAAACCATCTCCGCAGCTGCCCCCTGCTTCCTCTGCAGGATGTGAAATGGCGGCTGGCAAGGTGAGCACGAGCACCACAGCTCCAGCCAATTCTGTGTTGCCGCCAAATGGCCCTGAACACTGGTGCCCCTCTCCTGCAAGCCCCTCTGAGCCCATCCATCAAGATACCCTTTTTTGATTCCCCACCTCCATCCAGTCCCAGAGACCATCTTGTTGCATATTCTATGACAGCACATCCTTCTCCTTGCTGGTATTTATCACAAATGTAATTATTAATTACATGTGCAATTCTTTGTTGAATGTTCTCCACATCCAGCTGGGCTGAAGACAGAGACGCTGTCTGGCTCATAGACAGCTGGACCTGCCACTCCTCCCCTCATGCCTGCGATGCAGGGAGGACCCCATCAGTGCCTGTTATTGGAAGGAGCGAATCCTGCTGGCAGGCAGGCAGGCTTCAGCACAGGGCCTGGGGCTGCTCTGCTGCCAGACTCAGCACCTGCATCAGGGCTCACAGGGAGAGAGGTGGTCGGAGTGTTTGGGGGTAAGAGGATCTTTGAACCTCAAGGTGAGAGCCTGTCGGGATTGCTAACAACTTTGGCAGTGGAAAGGGGATATTGCAGGCTGGGTCTGTCCATCTTCCTAGTGATGTCCTGTCACACCCTCCACATGGGCAACAAAAACTATTTTCAGGGACATATGAGAGGAGCTGTTTCCAATTTAGTGAAAATTACCTTTCAGATTCCAATCTGAGCTGGGAAATCATTTGACAAACATCAGTGGGGATGGATGTGCCAGCACTTCAATGACAAAATCAGATGGATCCCTGGGGCCAAACTATGAGCAGCAACCGGGACTGGCCCTGGGCCCCCTGTTGTCCTGTGTGGATGCTGGGTTGCCATAATCAACACCATAGTGGCCTCACTTTAGAAAACTACTGGAATGAAATGATGAAAGAATGGGCTGGGAGGCAGTGTAGACGTTCACTATGGAAATGCAGGCAGATCTTCCAATTACAGGCAGGCTTGGTGCCTGTTCTCATGCAGAGCACACTGCAAGCAGAGACTCCGAACACAGTCATTGAAACAGCTCTGGAGACACAAGCATAAAGCAGAAACAAAATTGATTTGAGTGTCATGTGCAGACAGAGGTGAGGATTTTAGCCCCAAGAGAGAAGAAGACCTCCGAGAGAAAGAGAGGCAGAACCTTGCAAAGTATACCCGTGACCTTGCACAACAGTAGCAGGGCAAACTTCCCAGGTTGCTGGACACTGAACCGTGAGTGAGGAAATAAATGTTTTTCAAGAATCACGGTGGAAGTGAGGCTGAAGGTCCACATTTCGTCAGACAGAAGAGCACACTCGTCCTATCCCCTGTGATGTAATGTCTGATGAACCCCAGCAAGAATTCCACTGACACTTTGGGGCTTTGCAATTTGGCTGAAACAGGTCGTGAAGTCAGCAGCCATTTTCTTCAGCCTTCACAACCTGAAAATCTTTCACTCAATCCAGAAAGGATAGGAATGAGAGGGTGAGGATTTGTGAGCGAGCTTCTCAATCATAGCACGTTAACCAGATTCGAAACGGAGTCTCTCACGCGCCATTCCTAGGTGCAGATTTCACATCTGGCTTTTCAACAACTGTGCAGAATTTCAGAGGTTCCTTCTTGGTTCTGTCAGCCACGGGTCTTCCAACACCAGCTGACCAAGAGCCACTGAATTTTTATATTTCTGATATCTCATTTTTGATAAATCTTGTGCCTTTGGAGCGTTGTTTATGTGTTTACTATTTCTGTGGTGACAACAAAAATGATGAAGGATCTTACGGGATTTTAAAAGAATGCCCTTTGGAGGATATTTTGATTACCAAAAAGATTGAACAGGAGAATGGACTGTTTAAGAAAAGCCCAAAAGTTCTCATGGTAACTACAGCTGTTATTGACAGAAGGAGAGAGATTGGAAATGGAGGTATCTCTGCCCAAATTAACGCATGAACATATCAAATCCTTTAAAAGAAAAAATAAAGTCCTACATGATTCAATATTTGAGAATATTTTCTCGAATAGATGGTATAGCAGAGTTCAGGTGAAATAAACAGAACAGGGAAGCCCCAGCAACCTGGACCTCACGGCGAAATCCATTCCCTTTTTGAGTTTTTGCCCATTCTGCAGCTCTGGGACCCCCTCCCCTCTCCACGCCCCTCTGTGTTAGGTTAGAAAGCAGAAGGGTCTTCGGAGCCCAGGGCTCGGCTGGACTTCGACAGTGCGGGGATGCGGAGCCGCGGGAGAGGGGCGCCCTCTGGTGGCCGCTACGGACGGTCCTGGGGCCGAGTGCACGGGAAATGGGCAAAGGTGCCTTGAAAGTCCCTCCTGCAGACTCAGGGAAGGAGGAGAGTAGGGAGGCATGATGAGAGCGCTGGTAAGAGACCTGCGTGGTAACCACAGCTGAGGCCAAGCCGCTTTTTTACAAGACTGAGATTTCCCCAGGCCTCGGGTCACCCTGGCTTTCCTCAAGACACCCCCGCCCAGCCCTACTCCCCGAGGTCCTGGAGGGACCTCTGGGGTCCTGGTTGGTACCGCTTCTGCTTGATTAGTGTCGGAGTTGATGTTTGTCCCATGTGGTGGTTAAGGATTTAGGACGTGAATCCTTGGGGAAGCTGGTGTTTGGGACGGATTGGAAGAGGTGAAGAAGGAAGGAGAGGAACTGTTACACTCAGAAAAGGATGCAGATAGAGAAGTAAAAAGAACCGGGCACTCCCAGGCTAAGCTGAGACCTGGCCTCTGTGTGTGGCACTGGCTATGCTCCCAGCGAGGATGGAGAGCCTGCCCTCGGTACTCTCTGGACACTTCCAAGGGGGGACGCGTCCATCCATCCCGCGTGTCTGTTATGGTCCACATGGTGTGGTATACCTGGACACCTCTACACCATCTGGCACACATGTCATCAAACTCCTTAGGATGGATTCTGAGCCTCCTCCAGGAGCTCCTGGGGAGACGGGAGTCCCTGCCTCAGCAGCGCTCAGCGGCACAGATGCAGGAAGACCTGGACGCACTGGGCTGCAGCAAAGGCCTCTTCTCTGGACCTGTCAATGTCTGCGTGCAAGGCAAGGAGCAAGCTGGTAGGAGGCGGAGGGCAACGGGAAAGTAGAGCTGGGAGAAAGGGCAGTGCAGGAAAGGGAAGCACATTCTAGACACAGGGACCCAGGACGTGCCCTCCTGGAAGGATGAGGACCAAGAGAACAAGTGCCAAAGAGGGGATGGAAGGAAACAGGGCGAGGCTGGAACGACAGGCGGCCAGCGGTGGGCAGAGCAGGAGGGGCTCGGGGAAGCCATGAAACTAGAATGGTGCTATTTACCCCACACTAAACTGTCTACTGGGCAGGCAGCCTTAAATTAGTCCCCGTACCTGGGAGGCTGAAAATACAGTGGTGTTTTGGCCGAAGAAAATAAGTTAAGGGGCTGAATCCAGTACTGAAGGAAAGCATTAGGTGTGAAGCCTTATTTTTATCTCTGCCAAGTTCTAAATGCAGGAGTGCTGCCTGGCTCGTGTCACAAGGCTGTGGGCAGGTTCACACAAGAGAATGCTGGGCAAGGTTCTTCAAATCAGAGTGCTATATTGTATAAAGCTGTATTGTTTCCAGCATAGATATTTTTGCACATGTAAGTCGTTTTCTCAAATATGAAGAAACTGGATTCCTGGAACATCATTTCTATGATTCCATCACCTTTCCCCAAAGGTGGATCTTTCATCCTTCTTGGGTTGAGACGAGAATGTGTCAGCTGCTAAGGGAACCCATATAGCTCAGGCTGTCACCTCCATTTCCCAGTGCACCAGGACGAGTGGCTCCCCTGGTCCTCTGCCCACAGCTGTCTCACAGCACCAGCCACTTCCAGCACGCTGCCAGCAGACCCTGGGAGAACTGGCATAGGAAAGAAGTGCTAACTCCAGAGGTGGCACTAGGACCCACAGGCGCAAATTGCAAAAAGAAAAGTTCAGTTGCACTCTGACTCTTGGAATCCTCCAAACCTGGACAAGGAGGTCTCTGTAGCTGATGAGCCCCACCTCACGAGTGGGCATTGCTTAGAGCCGACAGAGCTCTATGGCCTGAGCCCAGTGTGGGCATTGCTTAGAGCCGACAGAGCTCTATGGCCTGAGCCCAGTGTTCATGCCATCATCAACAACCAAGGCTGGTGGCAGGCATGAATGCAGGGGTGGTGAGTATATAAGGCTTAAGAAAGAGAACCATTCTGTATTTTCACCAGTACTGTAAATGGTACTCTTGTTTCCCACAGAGCCTTTGAATCCGGGCAATAGGACCTCTTGTTAAGAATGGGGCTGGGCTGGGTGTGGCCCAGCACTTTGTGAGGCCAAGGAGGGCAGATCATGAGGTCAGGAGTTCGAGACCAGCCTGCCCAACATGGTGAAACCCCCCCCCTACTAAAAATAAAAAATTAGTCAGGCATGATGGAGCATGCCTATAATCCCAGCTACTCAGGAGGCTGAGGCAGGAGAACTGCTCGAACCCAGGAGGTGGAGGTTGAACCCAGGAGGTGGAAGTTGCAGCGAGCCAAGACTGCACCACTGCACTCCAGCCTGGGCAACAGAGCAAGACTCCGTCTCAAAAAAAAAAAAAAAAGAAAAGAAAAAATAAAAAAGAAAGAAAGAAAAGGAAAGAAGAAGAAGAATGGGGCTGAGACAGCACAAGCAGGCCAGACTTGGAGCAAACAGCTATGTTTAACTCCCTATCATTCACCATCTGTAGGCATTTAGCAACGCATTTTGCAACACTTTTGCTTTCTTGTAGAATAAAGTTCAAATAGCTTAATTTACAATGTTATTGTACAGCTCAGCTAAGCTTATCCTTGTAAAAGTCCCAAGTAAAAAGTATAACAATGGTGTGTCATTTATCAATCGGCATCATTGGGATGTGAGATATGCACACAGCATGTGGACTCAGAGAATAGGGGCTAACTATGGACCTTTCCAAGAGAAGTGGAAATCGCTCACCACCTTTCCCTCCTTCTGCAAAGGCAAATTTACAAGTCTTCTCTTAAGCATGTCATATTGATATATGCATAACATTTTGGTTTTTTAATTGAGTTTATTGTTGAGATAACTGTTGATTTGCATGCAGTTATAAACAATAATACAGGGAAATCCTAGGTACCTTTAACTCACTTTCCCCCAACAATAACCATTTTAGTATAATATCACACCAGAATATTGACATGGATACAATTTACTGATTTTGTTCAGATTTCTCCAATGTTATTTATACTTATCTGTGTGTCTATATATGTGTTTAGGCGCATATAGTTCTAGATAAATTTACCACCCATGTAAGTTCATGTATGTACCACCAAAGTTAAGATTCTTAAGAGTACTGATCAATAAATACCTACATTAAAAGAGAAGAAGGCCCCAAATAAATAGCCTAACATTACCCTCAAGCAGCTAAAAAATGAACAAAGCAAGCCCAAAGTTACAAGAACGAAGGGAATAACAAAGATCAGAACAGAAATTTAAAAAATAGAATAAAAAACCATAGAAGAAATTAATATAACTAAGAGTTAGTTTAAAAACAAACAAAATTGACAGACCCTGAGGTAAACTAAAAAAAAGAGAGAGAAGCCTCAAATAAATAAAGCCAGAAATAAAAGTAAGGACATTACAACAGATGCCTCAGAAATAAAAAGGACCATAAGCGACTATTGTGAACAATTTTATGCCAACAAATTGGATAACCTAGGGGAAGCAGACAAATTCCAAGAAAAATTTAACCTACCAAAATTGAATCAGGAAGAAATAAAAAGCCTACACAGACCAATAACAAATAAAAAGATCAGAGTAGTAATTAAAAATTTCATAACAAGTACAACAACAACGAAAAGCCCAGAATCAAATGGTTTTGCAACTAAATTCCATCAAACATTCAATGACAAATTAATACCAACATTTCCTAAATTCTTCCAAAAAACAGACCCAGAGGGAATACTTCCTAACACATTTTATGAGTCCAGGATCACCCTGATACCTAAGCCAGACAGATACTGTCATATTGCTGAAAATACTGATGAAAAATACACAATAAAATATTAGCAAACCAAATTCAACAACACATCACAATACTATACATCATGATCAAGAGAAATTTATCACTGAAATGGACCCTGATTTAACATATACTGATTAATCAATGTGATACATTAACAGACTGAAAGATAAAAATCACATGATCATCTCAATTGATGCAGAAAAAGCATTCAACAAAGTTCAACACTGTTTCTCGATTTAAACTCTCAACAGTTTAGGTATCAATGGAAAGTTCATCACCATAAAAAAGGCTGTTTGTGAAAAAGCCACAGTTAACATCATAATCAATGGGAAAAAAAAATTAAAGCTTTTCCGCTAAGATCTGGTACAAGGCAAGGATGCCCACCCTTGCTGCTTCTATTCAGCGTGGTACTGGAAATACTAGCAAGAGCAATTAGAAAAGAAAAATAAATAAAAGGCATTTAAATCAGAAAGGAAAAACTCAAATGATCTCTATAGATGTCATGATCCTATATTTAGTAAATCCCAAAGACTCCATCAAAAAAAAAAAAAAAAAGTTAGAACTAAAAAACAAACTTGGTAAAGTTAAAGGATACAAAATCAGTTGCATTTATGTGCACAAATAACAACTTAGGTAAAAAGAAATCAAGGAAACAATTGTATTTATGGAAGCATCAAAACATAGTTAGGAATAAGTTTAACCATGGAAGTAAAAGACATGTACACTGAAAATTATGAAACATTGATAAAAGAAATAGAAGACATAAATACATGGAAAGATAACCCATATTCATGAGTCTGAAAACTTGATGTTGTTAAAATTTCCATATTACCTAAAGGAATATGCAGATTCAATGCCATCCTTATCAAAATCCCAATGGCATTCTTCACAGAAATAAAAAAAATCCTGAAATTTGTACGGAACCACAAAAAAAACTAAATAATAACAGCAATTTTGAGAAAGGAAAATGACATTGGAGTTATCACACTTCCTGAGTTAAATTAGATTGCAAAGCTATAACAATCAAAACACTATGCTACTGGCATAAAATCAGACCACAGACCAGTGGAACAAAAGAGAGAGCCCCAAAATAAATCAAAATATATATATACAGTAAACTAATTTTTGACAATGGCACCAAGAAGACAAAATGGGAAAAGGATAATCTCTTCAATAAATCATACTGGTGAAACTGGATTTGCATGTGCAAAAGAATAAAACTGGGCCCTTGTACCATACACAAAAATCAACTCAAAATGGATACAAGACCTAAATGTAAAATCTGAAACCATAAAACTCCAAGGAGAAAACACAGGAGAACAGGTCCTTGACATTGCCCTTGGCAATAATTTTTGAATATCACACCAAAAGACTACAAAAGCAAAAATAAATAAATGGGAATACATCAAACTGAAAAGCTTCTGCACAGCAAAAGAAAACAATCAACAAAATGAAAAAATAACCTATAGATTGGAAAAATAATTGCAAGACAGATATCTGATAAGGTTTAATATCCAAAATTTATAAAAAGTTCACACAGCTCAATAGCAAAAACATACAACCCAATTAAAAAATGGGCAAATTATCTGAATAGTTATTTCTCCAAAGAAGACATAAAAATGATTCACAGGTTAATGAAAACATGCTCAATGTCACTAATCATCAGGGAAATGCAAATCAAAACCATTATGAGTTATCACCTGACACCAGTAAGTGGAGATTCCTAAAGAAATTAAAGTTAGAAGTAGCATAAGATGCAGCAATTCCTCCTCTGGGTGTGCATCCAAAGGAAAGGAAATCAGCACTATAGAGATATCTTCACTGCCATGTTCATTCCAGCATTCTTCTCAATATCTAAGATAAGGAAACAACCTAAATGTTTATTGGCAGAAAAATGGATAAAGAAACTGTGATATATGTGTGCAAAGGAATATCCTTTCGCCTCAAAAAAAGGAGATCCTGCCATTTGCTACAACATGGATGGAATTGCAAGACATTATGCTAAGGAAAATATGCCAGATGCAGAAGGAAAAAGATTCCATAATCTCACTCATATGTAAAGTCTTTTAGACAAATTCAAATATGTAGAAATAGAGAATTACACAGTGGTTACCAGGGGCAGTATGGCAGGAAGGAATTGGGGAGAAGTAGGTCAAGGGTTACAAAGTAGCAGATAAAGAGGGTAAACAAGTCTAGAGATCTAATGTAAAACATGAGGATTGCCAATACTAATAGTGTCTTGTATTCAGGATTTTTGCTAAATGAGTTGACTGTAGATACTTCAGCCCCACACACAAAACATGGGTACATTAATTTGCTTCACTATATTAACCATTTATATATATATATGTATGTATCTTTTAACATTATGATGCAAACCTTAGATATACACAATTAAGTGTATTTTAAAAATCCATCATGAAGTGCACCTTATATACATAAAATAATGAAAATCAAATTTAAAAAATGAGATTCTCCCCCCTCCCACAAAAAGAAAGGCTTTGGAAGGACTTGAATATAAGATGGCAGAATAATTTGGTAATAAATGCCCTCAACTGAGATCTGGTATATCTGTTGACTGAGATGCCAGGTGCCACATTGCATGGTATGGCATGAGGCCAGAGCCATGGGGCAGGCATTGTAGGATATGTACCAATGTCCAGTCTCCTCCACGGTGACTCTCTCTGTGCTCAGACCATCAGGAACTATTTTCTGTTGCTCTTTTGGTGTCTCTGTAAATCCTAGTTTATCTCCCCAAAATTTCCTCCTCTCCTCTGCTTTAAATGCAATGTCCTTTGAGGCCCAGCTCACAGGCCACATCAGCTATGCAGCAGCACAGCCCTGGAGGAACGAGCCCAGAGCCTGGCTTCTTCAATCTTCTCATCCTGACCTCTCTAATCGCTGCCACCCTTCATCTTTGATCCCATTGGTGGGCTTGTGCAAATGTGCAGGATGGAACCCGAGTTCCAGCCCCTTATGTTGACAATCACAGTAGTTACTTACCAGCATCCTATGTCTGGGCCCTCTTCCCCTCAGAGGCAGGTTGCCCGGAAAGAACAGAAAGAACAAAGGAATCCATTTCTGTCTTTCTCCGAGGGACTGACTGGAGCATCTCCAAAGACAGGGACTACGAAATGCGATTTGCATCACAGCCCACAACAAACAAAAAACTGCATTTTTGGAAACAGAAAAATTAAAAAAAAAAAAAACGGGACCAGTTTCTGAAGATTTGCAGATCCAAACAAACCACGTTCTTGGGAAGTGACATAAAAAGACACACAGAGAATTGAAGAGCTCTCTAGTAATTGAAGAGAAGAAGGCCATGTGATCTTAGCATAATCTCCCATGAGTTTCAAGTCAGGGTCTGTCTCTAGGTTGGCTTGAATGCTCACACCCAGCTAGAAGAGACACAGGTCAACATGAAAGCAAAGCTCACATCTGCGTCCGGTGGTGGACTGGCCATGTGGCTCCACTTCCAGAGGAGGATATCTGATCAGCCTCTGAGGCTTCATCCCCTCAGCCCCTGGCAGGTGTTGCAGCTGTTCCTCTCCTCAGGCTGCAGGTGAACGTGTGGGTGGCCACGCTTTGTTAAGTGGCATGGCCATCGAGAGTCATCGGCTCTGTTGAGGCATCATTGTCCTTTCCGCTGGAAAAGCTGAGTCTTCCTGAACCTTGAAGACAAACCACAAGCTCATTGGTTGTTGTTTGTATACATGTGTGACAGAAGAAAAAAAAATTTCTCTTGAGAGAAGTGTTCAGGGCCCCCCTCATCCTCTTGCCCAGAAGGCACCCCTTTTAGCGCAGGATGCCCACTGTCTGTGAGTGGAGCAGGGGCAGATGCTATGTGCCTGGGGACAGGCCACTTCATCTTTATGGGCCTCGATCTCCTCACCCGCGATGAGATCTGGATCACACTTCTGCTGCGTGACCGCTACCAGGTAGCCACCGGCCCATGTTTCAGTGGAAAGGAGAACAGGAGCCCAAAGATAAGAAAAGACACAGCCCTACTGTCAAGAAGCTCACTGCTAGGAAATGAGATGCCCTTTCCTTAGTTCCTAATCAAAATTCCCATTTCAGGCCAATAACCAGGATGGTTACTGGGGTGATGCTGCAGTTAGCAAGACGTGCATCCCACCCTCTGGAAATTCATGGCACCAGAAGTTGTCACAGAGTGAGTTGGGGGCAAAATGACGCTAAATGGTGTATCTTTAACCTTATGTCACAGATGTCAGCAAAATTAGTCCAAGAAGAAAAGGCAATCAATACTAATTAATACTGTTTTTACACATTATTTTGAAAGGCATTTTGATTATGCAAATAACCCACATTACATACAGAATAATTATGAAATACAGGTAAAAGGAAAATGAAAATTACAAAATTACGGATACCTAGAAATATGTGCCTCTGACTGTGGCTCTGTCTCTCCATCTTCATTTGCTCAAAAGTAAAATAATGACAGCTTTGCTGCCCTGCAACCTGCTTAGGACTCAAATGAATTTTCCATATTCATATAAATGATGAAATCCCAGCACTGTTGTTCTAATGAATGCAGAGTGATTCAGTTCAGATGTACCATGATTTGATTATCCTAAAGAAATTACAATAACCATCTTTACATCTATATATCTGTACACATCCTTATTGATTTAGAATGAATTCTCAGAAACCGAATTGCTGAAGAAAAGCACATTTCACACATACTGCAAAATGGCTAAGTCTTTTGGGTAATCTACTTCGTGGATAATAAACTGCAATATGGTATACCAAACCTTACTTCTTCCCAGCACGTCACAGATCTGCCCCCACAAGTTACCGTTCTGACTTCAAATGACACACTTGAACAAACTCAAGTGCCTGATGTTGACTCACCTATGTTATTGCACCATAAAGATGTGGAGCGCATCATGTTTTCACACAAATTAGCATGGAAAGGTGGTAACTTTATAGTTTTACCACCTCAAGTTTTTAATACCTTTCTTGCTGCAATGTATTGCCAACCAGTGTGAACCATAATAGCACCGAGAGAAAACAGGATGCAGGAGGGAAGGAAGAAAAGTAATATTCCTTAAAATGTGCAGCATCATGTTCTCTAAATTTTGAAATATTGAACAAAAAGCATTACCAAGTTTGTAAACCTTTAACACAAATCGAGGTCTATTTCCTCTGCTGGCCCCTGGGAAGGGTATGTGGCCCAGTGGTGAGGACCTGAGGCTTGGCTGGAAAGGCTCTGGGTCTTGTTCCATACTTTAAAGCTCAGTGAGCAAATCTGAGCAGATCAATTAAGTTCCCCATCTGGAACCGGATGAAAAAGCTTGCCAGATCCACCTCACGTGATACCACAATTTCCTATGAAGATTGCTGTTCAATTAAGTAGCTATAATGAAGACCAACTGGCATAACTGCTTGGGTTTGGTTATCCTCCAGAAATGATTAATACTATACTTATTTAATTAGTTGTTTTTTTCAGTTATTTGAAAGGCTCCTTTCAGGAGGATGTTGGAACACAATTACATGTGACACTTGGTTGAGAGCAGTGACTCCCAGGTCATGACCTGTCCACCTGCGTGTGCCCACAGCAGCATCAAGCAGGTCTGCGCAGAAAAGCCAAGACAGTGGGAAAAGGATCACCAAATGATCACTATTAGATTCTGTTTTCCTTAAGAAGGGGGAGGCTGGCTGGGTGCGGTGGCTCACGTCTGTAATCCCAGCACTTTGGGAGCGGAGGCAGGCGGATTGCCTGAGGTCAGGAGTTCGAGACCAGTCTGGCCAACATGGTGAAACCCCATCTCTACTAAAAATACCAAAAAATTAGCCAGGTGTGGCAGCGTGCTCCTGTAATCCCAGCTACTTGGGAGGCTAAAGCAGGAGAATCACTTGAACCCGGGAGACAGATCTTGCAGTGAGCCAAGATCGCACCACTACACTCCAGCCTGGGCGACAGAGTGAGACTCTGTCTCAAAACAACCAACCAAACAAACAAACAAACAAAAAACCGGTGGGGGAGGCGGGAGGCTATATTGCAATAATAAAATATCATCCACATTTTCTGGGACCTAAAGCGACAAAGTCCCAGAAGATTTTATGGTACTATGTGTTGGTTTTGGACTGGCCAGGCTGCGCTGTATGTTATTTTGCGCTACCTGGCAGATAAGAGACATATCAAATCACACACGGTCTCCTGAAGCTCCAGCCAGAAGTGAACAAACAGATGCCACAAACCAGAGCACAATCCCAAGGCCAGGCCTGATTTGAAAGGGAACAGGCTGTGCCTAAGGGGAAAAGGATCAGAAATATTAGGTGCCAGCAGCAGTGACCCCATACATGTGTTCTGTCATTTACCTCCCCAAAAGACATTTACAGAAGAGAAAATGGGGCATGGAGAGCTTCAGGGACCTGTGTAAATGCCACACAGCTAAGTAGAGACGAGCTTGGCCTTGACTCCAGGCAGCGGGACTCCACAGTCTGTGCTCTGTTTGTAAATTTATTTATTTATACTTATTTATTTATTTATTTATTTATTTATTTATTTATTTTTATTTATTTTTTTGAGAAGGAGTCTTACTCTTGTTGCCCAGGCTGGAGTGCAATAGTGCGATCTCGGCTCACTGCAACCTCCGCCTCCCATGTTCAAGTGATTCTCCTGCCTCAGCCTCCCAAGTAGCTGGGATTATAGGCATGTGCCACCATGCCTGGCTAATTTTGTATTTTTAGTAAAGACAGGGTTTCTCCATGTTGGTCAGGCTGGTCTCAAACTCCCAACCTCAGGTGATTTGCCTGCCCTAGCCTCCCAAAGTGCTGGGATTACAGGTGTGAGCCACTGCACCCAGCCATAAATTTATTTTTTTTAATTGACAGATACAAACTATATATTTATGGTGTATGACATAATGTGTTTTCTTTTTTTTGTCCTCATCGACTGTTCTAAGAATAACATGATGTTTTGATATACAGTATGCGTACACTGTGGAATGGCTACATTGAACTAAGTAACATATGCATTGCCTCACCTACTTACCAGTTATCTGTGGTGAGAACACTTAAAACTACTCTCTTAGAAGTGCTCAAGAATACAAGACACCGTGTCTGGCTGTGGTCACCATACTGTACAATAGATCTCTTGAAGTTTCTCCTCCTAACTGAAATTGTGTATCCCTGACCAAGTTCTTCCCAGTCCTTCCCCTGCCCCGGCCTCTGGTAAGCACCATCCCACTCTCTGCTTCTGTGGGTTGGACATTTTTAGGTTCTCTATAGAAGTGAGATCATAAAGTAGCTGTCTTTTGGCACCCAGCTTATTTCACTTCACGTAATGTCCTCCAGGTTCATCTATGCTGTTGCAAATGACAGGATTTCCTTGTTCCCTAAGGCTGAATAGTATTCAATGGTGTATTCATAACACATTTTCTTCACCTGTCGATGGACACGGAGGTTGATTCCATATTCTGGCTGTTGCGAATAGTTCTGTGATGAACATGGGTACAGATAGAGGAGTCCTGCACTCCTTACCATCGCTCATTTCTATCTCTCTAGCTACTGTGGACAGCGCCAACTATGTACCAGGCCTGGAATGCAACATTATTTATATCCGTTACTCCTGCCAATCCTGATATTATTCGTCAGATTGTACCAGTGAGGACCATGAATCTTCCCATGAGGACAATGAAGATGTAGAATGTATTGCAGTCTCCTAAGCAGTAGTCAAAGTTTGAACCTTAGCATGCCTGACCCCAGAGCCTATGTTCTTCAGCATTACCTTATGAAATTCTCAGGAGACCTAGCACAACTCTGAATTTAAGAAATATTAACTCAGCACCTACTCTGCACAAGATACATGAAACTCAACCCTCTCTCTTGCTGGCTTGTAGTCAGTCGTTAGTGATATTTGAGAGCGGTAGGTCATCCGGAGAGACTGGACGCGAAGCAATCACAGCCTACGAGCTGTCTATGAGGATTAGAAAAGAGGCACTTCTTTCTCAAGACATGTTATTTCTATCTCTTGGGATGCTGTCGTATTACACCATTTTGTTAGAATAAGATCTTCTACTACCATCTGCTAGAGAACTGTTGTAAAGCACATGCGAGTCTGTGGAAGCTGTGATGGGCATGGTGCCTGCAAGGATGTGCACCGAACTACACAACCTAAGTGGGTGGCCTGGCTATGCTCACCAAAGGGCATCTTGCTCTCCTTCTGCATTTTTCCCAGGCTGGATTCCATTTGCATTTTGTGTTCTAGGACACACAGAAGCAGTTTTGTTGTCAAGATGCAATGGCAGTGATCAGAAATGATCACCCCTTCCATGAGAAAAAGCATGAGAATCTAAAAATATGCAGACTTCCTACCTTACTCTAATGCTGAAAGAGAGTAATTTGAAGTCACCACATGTCTACTTTTTTTCAAACAGGTTTTCACTTTGCCTCCCAGGCTGGCGTGCAGTGGTGCGATCTTAGCTCACTTCATCCTCGACCTCCCAGGCTCAAGCGATCCTACCACCTCCGCCTGCCAAGTAGCTGGGACTATAGTTAAGACTATTTTTTTTCCAGTCAGGCGCAGTGGCTCACTCCTGTAATCCCAGCACTTTGGGAGGCCAAGGCAGGTGGATCACCTGAAGTCAGGAGTTCAAGACCAGCCTGAACAACATGGTGAAACCCCGTCTCTACTAAATATATATATACACACACACACACACACACACACTCACACACACACAAATTAACCAGGCGTGGTGGTGGGCACCTGTAATCTCAGCTACTTGAAAGGCTGAGGCAGGAGAATTTCTTGAACCTGGGAGGCAAAAGTTGCAGTGAGCTGAGATCGCGCCATTGCACTCCAGCCTGGGTGACAGAGTGAAATTCTATCTCAGGAAAAGAAAAAAAAAAAAAAGCAATTTTTTCCTTCTTTTTAGAGGTAGGATTTCACTGTCACCCAGGCTGGGGTGCAGTGGCATGATCATAGCTCAGTTCAGCCTCAAACTTCTGGGCTCCAGCAATCCTCCAGCCTGAGCTTCCTGAGTGGCTAGGACTATAGGCACATAGCACAATGCCTGGTGAATTTTTCTATTATTATATTTTTTGTAGAGACAAGTCTCACTATGTTCCCCAGGCCAGTCTCAAACTTGTGGCCACAAGTGATCCTCCTGCTTCGGACTCCCAAGGCACTGGGATTACAGGCATGAGCCACCACGCCTGGCCCTGCAAATGACTTCTAGTCCGCAGAGCTGAGTGTTCATTTCAGCTCTGCCACGTTCTTCCTGCTGACCTTTCACGAGTCACTCTGTCTCTGGACATTCAGCTGCTTCTCTTTGGAAAGGAATTGTGTCCCCAGCCTGTGTGCCTCACACCAGGGCCATGGTTCTGCTTTGTAAGGGCTTTGAAGCACTAGGGGAATTGGGATGCACCACATGACTGCTAGTTCTGCATCACTAAGCTCAGAGTGCTTCTTACCCTCATGAGACGCATGTGAGTTCCCACTACTAAGCCAGGCTCTGTGTCAGATGTTGAGACACAAGAATGGAGAAAACTTTACCTGCATAGTTAACTAGTGTCTACTCACCAGAAGGATTTGTTTGAGAGTAGAGAGTCTACATGAAGCTTTTCTCTGCCACCCCAACCTTGTACCTAGGACAGCTCCAAGGTCGCCAGATGAGCCTAATGAGATGTTTTTCAGTTAGGAAATATTAAGAATAAATCACCAGTGTCTCCGTGGTGTTACATTTTTCTGTGGTACCAGACGATCAAACTGAAGTTAACCTTAACTAATTTTCTCATTTCAGAAAATAAGTACTTATTATCTTAACCCAATACCTTATCTAGTTTTTAAACAGTGAATTTGGGAGGATTTAGAGGAAAGTGTATTGATTAATACAAACTGATAACAATAATACTAATCGGTACATTTTGCTGAATGATTCCTGCGTATCAGGTTTACAGCTCCAGGTTTACCAGGTGTAAGTCCGTTCTAATGGGAAAAAAACAAAACAAAACAAAAAAAACCCGTTATTGCCCTTTAGACCAGAGTGTGGAATATATCTCTACTTCAGCCGAGTACTTGACACTGTGTCTGTATCTTGATAGATAAGTTAATTTCCTGGGTAAAAGAGAATTTACCTGGGTTTAGAGATCAACCCAAGTGATTTCCTGGGTTTAGAGATCCTAACCCAGATCTCTAAAGAGTATTGACTAGCAGGTCTGTGTCAGATTGAAAGGTGATTCTGAATGTTGGCTCATCAGCATAGATTGTTTAGTACGTTTATCAGAAGCTCAAGTGGAAATAGATTTGCAGCTTGGCTGCGGAAGACAGCTTCAAGACTTTTAAAATGACATTGACAGATAAGAATGAGGAGCTCCAGAAAAATGAAGTAAAATTTATTAGGAAAAAGTGTAATAGCCTGTATTACAGAAAGTCATTTGCAAGGTACAAAAGATTCCTGGCTTGGTGATGACTCATGTGAGGAAGGAATGAGACTTAGATAAATAAAACCTCACATAAAGAAATCCTGTGACAAGGCTGCCAAAACAGTGAGAACAATTGAAATCTACCACCCAATTAGAAGGCAGCAATAATTCTGCTTTCTCTGTGAATATTACTATAACTAGAATTATTATTCCATTCGGAATTCATTTTTACATTCTAAATACATTTATATCTATTGAAAATTTTCCCATCAAAATATACATAATATTACCAATGGATCTGAAAAAATAGAAATACCTTAATAATTCAAAATAAATATTTAACTCCAGAGAATAGGATAGCTTTTCTCATGTTCATCATTGTTGAAAATGCTTATAGCAGTTATTTATATACATACCTTTAAAATAATTTTTATTAGTTCTGCTAATTGACAGAACCAGGAAAGATGACAAATTCCTTTTATAAAGAGAAAAATGAAATGAGATGTGACCCTGTCATAGGAACTCATTCAGGAACCTCATATAAGCATTGCTAGATGAGTCATTTTGGTGGGAGCAGGGCAGGTCATTTTAAGGATGATATTGACAAAGAGGGGATAACACAGATGGCAGAAAACATGAAAACCATCTTATGTGTAGAAACCTAGAATATTTATCCCAGGAGTCATAAATAATAAAGGTTTTCCACTATGTGAAGGCACAGCCTGTGAATAAGTAATCCCTGTGTTCTGAATATCACCAAATGTCAGAGCTAGGAGTCCCAAACAGGATGACTAACACAAGTTATGAGAAATAAATATACGGCCGGGCGCGGTGGCTCAAGCCTGTAATCCCAGCACTTTGGGAGGCCGAGACGGGCGGATCACGAGGTCAGGAGATCGAGACCATCCTGGCTAACACAATGAAACCCCGTCTCTACTAAAAATACAAAAAAATTCGCCGGGTGTGGTGGCGGCACCTGTAGTCCCAGCTACTCGGGAGGCTGAGGCAGGAGAATGGCGGGAACCCGGGAGGCGGAGCTTGCAGTGAGCCGAGATCGCGCCACTGCACTCCAGCCTGGGCGACAGAGCGAGACTCGGCCTCAAAAAAAAAAAAATAAATAAATAAAATAAAATAAATAAATAAATATATATATAACAACAAAAATGTTTTCAGAATGAGATAAGCTGCCTCTTAGAATAGACTTCTCTACTAGGTACATTCTGGAGAAAATCTTTAAATTTTAGGATAATCTATGGGGTGATTCATGAGGTCCTTTCTGACTATAAGGTTGTGTGCCCCGTGGTGATGATTTCTGGAGCCAAATTATCATCTGAATACTAATCCACATGTCTGGGCTCATTTCTGCCATGACAGCCACTCCCTTCGCCACAATTCCAAAATGTTTTTATTTGCAAACTCAATCTGGTGAAGTATTGAAGTGTTTGAACAAATTCTGTGATTCTTGATATGAGACAACTTGTGGAATGTGTAAGTGACTTGAGGCTTCCAGGAATATTTAGGTTCCATTTCTCTCCATGTATACAGATGCTTCCCTATTCTGGTAACAGTGGATTAACTTTGTGGGAAATAGCTAGGTTGTGAGTGAACAAAAAGCAAAGTGTTTCTAATCATCAGTATGTTTTTTTCTTCCCATGAGAAAATATACTTCCTATAAACTTAGAAGGAAGTCAAGCCACCTTACTTACTTTCTTTCTTTCTTTCTTTTTTTTTTTTTTTTCAGGTTTAAAATACTCCATTTTTGCTGTTCACTTTTACTTGAGTAAAAACAGTTAAAGAAAAACCCTGGAGATATCTAAAAAAAGGTACACTATTTAGGTTCAGTATCATGAAAGCAAGGCCTAGAAAGCAATAGCGTCTTTGTGATCAAACAGAATTTGGGAATAAGGCTGAGAGAATTTTCCTTTAAAAGCGATATTTCATGGGACTTATAAAACATAAATAAATAGTTATAGAATAATAACTACAGAAAACACTCTATGATACCAGCTGACAAGATGCATGAGAAACCTTATCTATCTCCTGCATAAATCCCTATTACAAACAGCCCCATGGCCAGGAGGAAATCCATATAATTAAACCTCCCAGCGGGGAGAACTTCCTCTGCCAAACTTCAAGATTAAAGGAGGCTTTGTGGAATACGTGGCATTGGATCTGGTTCTGAAAGATAGGAAGAATTTGAAGTATAAAGTGGAATATTACTCAGCCATAAAAAGAAGGAAATCCTGTATTTGCAACAACACAGATGAACCTGGAGGACACGTTATGTAAAATAAGCAGAGAAAGACACAGACAGACAAATACTGCATGATCTCACTTACTTGTGGCATCTAAAAGTGTCCAACAGGGCCGGGCACGGTGGCTCACACCTGTAATCCTAGCACTTTGGGAGGCCAAAGCAGGTGGATCACTGGAGGTCAGGAGTTCAAGACCAGCCTGATCAACATGGTGAAACCCCATCCCTACTAAAATTACAAAATTAGCTGGGTGTGGTGGCGCATGCCTGTAATCCCAGCTCCTTGGGAAGTTGAGGCAGGAGAATCACTTGAACCTGGGAGGCAGAGGTTGCAGTGAGCTCAGATTATGCCATTGCATTCTAGCCTGCGCAACAAGAGGGAAATTCCAACACATAAATAAATAAATAAATAAATAAATGTGTCGAACTCATAGAAGCAGAGAGTAAAACGGTGATGCCAGGGGCGGAGGAGAGGGGAAACCAGGTGAGAGGCTGGACAAAGGATACAAGCTTTCAGTTATAAGATAAATCAGTTCTGGGGATCTCATATACAGCATGGGTGGTAATGGATGTGTTAATTAATTTGATTTTGGTAATCATTACACAATGCATACATATGTCAAATCATCATGTTGCACACCAAAAATATTCAATCTTTGTCAATTAAATATTTTAAAATGTAAAAAAATACATTTTAAAATAAAATCTAATAATGAAATGAACTGTCATCATGGTTAAGTAACCTACCCAGATTCAAAGAAGACATAAAACTAGATATTCCCAAGTATGCAGAAAGAGCCACTAACACTATGGAAGTCAATAAATGTGACACACCACATAAACAGAATTAAAAACAAAAATTACATGATTATCTCGATAGACACAGAAAAAGCATTTGACAAAATCCAGCATCCCTTAATGATTAAAAGCCTCAACAAAATCAGCATAGAAGGGATATAACTTAAAGTAACAAAAGCCATCTCCAACAAACCCACAGCCAACATAATACTGAAGGGGGACAAGCTGAAAGCATTCTTCCTGAGAACTGGAACAAGACAAGGATGTCCACTTTCACCACTTCTATTCACCATAGTACTGAAAGTCCTAGCCAAAGTAATCAGACAAGATAAGGAAATAAAGGGCATCCAAATCACTCAAGAGGAAGTCAAACTGTTGCTGTTTGATGATGATATGATTGTATACCTAGAAAACCCTAAAGATCTCTCCGAAAAGCTCCTAGAACTGATAAATGAATTGAGCAAAGTTTTAGGATACAAAATTATTGTACACAAACTGATAGCTCTACTACACATCAACAGCAACCAAGCTGAGAATCAAATCAAGAACTCATCCCCTTTTACAACAGTTGAAAACAAAACAAAAAAATCTTAGGAATATATCTAACCAAGGAGGTAAAAGACCTCTATAAGGAAAACTACAAAACACTGCTGAAAGAAATCACAGATGACACAAACAAACGAAAACACATCCCATGCTCATGGATGGCTAGAATCAATATTGTCAAAACGACCATATTGCCAAAAGCAATCTACAAATTCAATGCAATTCCCATCAAAACATACCATCATTCTTCACAGAACTAGAAAAAACAATCCTAAAATTCATATGGAACCAAAAAAGGGCCCACGTAGCCAAAGCAAGACTAAGCAAAAAGAACAAATCTGAAGGCACAAACTGATATACTCTAAGGCCATAGTTACCAAAACAGCATGGTACTGGTACAAAAACAGGCATATAGACCAATGGAACAGAATAGAGAACCCAGAAATAAAGCCAAATAGTTATAGCCAACTGATCTTCAACAAAGCAAACAAAAACATAAAGTGGGGAAAGGACACTCTATTCAACAAATGGGGCTTGGATAATTGGCAAGTCACCTTAGGAAAATATTACCAATATAAAAATCCATGGCAATACACTAAATTGTATTTGACAACTGATTAAAACAGGAATTGGGTAGTAAGAATTGGCAGTATTTATTGGTACTCTCCAGGTGAGAGGCATGTTGGGGATAGAGAGTAGTCTGGCCTTGTCCTGTATACCTATATGGATCTGGGGTAGTCTCCCACATTCATATGACTTGTGTGAAATATCCCTTAAGAGCATCCAATTCCTCCTGCGCCAGGCTGTGTTGCATCCAGGCCACTTGTACCTCCCCTCCTTCTCTCCCTGGGCCCCCTCCCTGCATGCTCCAGGCCTCCTTGGACTTTAAAGGAAGCTCTATTTGGGAACGAGAGCTATTAATTAACCACCCACTCACTCAGCAATTGAGTGTTGTGCTAGTTTGCTTTCCTGTGGGGACAACCTCAAAATCTCAGTGGCTTATACCAACAGCTATATTCCACTTGGGTTAGACGAGGGCTGCATGTTATCTGTTGGTCTGATCCATAGGTTGTTTTTACTCCAAGGTTTAGGCTAAAGGACATGCCCTGTCTTGGGGAATGCCATGCTCCTGCTAGAGGTAATCTCTGCTTGGACTAGGCACACTGCTACTTTGCTGTTCATTTCATCAACCCCAGCCAGCCACTGTGGGGCAAGCCAGTGTTCCTTGCTTGTCAGAGATGCTGTACTTTGCATACAATGGTGAAGAGAGTGAACAGCGGGGTGTGATTAAACAGTCAACCACAGCCTGAAGCCACTTTCCCTGCTAAGTGAACCTCAACTCAATGACCTCATTCTGAAAGATGTGGCCTAAATTCTTGCTTGGAATCGTAATTCCTCTTTAATAGATTCTGCTGTTCTCTTACCAGTCAAGAGGACTGAAGGGGATTGAAATTCTGAACCTAGGCTCAGTGGTTACTGCCCCTCCTCCACAGCCACTGGCTTCTGGCAGACATTCCTGATGCGGATGTTCTCCTCAGAGTGCTGAGCTTTGGGGGAAATCCTGTTGCATGGTGCCAGACCCTCTTTCTCCATCTCATAACTCCATCACAGAGTTGGTATACCATGGATGAACTTATCCTAGGTTTGAGATATTCTGCCCAGGTGACTAGGCTTCTCTAGTGACAGATGGACCACTGCTCTTACTCCCTCATACCTGCTTTATCTGAGCTACTGGCCAGCTGGCCTCTTCCTCCACAGGCAACTGGGCCATGACAGTTGAGTAATAAAAAACAATGCTCTGCTTTGCTTTCAGACTCACCAAGAACCCTCTGTGTAGCAGATTTGCATTTTGATCCACATCCTTAGGTGCTTATGAAATAAAACTTGGATGCCTTTTGATACTCATGTTCTGGGTGTGTACCCAAAAGTGGACTTGCTAGCTCATAGGGTATATTTTGTGCAAAACTGACATGCTGTCAATAGTTTTCCAAACTAATGGTAATAATTTATACCTACACCAGTAATATAACATGTTTCTATCAATCTTTAAATTTTAGCCAACATGAAGTTAAGTAATGTGATGCCTCTGGTTTTGTTATTTTTGCTTAGGATGACTTTGGCTCTTTTGGGGTCCATATGAATATTAGAATAGTTTTTCTAATTCTGTGAAAAATTACATTGGTAATTTGACAGAAATAATGCTGAATCTATAGTATGGACATTTTAACAATATTGATTCTTTCAACACACCAGCATGAAATGTTTTTCCATTGGTTTGTGTTATCTATGATTTCTTTGAGTAGTGTTTTGTAGTTCTCTTTGTAGAGATTTTTTACCTCCTTGGTTAGATGTATTCCTAAGAATTTAAATTTTTTTTTTGTGGGGGGTGCTATTTTGAATGGGATTGCACCCTTGATTTGGCTCTCAGCTTAAAAACTATTGGTATATAGAAATGCTACTGATTTGTGTATGTTGATTTTGTATCCTGCAGCTTTACTGAAGCCATTTACCAGGTCTAGGAGTTTTTTTGGTAAACTCTTTAAACTATACAACAAGGCTACAGTAACCAAAACAGCATGGTACCAGTACAAAAAGAAACACATAGACCAATGAGACAGAATAAAGAACCCAGAAATAAGGCCACATGTTTACAACCAACTGATCTTTGACAAAGTCAACAGAAACAAATAATGGGGAAAGGACTCCATATTCAACAAATGGTGCAGGGAAAACTGCCTAACAATATGCAGAAGAATGAAACTGGACACTTAGCTCATATACAAAAATTAACTCAGGGGGATTAAAGGCTTAATTGTAAGACCTGAAACTATAAAAATGCTAGAATAAAACATAAAAAATACCCTTCTTTAGCATGGCCTTGGCAAGGAATTTTGGCCAAGTCCCTGAAAGCAATTGTTACAGAAACAAAAATTGGTGAGTAGGATTTAATTAAACTAAAGAGATTTGCACAACAAAAGAAACCATCAACAAAGTAAACAGACAACCTATAGAATGAGAGAAAATATTTGCAAACTGTACATCCAACAAAGCAGCAACTATAAGCAACTTAAATCAACAAGCAAAAAACAAATAACCCCATTAAAAAGTGGGCAAAGGATGTGAACAGATACTTCTCAAAAGAAGACATACAAGTGGCCAACAAACAGGTGAAAAAAAAGTTCAACATCATTAATCATTACAGAAATGAAAATCAAAACCACAATGAGATATCATCTCATATCAGTCAGAATGGTCAATATGAAAAGTCAAAAAATAACAGATGTTGGTGAGGTTGTAAAGAAAACGGAAATTTTATACGTTGTTGGTGGGGATGTAAATTACTCCAGCTACTGTAGAGAGCAGTTTGGAGATTTCTTAAAGAACTAAGATTTGAGGTACCATCTGATCCAGCAATTTTATTACTGGGTGTATGCCCAAAGGAAAATAAGCCATTCTACCAAAAAGACACCTGAGCTTGTATGTTCATTGCAGTGCTATTCATAATAGCAAAGACATGGAATTAATCCAGGTGCCCATCAACTCTGGATTGGATAAAGAAAATGTGGTACCTATACACCACAGAATACTATGCAGCCATAGAAAAGAATGAAATAATATCCCTTGCAGCAACATGGATGCAGTTGGAGGCCACCATCCTAAGTGATTTAATGCATCAACAGAAAACCAAATGTCACATGTTCTCTTATAAGTGGGAGCTAAATTGTGGGTATATGTGAGCATAAAGATGGGAACAATAGACACTGGAGACTCCAAAAGAGGAAAAGGAGGGGAGAAGGGCTAAAAACTTCCTATCATGCAGTATGTTCACTACATGGTTGATGGGATCAATAGAAGCCCAAATCTCAGCATCACGCAATATACCCTTGTAACAAACCTGTATATGTACCCCGTGAATCTAAAGTATAAGCAATGTAAGCAAATAAAATAAAAAATTTAGGCCTCTTGATGAGTATACAGTGTTATCTGTTGGTTGGTTTACTTTGCAGTTTCCTGATGAT
The DNA here is from genome assembly GCF_049350105.2 of Macaca mulatta. NCBI lineage: Eukaryota > Metazoa > Chordata > Mammalia > Primates > Cercopithecidae > Macaca > Macaca mulatta. The sequence continues at coordinate 6,904,815 of NC_133412.1, read as the reverse complement.
TAATGATGTTGAACCACTTTTAATGTGAGCATCGATCATTTGAATACCCTTTTATTATGAAGTGCCTGTCCAAATGTTTTCCCAATGTTTTAATTGAGTCTTTTTCTTACTGGCTTGTAGAAGCACTTTATATCATCTAGGCATAGGACCTTTGCTGCCATGCTTAAAATATTCTCTCCTACTCTGTGATTTATGTTTTCATTATTTAAACATTGTATTTTATTGAAGATATGTTCAATATTTTAGTGTAGTCTAACTTATCAATCTTTTTTATGTTTAAAACTTTCTATAGTGTTTTAAAAAATCTGTTCCTACACCAAGATCATTAATACACTGCATTAGAATATATTCTAAAAATTTTATTGCTCACTTACCGCATTTAGATTTAAATTCCACAAGGAAGTTACAGTGTGTGTGTCTATGAGATGTAAAATAAGGCTCAAATTTCTTTTTCGAACATGAATACTCAATTCAGTCAACACTGTCATTAAAATGACTGTTCTTCCTTCACCGTTCTGCAGTGTTACTGTTGTCTCTATCGAGTGTGCATGCAGCTAGTTTTGTTCTTTTGTCATGTTCTGTTGGTATGCGTGTTTATATTTATGTCCCTACCACACTGTCCTGCTAATATATCTTTATAATAACTTTTAATATTTAATATTGACTTCTTTATGAAATAAGCTTGGCACAGAAAGACAAATAGTGAACCAGGTGTAGTGGCTCACGCCTGCAATCCAACACTTTGGGAGGCCAAGGAGGAAGGATCCTTTGAGCCCAGGAGTTTGAGACCAGCTTGGGCAACACAGGGGGACCCTGTCTCTACAAAAAAGAAAAAAGATTTAAAAAATTAGTCAGGTATGGTGATACAGCCTGTGGTCCCAGCTACTTAGAGGGTGCTGAGGCAGAAAGATTGCTTGAACCCAGGAGTTCAAGGCTGCACTGAGCTATGATCACGCTACTGCACTCCAGCCTGAATGACAGAGTGAGACCTTGTCGGAAGGAAGGAAGGAAGGAAGGAAGGAAGGAAGGAAGGAAGGAAGGAAGGAAGGAAGGAAGGAAGGAAAGAAGGAAGGAAGGAAGGAAGGAAGGAGAAAGAGAGAAAGAAAGGGAGAGAAAGAGAGAAAGAGAGAAAGAAAGAAAGAAAGAAAGAAAGAAAGAAAGAAAGAAAGAAAGAAAGAAAGAAAGAAAGAAAGAAAGGAAGGAAGGAAGGAAGGAGAAAGAGAGAAAGAAAGAGAAAGAGAAAGAAAGAAAGAAAGAAAGAAAGAAAGAAAGAAAGAAAGAAAGAAAGAAAGAAAGAAAGAAAGAAAGAAAGAAAGAAAGAAAGACAGGGAGGGAGGGAGGGAGGGAGGGAGGGAGGGAGATGAAAAAAAGAAAGAGGAAAGAAAGGAGAGAGATGAAAGAAGAAAGAGACAAAGAGAGAAGAAGGAAGGAAGGAAGGAAGGAGAAAGAGAGAAAGAAAGAGAGAGAAAGAGAAAGAGAGAGAGAGAAAGAAAGAAAGAAAAGAAAGAGAAAGAAAGAAAAAGAAAGAAAGAAAGAAAGAAAGAAAGAAAGAAAGAAAGAAAGAAAGAAAGAGAGAGAGAGAGAGAGAGAGAGGGAGGGAGGGAGGGAGGGAGGAAGATATCACATGATCTCACATACATATGAAATCTAAAAACCTTGTAGGAGCAGAGTGTAGAATGGTGGTTACCAGGGGCTGGGGAGAAGGGGAAATGGGGAGATATTGGTCAGAGGACACAAAATTTTAGTTAGACAGGAAGAATGACTTAAAGAGCTCCATTGTACAACATGGTGACATACTTAACAACAATGCATTGTATACTTAAAAATCACTAAGAGAGTAAATATTAAATGTTCTCACCATAAGAAAATAATAGCAAGTATGTAAGTTAGCGCATATACTAATTAGCTCCATTTAAACATTCTACATTACATACATATATCAAAACATCATTCTGTATACCTTTAACATACAATTTTTTTGTCAATTAAAATTAAATATAGGCCAGGCGCCGTGGCTCACGCCTGTAATCCCAGCACTCTGGGAGGCCAAGGCGGGTGGATCACCTGAGGCCGGGAATTTGAGACCAGCTTGACCAACATGGAGAAACCCTGTCTCTACTAAAAATACAAAATTAGCCGGGCGTGGTGGCGCATGCCTGTAATCCCAGCTACTCAGGAGGCTGAAGGAGGAGAATCACTTGAACCAGGAGGTGGAGGTTGTGGTGAGCCGAGATTGCACCATTGCCCAGCCTGGGCAACAAGAGTGAAACTCTGTCTCAAAAAAAAAAAAAAAAAATTAAATTAAATTAAATACCGTTCATGTCCTTTGCAGGGACATGGATGAAGCTGGAAGCCATCATTCTTGGCAAACTAACACAGGAACAGAAAACCAAACACTGCATGTTCTCACTCATAAGTGGGAGTTGAACAATGAGAACACATGGACACAGGGAGGGGAACATCACACACCAGGGCCTGTAGGGCGGTGGAGGGCAAGGGGAGGGAGAGCATTAGGACAAATACCTAATGTATGCAGGGCTTAAAGCCTAGATGACAGATTGATAGGCACAGCAAACCACCATGGCACTTCCATACCTATGTAACAAACCTGCACGTTCTGCACGTGTATCCCAGAACTTAAAGTAAAATTAAATATACATATATAAACTAATTCTAAAAATAAAGAAATACATACATAGAAAAAAATATGACTTGTTTAATCATGGCCACTTGATTTGCCATGTAAGTCTTAAAATAAGAGTTTTGTGACTTCTTTCTAACTTTCACGTAATAAACTTTCTACTTTCGGAATAATTTTAGATCTTCAGAAAAGCTGCAAAAAAAGTAAAGAGAGATTATCTTATCCAGCTTCCCTTAAAGTTAACACGTTACACAACCATGGTACATTTGTCAAAACTAAGAAACCAACATTAAATTCTGAATTTTCCTTAACAGTAACGTATTTGTATTACACTAAGTTTTCACACTAATGTTCTTTTTCTGTTCCCAGTATCCAGTTCAGGATACTATATGGCACTTAATCATTACGTTTCCTTGGGTTCCTCTGGGCCTGTGGCCAACTCTTAGCCTCTCCTTGTTACCGGGCACTGGCAGTTTTAAGAGGACTGTTCGGGTCCTTAGAATGCTCTTTAATTTGTGTTTGTCTGATTTTTTTTTTTTCATGATTAGGCTGGAATTATGAGCTTCTGGAAAAAATTCCGCAGAGGTTAAGCTTCCTTCTCATCACATCATATCAAGGGGATGTGATATCAGCATGCCTCATTACTGGTGGTGTTCACCTTGATCATGTGGTGAAGATGGTGTTTGCTAGGTTTCTCTACCACACAGCTACTCTTTCCCTGCTTTCCATACTCTGGTCTTGCATGTGAATCACAAGGTGGCCTGGGAGGTAGACACTAAGGTCGAATTCCTGGAAAAGACAGTATCTATTCATATTATCTGGAATTCTTCTACAAAGATTTGTCCTTCTTCGTTCTCATGTATTTACTTCTTTGTTTAATCATTTATTTATATCAGTGTAATCTCATGTGTACTTTGGGTTGTAAGCCAATACTGTGTTATTTATTTATTTCAGGGTCGCATCTGTATCTCTCTGATATGCCCCATCCTTTTGTTTTCTTGAGCATTTTCATTATTCTGGCACTTGAAGGTGATCCAGGCTTTTCTGGCTATCTCTTGCCTCAGTGCACAGACTAGCACCTCCAGTATCATGTTGGATAACAATGGTAAGAGCAGACATCCTGTTGTTTTAATTTCTAATCTCTGAGAAGGCTCTTACAACATTTTTCATTCAATATGAAAATGCCTTTCTCACATTAAGAAAGTGTATTCCTATTTCTAATACAGTGATAGTATTTTTTAACAATCATAACTAGACAGTTCGATCTTTTAAAATGTTTTTTTATGGGGAATTTTGTTGATTTTCAAATGTTAAACTAATCTTGTATCCCTGGCCCCCAACATGACCGTGATGTATTTTCCTTTATGTAGATGTCACTAGATTCAGTTTGCTAACATTTTCATTTGAATTTATTTTGTACTTTTATTTTTTGAGACAGTCTCACTTTGTTGCCAAGGCTGGAGTGCAGTGGTGCAATCTTGGCTCACTACAACCTCTGCCTCCCAGGTTCAAGGGGTCCTCCTGCCTCACCCTCCCGAGTAGCTGGGATTACAGGCACGCACCACCACGCCTGGCTAATTTTTTTTGTATTTTTAGTAGAGATGGGGTTTCACCATGTTGGCCAGGCTGATCTTGAACTCCTGGCCTCAAGTGATCCGCCCGCCTCGGCCTCCCAAAGTGCTGGGATTACTGGCATGAGCCACTGCACCCAGCCTGGATTTATTTTTAAGTCATATTCAAGAGGGAAATTGTCTTTCAAGAGTTTAGAGTAACTTGTTAAGAATTCAAGAGCAATTTTACTTTTTCCAATACTCTTATTTTGGTTTCAGTTGTGTACCAAGATTATCTTTCCCTCATTGGAAAGTATTTTCTCTTCTTCTATTCTCTAGAATGATTTGTGTAATATGACTTCTTATTTCTTCCTCAAATATTTGGTAGTAAAAATCATCAGTAAATTCTTTGGGACTTGGCATTTCTTGATGACAAATTGTTTAATTCCAGATTCAATTTTATAATTATAGGGTTGTGAAGACTTTATATTTTTGAATTTACCTTAATAAATCATATGTTGGGAGGAAGTTGTCTGTTTTTCAGCAATTTTGTATAAAGATTTTCATAGTATAAAGATAATTTTGTATAAAGATTTTAATAGATTTACTAGTTATTTTTTAATACCTGTATGATCTGTGGTCATATCCCTGTTTCAGTCCTAAAATTTGTTGTGTCTTAATTACCTTAGAATTCATTATAAATTATTTTCATATAATTTATATTTATAATCATATCATTTTTAGACTTATATTTATATTGACTATATAAATTATATAAACTATAATTAACTGTATAAATCATTATGTGTAATTACCTGCGCGCGTGTGTGTGTGTGTGTATGTGTAATGAATGAGACAGAGAGTGAGAATAATATAATCAACCACCATTAACCTATCACCCAGCTTCAAAAATTATCAACTCAGGGCCAACTGTTTTATTAAAAACCCCATAAATTCTCCAATATGAACAGAGATGTAAAATTATTTTTAAATAAATTACAGAGATCTTTTCAAATGTTTATTGGGCATTCAGTTCATTCAATCGAGAATTACCTTTTCCTTTTCCTCTTTTTTAAAATTTTGAGACAGAGTCTTGCTTGGTCGCCCAGACTGGAGTGTAGTGGTTGCTTACTGCAACCTCCACCTCCTGGGTTCAAGCGATTCTTGTGCCTCAGCCTCCCAAGTAGCTGGGACTATAGGTGTGTGCCACCACACCTGGCTAAATTTTGTATTTTTAGTAGAGATGGGTTTCACCATGTTGGCCAGGCTGATCTCGAACTTCTGACCTCAAGTGATCTGCCCACCTCGGCCTCCCAAAGTGCTGGGATTACAGGCGTGAGCCACCGCGCCAGGCTGAAAATTGTCTTTTTCTATTGGGTCATTTTTCTTTTCTATACTGATTTTTACATAACCCATTAGGTTCAAAATTATTCTTTTTATGAACAGCCAATCTAAAATAGCATCTCCCGTCTCTCACCAAGTTCTATTCTCTCACCTGCTTTAGTTCTCTCCTTGGTACTTTCCGAAATCTGAGGTTTATCAACATATGTAATGATGTATTTATCAGTGTCCTCTCCTATGAGCGGAGGATATTAGTTTTGTTTCCTACAGTTACCCTGGTGACTAGGACAGGGCCTGGCACATAGACATTCAATAAGGATTTGTTGGATGGATTAACTTGATTGATATATAATCTGAATATACTAAGCCCTTGTCAGCTATATCACATGGTTAGATATATGTGATACCTAATCCTTGCTGGCTTATGGTGCCTTTTTGTATACAGGTATGTTTAACTTTAATGTTGTCAAATTATTATAGTAACTATTTTCTTATGATTGTCTACTTTAGTATATCTGTCCCCATCCTGAGAACAAGAACATTATCCTTGTTCTTCCAAAGACATGCTTAATTTTGCTGTTCACTTTTAGGTTTTAATCTATCTGAAACATGTTTATAAATGGTGTCTGATAAAAATTTACAATTTTTCCTGAATAAACAGTGTTTGGATCATTTTATCCCATAATTTACCTCTTAATTGCTGATCTGCAATGCATTTCTTAGCACTTAAGGTTTGATTCTCTTTTGCCTACTAGCTGTGTCTATGCACTGTCACGTTCTTTAATTTCCATAGATTCCTAGTAGGGTTTGATAGTTTCAGTTGGTGGGTGCCCACCCACTTTGGTTCCAGTGCATGATTTGCTAGAAGGACTCACAGGACACAGACATGGCTTCCAGTTGTGCTCCACATGACTGACCTCAACCACTCAGTCTCCAGTCAGCTGTCTGCCACCCCCAGAGGTCAAAGTGACACAATGTGACCCAAAGCCCAGGCATACATAAACAGATGGTCATCATAAAGCATGTTGATAGCATGCGGTATGACCCAAAGCTTCAGGTTTACAAAGGCACTCACATCACACAGAGTATTACAAGGGCTCAGAGGTTTTATCTCCAGGAGCCTGTCAGGAACCGTCCTGCAGCCCTTTGGAATATGCAGGATTTGGGCAGCCCAGGCCTGCTGAGTTAACACTTTACTGCACAGTTCTTCTTTCCCAAAATTGTTTCATTTTTTTTCTTGGCCCTATACACTTGCATATAAATTTTATATTTAACTTTTTTCAATGAAATACCCTGCTGGCATTTATATTTTCATTGCATTTGATTTAATTATTAAATATTTTCATAATACTTAGGCCTCTGATACAAAAACTTTGCCTATCTACTCATTCAGTTTTAGTTTATTTTCTATGTTGAAAGACAATGCTACATTTACTTCTGCATAAAAGTTTTGCCTATCTATGTTAGATTTAATTTTAGGTATATTGCTCTTTGTGAGTAAAGCATATACCTTATTTTTTGAATTGAGGATATTTGCATCTCTCTCCATAGATGAGCTTGGACTATAATGCTTTATTCTCACATATTTGTATGTATTTATTTCTATTTCTTATTCTATTCTCTAGTACAGATGATGTAAGACTAGAAGTATCTGTACCTTGAATAGAATTTATTAGCAATACATCTTTGGTACTTTGTCAAAGTTAATTTTCAAGAGTTGATGTAATTCATTTAATTCATATAGGACCATTAAAGTTTTCTATCTTCTGTAATTACTTCAGCTGGTATAAATTTTTCTAGAAAACAGAGAACTGTAGGTTGCCATACTGTAGGTTGTCTAGTGGACCTGGAGCTTCTGCCTCACTCTCCCTGGCTCTTAGATCTCTTCATTTCTGGAAGAAGTCAGCCACCACCCTGAGAGGACACTCAAGCAGCCCTGGGGCAGGAGGCTGTGTTGGAAGGAATGGACTTCTCAGCACCCACGTCCCAGAAATGTGAGTTAGCTGCCTTGGAAGTAGGTTCTCCAGTTGAAGTCTTTACATGGCCGTCACCCAGACATCTGCCTGAAGCCTCCTGAGAGCTCCCAAAACAGAAACACATATTTGAGCTGCTCCTAAGTACATGAATCACTCACAAATGAGAGATAATCAGATTATTGTTTTTGAAATCACTAAGTAGGGGGGCGACCTGTTGTGCAACAATATATTACTAATGCAAACGTTTTCTTATCATTGCAAATAAAAATTGTTTTTGACTAATGACTTAAAAGGATTTTTAATATTAACACATAATCTTTTTTGTTTTTTGTTTTGATTTCTAATTGCATTGCCTTATGATTGAAGAACAATTGGATAACGTCTGCATATCTTTATTGAAAATGTTCTTATATTTATGGCACATAGCCCATTTTTATAAATGTTCCATGAGTGAATGAGAAGAATATGTGCATTCTAATTATTTGTTGCAGTTAAATATTGACACACTTGACAAATATGTGATCACTTTACTTACCAATTTCTTCTTGAAGTTCTGACTGTGCATAGTTGATATTATGTTATTAGGTTTAGACAAAAACTGTTGTCTGTTTCTGAGGAGTTGTACACTTGACCCTCATGTACTGAATGTGTTTGTTCCTACTTTACTGTGTGGTTTATTTTTCTGAATGCTAATAATACCATGGTGGTTTTCTTCGGGTTAGAAAACGCCTGCTTTATATTTTCCTTCCTTTTACATTAATATTTCTATTTCCCTGTACCATATACATGTTTACTCTCAACATTTTTCTGTTATAAAATATTTCAATATGAATATCTATGTCTTTTTACTGCCATGTATTCATCTCCTCTTCATCCCATTTGTGGAGGAGAGATTCCCACACTAGGGTTATGGAAATGACTGGACACATGACACCCAATACCAGACAGATGAGTTCACACCAGCTCATTAGTCACAGGCACACACAGCCCAGGGGAGGATGGAACCACATGATGTGGGACCACATGAGGGCTGCACTTGGGAACAGAGTGAACAAGCAGGAGCTGAGGGAGTCAGGCTTAGTAGTAACAAGAGGGTGGAGTGACCCTTGCTTCCTGGCTCTGCCACCCATGATAAGGAAGGTTGTCTAGTGGACCTGCCACCGGACCAGGGTGGGTACGGGCATTATAGTTAGGTTATTCAAGGTCCCCCATAACTAGAATAACTAGGTACTAGAATAACTAGTTATTCTAGGTACTAAAGTGGCACATCATATTAATTTTGTGCCTTATAAGAAACCTCTTTTGATTGTTTATATTTATTATTTTACCAATATATTTAGAGGTATTCCATTCTTTTTATTATATGCTATGTATTATGCTCATTTTTCTGTTTTTGCTTTTTAGTATCTTACTGGAGAGCTATACATTTCTCTATGTTTGAAGACTCCCTTTCATATTTTAATAGATATAGTTAACTATACAGTTTTAATTCCACCAGTTAACCAGAATAATTCAAAGACCTTAGGATTCATGAATTCTAATCAGCTCTCTTTCAACACCCGCTATTTAAAATCTGGTGTTTTAGCTTCACCTGGTTTTTTAAATCCGAAATTAATTATGCTGTAGTTACGAGAACTACCATCATTTTCTATCTTTATCCTGCTAGATGGGTCAACTGGAATCCTAGGTGGAGGGCCTGCCCTTCACAGCTGCCTTGTGTTTGCTTCCGCTAGATCCCCGTGGTGACACAGTGATGGCCACCCTGATACCCCTTCAGGAGTAAAGGCCTTATTGCCCCGAGACTGACAGTGCTGCCAGCAGAAGCCCCGGACAGACAGTCCTTTCAGGAGTAAGGACTTATTGCCCGCCCCATCTGACAGTGCAGTCAGGCACCAGCCCCTTCCGACATGGCCCCACCACCGAAAGTCATGACCCCCTCCCAGAGCATCCCAAGACTGATTCACTTGGAGCACTAAGGGCCTCGCCTCTCGCCCTACTCCAGGTAATTTTTAAGAGCCACATAATGGTTAGAACTCCTTGCAAGGCTGGCTGAGTCTTGCCATCTTCCTCGGCCCAGTCCCAGTCCTGCTTTCTACTCCTCACTTCCAGGCAGATTCCAAGAGCATTCCCTCAACCCTCTCCTGCATGTCAGTCTGTCTCAGAGCTTGCCTCCCACATGTCCCAGTGCTATTACCATCCAGGAAACAATTTCTATCAGTGTCTTACCTTGTCCACTCCCAAGCCACAAGGAGAGCATGAATTCACACGTGAATACACTGGAGGCATCAGCCTTTGTCTATAAATTCTTAGGGGAGACTTTACCACCTAGAACCTGTGATCAGTCAAACAGGCTCTCTGTTGTTTCTCTGAACCCACAGGAGGCTGGATGTTTCTCTAGTCTCTGGCTTACTGGGAGGGAGGGGCAGTGTCAGCATATAGGACTGGTTTACTGTGGATCTAGGTCTAATTTCTACCCGATGCAGCCCAGAGCACCACCTCCTACTATAAAAGGAAGACGTCAGTGAGGTCCACTCATGTGCTTTACAGTTCTGGTTTGCAGATTCCTCTTACACTGTGGTCTTGGGACTTTGTTGGAATTTCAGCTCTCTATTTGAAACTATGCTCGCTACAGTATCCAGTACTTCTGAATGTTCTGCACTAGGGAGATATTCAATGATCTGGTCTGCCCTTTTGCCGGGAATGAACATCTTCTCATTATAAATGATACTAGCATCGTTTATGCATTTTTTATGAGCTTGATTTGTGAGATTCATCCTGTCAGAGATCTATTCTAGTAGGAACTGGTATAATCAGGTTTCCAAACCTAAAATGCATAGAACCCGGGCTCTGCTGCTTGTGGAAACTCCTCTAGGTAGAGACACAATTGTACAGACAGTGCAGTGCAGCTAATATTCTCATCTCAAAGAGATCTGTTTAGTTAAACGCATTATCTACTACAGAAACCAGGTCCTTGGGTTCATTTGATAAAGAAAGTCCCACTAGATTGCATATTTCCATCTTTTTTTTCTACCTCTATGACTCCAGAATCTGGCTCAGGGCCTGGAAATCATAAGGGCTTAACATAGTTATTTTGATGAATTCTTTTAAGAAGTGATTTTCCTCATTCTGTACTTTCTTCCAAAGAGTGAAAAAGAAATAGACATTACTGAGTTTTCTGGAATAAATCAAATATGTTAGATAGGGTTTTTCTACCTTATAGAGGAGTACCGTTGCCATGGTTTCTGCAAACCTGAAACAGCACCGAGTGGCTGCTCTCAGCCCAGCCAGGAGTTCTCCTGAACATTATCTGTGAGTAATGACCTTCAAGTTCACATGAGTAACACTTTTCAAATGGGCCCTCAAACATTCTTCTTTAACTTTCAAAAGACTTGGAAGTCATATTTCTCTGAGTTACTCGATGCACAATGAATGTCCTTCTCTGCCAGTGAAGGTGTCTTCGCACTAAACAACTTTGCTTTTCGCACCAAAAATAAATGTGTTCCACTAAGAATTACACTGGAGTACATGCAAATGTCTAGCTTAAAAAGAAATGGTTCACTTTAAGGTAAAAGCTCATAGTTTAAAAATCAGACTTCCACCTTCTTGTCAGGAGTAATGCCGCATCCTTTCCAACTGTACTTCGATGAAGAAGATTAGCAGATGAATGGATACAACTCTTCAAGCTGAAAGAATCCTTAGAGGTCATTAAAGGGAGCTCCTTACCTAAGATGAGTATTGACATTACAATAGATGAGAAAGAATGGGCTTGGGAGGAATCAGACATGGGTTCCTTGAAACCACAGCCACCCCTTCTTGCCTTTCTCTGTGCTCTGCTCGAGATTACCATCAGTAATTCCCTCTTTCCTTTCTTCCATCAAGACAAACCTGATCTGGCCTGCGCTGCACTGTCTCAGTTTTTACCAGGTGACAGAGTGCTTCCTGCTAAGTTGTTAATAGTTTTTTGCTTTTTTTAGATAGAGTTTCACTCTTATCTCCCAGGCTGGAGTGCAACAGCACAATCTCAACTCACTGCAACCTCCGCCTCCTGGGTTCAAACGATTATCCTGCCTCGGCCTCCCAAGTAGCTGGGATTACAGGTGCACACCACCACGACCGGCTAATTTTTGTATTTTTTAGTACAGCCAGGGTTTCACCATGTTGGCCAGGCTGGTTTTAAACTCCTGACCTCAGGTGATCCACCTGCCTCAGCCTCCAAGAGTGCTGGGATTACAGGCGTTAGCCACCATGCCCAGCCAGTCATTAATAGTTAATAATCCCTTGATCTCAAACTTTCCTGCAGAATGTTCAAGTGAAACATTAACTTTATTTCTAATTTAAAATAGAGATCTTTGAGGCTTATGTATGTTATTTTATAGGGCTGAATCCAATAATTTGGTTTAATCCTCTTTTTAATGCTCCCAAAGTCAGAATGCCTGTATTCTACCTGTGAGGCTACTCCCGACGTGGCCTCTAGAAGGTTTTCCTTCATATCATTTGCCAGTTATCTGAATCCCCCTGTCTTGGAATGGAGATTGAGTTTATCTGAATCCCCCTGTCTTGGAATGGAGATTGAGCACACAGTCAATATGCATTAAACACAGATGACCTAAGTGAGCATTTAAAAGCTCATCTTGGCAACTTTAGTAATGCTGGGAGTAATGTCAATTATTTTTAAATTATAAAATCATAAAATTACTCTGAATGTGCCATATTGACTTGCTTTTCACTACGACATTCTAGAAAGCAGCCTGGATCAAGGCTTTTTCTTTTGCAGAATCTATCAAATTTCAGGAGGGAGAGACAAGAAGGACCCGAGCACAGACTGGGGTAGACAGTGTCTCCGATCGGTCCTGGTGATTCCTGCCTCCTGGTAGGCAAGCCCTCCCCCGAGTTTCAGTGGGACTTAGTGACTCACTTCTAACATACAGAACACAGCAGATGTCACTTCTGAGATTAAGTTACAAAAAGGCAGTGTCTTTTGCCTTGAGCACTCTCTCTTGCTCTCTGCTCAGTTTGAGGGAAACCAACTGCTATGCTGTGAGCTTCCTAATGGAGAGACTCACAGAGTAAAGAATTGAGGGTGGCCTCAGCTAATAACCAGCAAGGAACTGAGCCCTCTGCCCAATCACCTGAAAGGGGCTGAATCCTGCCAACTCTACAGGAGTAAGTTTGAGTGGCTCCTTGCTCAATTAAACCTTTATACAAGATTATAGTCTGAGCTGACACCTGGATGGTCACCTTGTGACAGATTCAGAGCTGAAGATGCATCCAAGCCATATCCAGTTTCCTGGCACACAGAAATTGTGAACGAACGGCGGTTTTAAGCCTACATGTTTTGGGATGATTTGTTGTGCAACAGTTGATACCTAACACACATGGTAAAATATAGAGAACTATTCTGATTTAATCTTTTATTCTGAACTAAGAGCAAGAGGAAACCAGTTCTGGTTAATAAAAAAGTTAAGAAGTGATGTGGCCAGTTAGCAATTTTTTTGTATTTCTTTAAAATATTGCACGTCTTAAGTATTGCATGTGCTTATCTCAATATAAGGCAAAATACGTTTACAATTGTGTTTTAGAATTCAGGCTTCACAGCCAACACTCAAGCACCATGGTCAATGATTGCTTTGGACTCTAAATGAAAAACCTTTGAATGCTGAGCTTGCAAATGCAGCATTATAAGATATCAATTGTGGCAGGCATCAGAATTCTCCTGTCTCTAACTTAAAATTGGGGGCCCGGCATAGCTTCTCCCCCATTATTCTTTTTATACTTTTAATCAGATACAATCATCAATATTTTTCTAAACAATTATTTGAATTTGCTCTGCTTAGCAATACCTATTACTAGACCCTCATCACCTGAACTCAAGTAAAAAAAAAAAAAAGAGATAGCAAGATATCTTATGAGCACCTGTCAAGTATGAGGTCCCATACCTGATATTTATAGAGGCAAAGATGGAGTGGTCTAGTGTCTATGCTCAGGTAAGTGGCTGCAAATTAGGGATAAGTAAACACTACACAATGCATCTAATACAAGGCAGAAGATGTCCAATGCCACAGAAACATACCAGGAAAGTGACATGAGGTTTCAAACCAGAGACTTCAGAGCTACTTGAGAAGATCAGAGAGGAAATGTGAAAGGTCTCACACCCAGCAGCTCGCTGCCTTGTCAGCTCCATGCAGGGATGGATTACTCTGCAGGTGCATGAGAAAGGGGCCCAGCTTCTCAGGGAGCATCTCTTCTGAGGCCACGTCTTCTTTTCTGCTGACACCCATCACAGTGAGTTGGCCTCAGGTCCACCTTTTACCTACCTGCCCGAACTCCTCATTGGGTATGAGGTTCCGTTTCCCCAGTACTCTGGGACCTGGTCCCCTTTCATTCCCCACATGCAATGTTGTGCTTGGTCATGGAGGGAACAGGTAGGCCACACTTCCCAAGCCAGCCCCATCTGGTTTCCCAGTCCTGAGTTCTCTGCTTACTTTGAAAGGCAGCTCAGACAGAGTTGACATTTGTGATGCGCCTTGAACAGTGAGGAATGGGGTGGATGGCAGTGTAGAGGGAGATGCTCAGCCACACTGCAGTGAAAAACACCAGGCACACAGCTTAAAGCTGTAGGTATGTAAATATTATACCCTCTTCTTTGTGTTCAAAGTAGGAAGCTTCCAGGATCAAATATCATGGTTTACAGAATTGTCCTTGCAATCGAAGGTTTTCTGTAATGGACAGTGTTTGTTTCTAGGAGAAGGTCTAAAGGAATTTGCCTCTATGGCTGGTTTTATCCTCTGTAATTTAGGGGACACAAAAGGGGTACTTAAAAACATATGCTTTCAGTCGATTTTATTTAAAAAATCTACATAACTTTGGTATGCTGGGAGGCAAATAGGGGGTCTAACTGCACTTTATAAAGTATGGGATGGCAAAAGATGAAAAAAATACCAGCAGTTATCCTCTTAGACTCTAATTGAATTCACTCTTTTGCAATATAGGTCATTATAGTAACAGCAGGGGCTATGGAATTATGAGAGTGGAGAAGATATAATTTTGAGATCCTTAAATTCATGGTGAATAGAGTTTTCTTTCAGTGATACTTGGTGAGGAGTATATTTAACACCCAAGAGAAATTTGGAATATCATTAAGTCAATACATTCTGCGAAGACCAAAATTCTTTTCTCTATTATCATGGAGTCTTAGGACAAAAAGGTATTGTGAGAAGCCAGAGGATGTAACAGATTTTGGGAGCAGTGTGAATAACGGTGCTATATTGGGAAAGAGTAGGGTAGGGTGAGGATTGGAATTTAAAGATCTATTGAAGGAAAAAAAGACATCACAGGGTTATCAGTTGAATAGAACTGATCCAAATATCAGAAAAAAATGATCGGACATGGTGCCCAGTATAGAATGAGTGAAAAGAGGATGAAGATAAGTTATTAGGAGGGGATTGTAACAGCTCAGGCCAAAAGAATGAACATGTATTACTGTGCCTGCCTTAGTCCAAAGACAAGCAATGATCTCTAAGACCATTTAGTGTGCTAAATTGAGAAGACAGTAAGAGACCGTTTTGAACCATTACTAAGTTATTTGAACTTTTGATGAGAAAAGCATGCAATTCCCTTACTCAGGTTATGTTGGGATTTGAAATGAAGTATTTCTAGCTTCCCCATAATCAATTTCAATTTTGCCAAGCTCTGAGGCAATGGGAATTCAATGAGGGTCATTAATCCTGCTGAGAATAAAGCAGACACAGTCCACAGAGTTTCAGGCTGCTTTTCTGATTGTGTGTAGACTCAGGCATTGTGCATAGGCCACGGCCTAGCCAGCTGCACAGGAGTTCCATGGAGGCCCAAAGGCAAAGTAAGAAACAAGGTATCA
The DNA here is from genome assembly GCF_049350105.2 of Macaca mulatta. Taxonomy (NCBI): domain Eukaryota; kingdom Metazoa; phylum Chordata; class Mammalia; order Primates; family Cercopithecidae; genus Macaca; species Macaca mulatta. Next base: position 6,889,434 of record NC_133412.1, on the reverse strand, counting down.
AAAAAATTAGGATCATGGCTTTGTTCCAGCCACTGGTCCTCAGCCCCGTGGGGCATGGTTGTCCTTCTCCCCTGACCAAAGCACATGTGCACTGCCGGCCTCTGGTTCAGGGACCTTCTGCCCTGGTGAGCTCTCACTCTCTGGGCTACTGAGAAGCTGAGTCTGCAGCCATCATTTACCTGTGTTCAGTTGTGATTGCTTTGCTGGATGAAATGTTTGGACATTGATACAACCTCGGCAAACACTAAGGCATAATTTGTTCATACCATGTCCTCCTCAGAATCATCAGAGAACTGTGAGATCTCAGAGTTAGATATCTATGCTCCTTTGGGTCTTAAAAACCCTTTGAATTTTATGAACAGTGGTATTTCCCACTTACACTAACTGCTAGGAAGCTCTGGATCTGTGTTCTCAGTTCTAACAAAGTGTCCAGAACCTGAGTGGATGTTTTATTTTTTTCTGTACTTTTCCTATCTTTTTTTTTTTTTTTTGCCCTTTTCCCATGATTTCTCTGACTTAATTTTTTTTCTGAATTTCAAGTCCTTGTTGAAAAAAAACTGGTGATACAAAATTATGTTTACAGGAAAAAGTAGCCCTTCAGCTTATTATTATCCTTTTATAGTGATGAGCACCAAAATCTCTTTTTTTAAATCAATACACACAAGGCTTTTTTACTTAACAAGTTATTTCCTAATTTGAGACATCCTTTCTCACATATGATCATCTTTTGCAAGTTAAATCACTTACACTTATTTGTCAGCTTTGAGAAATCTCCTCCAACTACAGTATTTCCACGATGAAATGCACATTCTCATGAACCACCCGTCTTTTATAAATGTGCTGGGATCTGCAGCCATAAAATGGCCATCCGCAGTTACTGCTTTGCCACCGAGCCCGTCTGCACCAGCACCTCCCCTGACCATCTGTGGCCCAAACTCATGCATCCTGCAAAGGCATTTGTTCACTGGCATTGCTTCCTGTCAGCCTCCAGTCTTCCCTCCTTCTATCTAGTCACAACCTTCTCATGAGTTTTAGTGCCAGGACAACTGTAGAACTGTGATCTGATTCCAGGGCCCAAAATGTCATGGGAAGCTTGAGATCCCTGATTGCCACTCTTATGGAAGCCCCATTGGCCACGCTGGCATCTTGTATTTGTGGACCACAGGGTATAGAGATTAAACCATCTCTGTAGTGCTTAGCACCCTTTTGTGAATAGAAAAGAGAACCCCAGAGACCGGAGGGAGAATCCAGCCCAGACTGAGGGATGGCCAATCCTAAACCAGCCTCCCTGCAGCTTCCGGACACAGACACTTCTCCATAAGCATCTTTGGCAAAAGGCATTTCAGGATCAATTTTCTTCACATATGCATGGAATTGGTTTGAAAAGAGCCACATCCTGTTTACTCGCAATGCAGCTAAAAAGGAGCCACATGCAAAGAAAGAGTGGGATATTGTGAAAATACCATGGGATCGGATATCAGTGACCCTGGATCCTACCACGGCATAGTCTGAGCTGGGGGTGTTGGTTTCACCATGTGAAAATATGGCTAATAAGGTGTTCCTTATTTTTTAAAAATGCAAGGGGATAATGTATATAAAAGAATCATAAAATGTTTGGTTTCATATTTTATGATGCTTATTTACATACTTATTATTCCAAACAAGAGGTTATACTTTAAAATCTGGACAGTTATTTCCAGTCTGGTTTCTCCAAACCTATTACTTTTATGGAGAGGAGAAAATAGGAACCTATCTTATTTGTCAAGATTGTAAATTAAATCAGTACTTGATGCCCTCAGCAGCAGATTTAATTGCCCATATAAAAAGTGAAGGTAAGCTTTGACAATAAATGTAAATGTAAACAAGGTCATCCTGAAACATCACAGCATTCTGGCACATTTATTACCTATATTGATTATTTTGTTTCCGTGATAGTTAATTTTACATGTCAAATTGGCGAGGCCAACCTACTCAACTATTTGGTCAAACACCAGTCTGGAAATTGCTATGAAGGTATTTTTTAGATGAGCTAAACCTCTAAGGCAGTAGACTTTCAGTAGGGCAGATTGCTTTCCGTGTGTGGAGGCATCATCTAGTCAGTAAAGGCCTTCCTGAGAAAACAGATTGGAATTTCCTGGGAAAGGGGGAATTCTGCCTCCAGACTGTCTTCAGAGTCTAGATGCAACTGTTTCTGGGGTGTCCAGGCTTCTGGCCCACCCTGCAGATTTTGGACTTGCCAGACTTTACGATTAAATGAACAAATTATTATATAAATTATGAACATAATTCTTTATATGAATCTCTCTTAATCTCTGTCTCCTGCTCTCCTCTCTCTCTCTAAATAATAGAGACATGCAGTTGTCCATATACATATACACATATATACATTCTGTGAACATATATAAACACACACGCACACATCTTATTGGGTCTATTTCTCTGTAGAACTCTGACTAACACAGTTTCCCTCCTTTTCCCCAAGGACAGGAGAGACTGAACTGTGAGTGGGCAAAGCCACAGGGAGACAAGAAATGCCGGCCGCTCACCTCTCTGCTCAGTGTCTTCCCGATGGTAGTAAAAAGGTTTCCCTGCCCTGCAGATGAGCCGCTCAAGCTCCCTGGTGGGTGCAGGGAAGCTCCACTGCCTGTGTGTGACTGTCTCTTTCTCTCGTCCCTCTTTCTTTCCCTTCCCCACCCAATTCCTGAGTGGGAGATTGACTCATCTTGGGGCTGGTGGACCAGGTGGATGCCCCGTGGCAATGGCCTGTGAAAAGGCAGGGGTCACACGCACATGGTGCTCTGAGCTCTGGGAGGAAAAGCACTTCCAGCAGGGGAGAGCAAGTCCAGACCCCACTCCAGAGCTGGCCATGTCCTTTGTCTATGTTTCACAGCCCTAAGGAGTGTTCAGATTTCATTTAGATGAAAACAAACTTTTGACCTAATAGATATTTATTTAGATATTCATTTCATTTATCCACTTGACCCTTTGGATTTGGAGCCTAGCGGAGTGTCCTTTCTCTCCAAATCACCGTCATCACTAACTGAGGCAGAAGCAGCCTGCCAGCCAAGTTGGTGGCCTCCCTACAACGACGGCTTCCTGGTGCTGCAGGTGGAAGTACCAGCATTCATTCCAAACTCACACTCAATCGAAAGCCCACCGGAAAATGACTTGCTCATAAATTACCCTGAATTTGTGTTTCAGATCAGATGTGAGTAAATTATAGCTATCATTTATTTTCACTGTTTCCAATGTAAGTGAATGATAAATCCTCTTCCTCCCTTTCTTCTTCCTTCTTCTTCTGTTTTTCTTTTTTTTTTTCTATTTTTTTTTCTTTTCTTGGAGACAGAGTCTCACTCTGTTGCCCAGGCTGGAGTGCAGGGGCACCATCTCAGCTCACTGCAACCTCCGCCTCCTGGGTTCAAGCAATGCTGTGCCTCAGCCTCCAGAGTAGCTGGGATTACAGGCATGTGCCACCACACCCGGCTAATTTTTGCGTTTCTAGTAGAGACAAGGTTTTACCATGTTGGCCAGGCTGGTCTCGAACTCCTGACCTCAAGAGATCCGCCCAGCTTGGCTTCCCAAAGTGCTGAGATTACAGGCCTGAGCCACCGTTCCTGGCCTCTTCCAGTATTATAAAACATGCTATCACACATTTGAGCTTCTAGAGCTAGTTGTCTACACACTTTCATGCATTTACTCAGCAAATAATAATTGAAGGTCTGCCACTTTATCAGACACTGTTAGACCCCATAGTTTTCATCACAGGCCAAAAAATCAAGTTTCCTTGATTTCCAACATTCTAATTGATCATGGCAGTGGTGGATACAGAAGAACTCCAAATCCCAAAATGTACCATATAAGATCATAAGTACTCTAAAAGAAGAGGGGAAGAGAGAAGAGGTAAAATAAAGTCATGTGGGAGGTGGGTGTGAAATGGTGATGAATGTGGGCCTCCCTGAGAAAGTGACATTTAAATCAAGACTTGCAGGAGGTAAGGACTGTGCCCTGAAGATCCCAGGTGAACAGCAGTCAAGGAAGAAGGCGCAGCACTTACAAAGGTCCTGAGGCTGGAGAGGAGGTGCTATGATCCACAACTGTAAGAAGCAGGTGTGCCTACGCGGAGGACGAAGGGAAGGAACAGGAAGTGAAGACGAGACTGTAGCTTCAGTCCGAGGGAACATACGAGCCACTGCTTTGATCGCTGGCAAGATCTTTGCCAGGAACTTCAATACTCTACTCTAGGGAACAAGTTTTGAGCCTACTTTGGTGCTTGTAGGAAGAATGTATATCTTTTCCTTTATTGCAACTAAGGCAGAGAATTCTCTAACTCTAGGGGAAGAGCTCAAGTCCCATGACATTTTCCTGACCCCAAGCTGAGATGCTTAGCATGAGTTAAGAATGGAAAGAGGCCGGGCGCGGCGGCTTATGCCTGTAATCCCAGCACTTTGGCAGGCCGAGGCGGGGGGATCACGAGGTCAAGAGATTGACACTACGGTGAAACCCCGTCTCTACTAAAAATACCAAAAAAATTAGCCGGGCGTGGTGGCGGGCACCTGTAGTCCCAGCTACTTGGGAGACTGAGGCAGGAGAATGGCGTGAACCTGGGAGGCGGAGCTTGCAGTGAGCCGAGATCGCGCCGACAGAGCGAGACTCCGTCTCAAAAAAAAAAAAAAAAAAAAAAAAAAAGAAAAAGAATGGAAAGAGCTGTTTCACTAAATTTATACCAAACATTGGGGGTTGTCTTGGATCTGTGGAACAGTGGGTGACACCAGCAGTGAAAGAAGAATGTTTTTCCCACTGGAGGTTGGGACCCCAGCCAAAGCAGCAGCTTTAATTGGCTTTGAATCAGCTTTGAATAACCAGGGAGCAAATCCACGTGTCTCTGAACAGCCAGCTGCTCATGCTGCGTGGACCTCCTATGTGTCTGAGTGAAAGAAGACAAAACAAAAGAAAACAAAACAGAGAAACAGAGAGAGAAGAACATAAAGTGTGAGTTCTAATGAGCTTTATTTTTCTAGGAACATGTCTTTTTCATATACATTTTCAAATGTAAGATACAAAGTTGTATATCATATCGTCTTACCATTATGTAATGTTTTAGAAGACTATACTGAATTCCATGTATTATTTCTGTCATTTGTTGTGTCCCTGCCCCTTTTTCCTCAGTCATGCTCACTGGTATTGACCAATGTCATGACTAGTAAGATTGGTATTATTCTTTCTTATATATTTAGCAAAATTTACTGGTGAAACCTTTAGGTCTGGAGATTTTGCAGAAGTAATATTTTTAATTTAAAAATGTATTTTCTAGGCCTGGCATGGTGACTTGCACCTGTAATCTGAGCACTTTGGGAGGCCAAGGAGGGTGGATTACCTGAGGTCAGGGGTTCAAGACCAGCCTGGCTAACATGGTGAAACCCCGTCTCTACTAAAAATATGAAAACAAATTAGTCAGGGAAGGTGGTGCATGCCTGTAATCCTAGCTACTCGGGAGGCTGAGAGGGGAGGACTGGCTGAACCTGGGAGGTGGAGGTTGCAGTGAGCTGAGATCATGCCACTGCACACTCCAGCCTGGGCCACAAAGCAAGACTCCATCTAAATATAAAAAAAAAAAAGTATTTTCTTGTTGGCCATTGGATTATTAATGTCTAATATGTCTAATTATAAATGTCTAATATGTCAGTGTTGGTATGTTACATTAAAATTTTGAAAGGAACCACTTTTGGCCTTATTGAACCTCTCTATTGTACATTGTTTATTTTTATTAATTCATTAATTAATTCATTCATTTATTTTTGAGACCAGGCTGGAGTGCAGTGGCGCATTCTTGGCTCACTGCAACCTTCGCCCCCTGGGTTCAAGCGATTCTCCTGCCTCAGCCTCCTGAGTAGCTGGGACAACAGGCAGATGCCATCTTTTTTTTTTTTTTTGAGATGGAGTCTCGCTCTGTCGCCCAGGCTGGAGTGTAACAGCATGATCTCAGCTCACTGCAACCTCCACCTCTCAGGTTTAAGCAATTCTCTGCCTCAGCCTCCCGAGTAGCTGGGATTACAGGTGCCCACCACCACGCCCAGCTAATGTTTTGTATTTTTAGTAGAGATGGGGTTTCACCACCTTGGCCAGGCTGTTCTTGGAACTCCTGACCTCATGATCCACCCACCTCAGCCTCCCAAAGTGCTGGGATTACAGGCGTGAACCACTGAACCCGGCCCAGCACCCAGCTAATTTTTGTATTGTTAGTAGAGACGGGGTTTCATCATGTAGGCCAGGATGGTCTTGATCTCTTGACCTTGCGATCCACTCCCCTTGGCCTCCCAAAGTGCTGGGATTACAGGCATTTGTATTTTGCAGAGTAGTAGGAGGAAACAGATGGAACATGCAAATTAAAATAATTTGAGAATAATAAAAAGACTTTTACCAAATGTGGGCCAGGATGGGAAAATCACAGGGATGGATAATACAGTATCCATCTGTATGGGTGGATACATACAGATGGATGAGGGGTGACGTTGGGGTTACAGTTAAAACCTCTGGGTCTAAAAGGGCAAGGGAAGGAGCAACTGCCGAAAGCCAGCGCCAGAGGTCTGGCAGAGAGGGAGGCCTGAGAGGAGGCAGTTGGGCTGTCCATGTGGAGAGAGAGTGGGAGGAACCAATGTTACAGCACCACACTCCTCTTATCTTCTTCCAGGGTGTCACAGAAAGCCCAAAGATGAAGGAGCCCTTGCTGGGCGCGGTGGCTCATGCCTGTAATCCCAGCACTTTGGGAGGCCAAGGCAAGTGGATCACGAGGTCAGGAGATCGAGACCATCCTGGCTAAGACGATGAAACCCAGTCTCTACTAAAAACACAAAAAATTAGCCAGGTGTAGAGGTGGACACCTGTAGTCTCAGCTACTCAGGAGGCTGAGGCAGGAGAATGGTGTGAACCCGGGAGGCGGAGCTTGCAGTGAGCCGAGATCGTGCCACTGCACTCCAGCCTGGGCGACAGAGCGAGACTCCATCTCAAAATAAATAAATTAATTAATAAATAATAAATAAATACATAAAATAAAATAAAAAGATGAAGGAGCCCACAGATGTAGTCAGCCTCCCAACGGGGAGATGTGAATTGCGAAAGGTCAACTGTAAGTCTGGAGAGGCAAACAGAAAGTGCCCAGCACAGGCTCCTCTTGCTCCTCCATCTACATACTTTTTCCAGGTAAAAACTCTGTGTCCTCATCACAGGAAAGGCAGCTTGACCATTTGAGGTAATGCTGATTCTATCATATGCCCATGTAAAACATATACCCAGACCAGCATTCTCTAGCATAGCCAGATGGATAACCTTAAAAAGTACTTCAGACACTAAAAACACTAGAACAGGACTAAAGGATTAATGAAGATCAAAGCAGGAAGCCCAAAGCTAGACTAAAAGGAGTTCCCAAAAGAGAAAACAAAGAAAATGGAGAGGTACAAATTGCCTAAAACAATGGATAAATGTATTTCAATGTTAAAGAAAGACAAGAGTCTTCAAGAAAAGGCCCACTAAGCTAAAAATATAAAAGAAGAAGATATGAATTGACCTTCATCTAAAGATAATATCATAACAAAAATATTCTAAAAATCTTTCAAAGAGAAAACAAGAAGGGAAGCTACAAGAAATTATACAAAGCTTGTCATTTGAGAGAAAAGCCACATTTTTAGTTGGAAAGTTTTAACTCTTAAAAGTCAGCTATCTTGAAGTTTACCCAAACTTTAATACAAGCACAAAATTGAAAGGTGATTTTAAAATTCATATGGAATTGAAAATATAAACATACGCACAAAGCAATTTTGAAAACAATCTTGCAAATCCAGGCCTTAAGAAATAAGGACTAATTAAGTCCTTACTTAAGAAAGAAGGACTTTTTCCTACCAGATAAAATAATAAAATGTCAAAACCTACTACTGAATTCATTAATTTTCCATAAATAAGTGTTATGTAAAAACCATATATTACATAAAATGTATCAATTTGAAAACACATTCTTTCACTCTCCCATTTCATAAAATATATGTAGGATGGCAGGTATTCAAGGGTATTGTAGAAAAGATGAGACATTGAATATCATTACTGCTGTATCTTGATGAAGTAGGAGGTATCATGGCTAATGCATATGGCTGTGCTGGTCACACACTGCACAGCTCCAGAAGAGGTCTATGTGGTGAACACTTCCTAATGTTTTAGTAGACATTTTGGCCTGTAAGCTATGATGGCCCCGAATGAGGCCATCAGCTAAAAGACTGACAGTATATCTCAGAATCTTCAACAATAGATTTTAGGTCCTATCATTAGTGGTTTAGGAGCATCCTTACATAAAATAAGACTGATGCCTCTGACATCTTCAATTCCTTCACAAGCTCCAAGGAGGAAAATGAGGCTAATGTGCAGAAAAGGCAGAATTAAGAGAGAAGGCAGAGTAATGTCAACACAGTGGTGGAAAAAGAGCATTCTACCATTATCCCCTAGCAGAAGTATTAAACCTGACAACTATCTACAAGAGCACTTTTGTGGGGTCCAAGAATCCAACGGATAAAGTTTTAGCACACCATCAGAGCAAAAACTCTGAGAATAGATACACTGAAAAGGATAAGAAAAACAGTTTCACTTCGCCTGCATTACCTTTCTTCCAAGGCAGCATAGCTCAATGCCAAGAGAGATCAGTGCAGTCCATGATTTCTCCTGGAGGGTGGGGAGAGTGCAAGCATGGTTAATGAGTGCCCAGCTCCCCCAGCTTTGTAGGATACTGAACAAGATGTCCACTTTCTCATCTTATCCAAACTACAATGGTAATTGGTATGGTTTAGTGGTTGGAAGAGAACAGTGACAGGGAAGAGAGGTGGGGATCTAATTTACTGCTCTCTGACTGCATCAGGAAGTGCATCTATAAGGCACTCGGAACACATTGTGTTTGGACCCCCTGAACTAGTGCATAGGCCCTCAAAATGTTTGGCACAACTCGCTCCCAAGATTGGTTCCCTAAATGCACCTGTGTGAACAGCAAATGGAAGCATTTCATGCAGATATCTGTATCAACTACGCAGGGTTGGAGGAAGACATACAAATTTGAGAATTTCAGTGCACCACTCTAGAAAATCAAAACAGGAAGCTCTCAGCACTGGCCTAGCTTTGCTAGATTGAGAGAAAGTATATAATCTTAAGCATTTCCCTCCCCCAAAATGGGTAAGAGGTGCGGAGTGGGTGAATTCACAGAAAAAGTCTGAGAGAGCCTCATAATCACTAACCAATCTGGTTGGTGAAGGTATTTATAGTAAGTAAAACTGAAGGAGGTTACTCCTCCTTCAGATGGAAAGACAGCAGCAGAAGACTTCAAGAAACATGAAAAATCAAGAAAACTTGACACCACCAAAGGAACACAATAATATTCTGGAAACCAATCTCAAAAAAATTGAGATCTACAAATTGCCTGACAAAGAATTCAAAATAACTATTTTAACAAAGCTCAGTGAGCTACAAGAAAACATAGGTAGACAACTAAATGAAACAGACAATAGAAATCAACAAAATAATTCCAATGAATAGATAGAAATCATGAAAAGGAAACTGAACAGAAATCCTACAGCTGAAGAACACAGTGAATGGAATTCAAAAAATGCAATAAAAACACCAACAGACTTGATCAAATAGAAGAAAGAATCTGTGAACTTGAAGAAAAGTCATTTGAAAATATCCAGTAAGAAAAGGAAAAATTAAAAAAAAAATAGTAAAAAGGAATGAAGAAAACTGATGAGATTAGTGGAACACCATCAAGACAGCTAACATTTGCATTATGGATATTCTAGAAGAAGAACGAAGACAGAAAGGGGAGAAAGCTTATTTAAAGAAATTATGGCTGAAAACTTCCAAAGTCTGGGAAGAAATCTGGACATTCAGGTATACAAAGCTTACAATCTGTAATAAGGTTCAATCCAAACAAGGCCTCACAAGTCACATTACAGGTTGAGCATCCCTAATCTAAAAACCTGAAATCTGAAATGCTTCAAAATCTGAAACATTTTAAGAACTAAAATGATGCTAAAGGAAGTGCTCATTGGAACATTTCAGATATCAGATTTTCAAATTAGGGATGCTCAACTGGTAAGTATAATGCAAATATTTCAAAATCTAAAAACAATCTGAAATCTGAAACACTTCTGATTCTATGCATTTCAGATAAGGGACCCTTGACCTACATAATGAATTGTCAAAAATCAAAGACATAGAAATTTGAAAGCAACAAGAAAAGAGGCTTGGCACATACAAGCAAACTCTGATAACACTATTAGCAGATTTCTCAGCAGAAGTCTTACAGGCCAGAAGATGGTAGAATGATATAGATACATTCAAACTGGTGAAAGAAAGAAAGGTATTGGCAACCAAGAATATTTTACCTAACAAAGTTGTTCTTCAAAACTGGAGAGCTAAAGCCTTCTAAACAAACAAAAGCTGAGGAGTTTACCACTTTAGACCTGCTTTATGAGAAAAGGTAGAGAGTTCTTCAAGATAAAATGAAAGAAAGCTAATTAATAACATGAAAACATATGAAAGTATAAAACTGACAAATGTAAGTTTATCAGAATACTCTAATAATACTCTAATAAACTCAGAATACTCTAATATTGTAATGGTGTGCGAATCACTTAAAAGTTTAAAAACAAAAGTATTAACAAAACTGTAAATACAACAGTCTATTGGTAGATACATAATATTAAAAAGATATAAATTTTGACATCATAAACAAAAAATAAGGCATGTAAAAGTACAGAGATTTTGTATGTGATCAAAGTAAATTTGTTATAAGCTTAAAATAGACTTTTATAACTAAAAGGTATTTTCTGTAAGCCTCATGGTAACCATAAACCAAAAACCTCTAGTAGATCTATGGAAGAAAAGGAGAAAGGAATCAAAATATACCACTCACTACAAAAAAAATCATCAGTTCACAAAGGAAGATAGCAAGAGAGGATGAAAGGAACAAAGAATCTACAAGGCATCTAGAAACCAACTAACAAAATGACAATAGTGATTCCTTACTCAATAATTACTTTAAATATAAATTGCTTAAATACTCTAAAGATAGACTGCTCAATGGATTGAACACACACACACACACACACACACACACTATATGGTACCTACAAAGGATTCACTTAAGCTTTAAGAACACACTTACAGTCAATATAAGTAAGGAAAAGTTATATTCTATGCAAATGGAAACCAAAAGAGAGTAGGAATAGCTAAATTTATACAAAATAAAAGTTAAGTCAAAAACTCTTGTAAGATACAAAGAAAATCATCATATAATGATAAACAGGTTCAATTCATCAGGGGATATAACAATTTCAAATATATATGCACCCAACATTACAGCACTTAAATTATATAAAGCAAATATTAATTAATCTGAAGGGAGAGATAGACTGGATACAATAATAGTAGAAAACTTTTAATACCTCACTTTCAACAATGAACAAATTGTTCAGATAGAAAGTCAATAAGAAAATATTGTAATTGAACTGCATTTTAGACAAAAAAGGGCCTAACAGACATACACAATGCATTCTGTGAAAAAGCAACAGAAGACATATTTTTTCTTGTACATATAAAATTATTTTGAGTTTACTTTAAATATTAGGCCACAAAACAAGTTTTAACAAATTTAAGACGACTGAAACTGCATCGAGAATATCTTCTGATTACAATGGTATGAAACTAGAAATCAATAAAAACTGGAAAACTCACAAATACAGGCAAATTAAACAACATTCTTCTGAGCAACCAAAGGGTAAGTGGTAAATTTTCCACAAGGGAATGTTTAAAAGATCTTGATACAAATCAAAATGGAAACACAGCATACAAAAACTTATGGGCTAGGCCGGGTGTAGTGACTCACGCCTTTAATCCCAGCACTTTGGGAGGCAAAGGCAGGCAGATTACCTGAGGTCAAGAGTTTGGGATCAGCCTGGCCAACATGGTGAAACCCTGTGTCTACTAAAAATACAAAAATTAGCTGGGCGTGGTAGCATGTGCCTGTAATCCCATCTACCTGGGAGGCTGAGACAGAAGAATCACTTGAACCCAGGAGGCGAAAGTTGCAGTGACCAGAGATCATGCCACTGCACTCCAGACTGAGCAACAGAGTGAGACTCCATCCCAAAAAATAAAATAAAATAAAATACGAAAACAAACAAACTTATGGGCTAGAGCAAAAGCAATTCTAAGAGGGAAACTTTCAGTGATAAAATCCTACATGAAGAAAAAAGAAAGACTAAATAAGCTAATCTTATACCTCAAACACTAGAAAAAGAAGAAGAAAGTCTAATGTTAGAAAGAAGAAGGAAATCTTACAGATTAGAGCTGGAAAACATGAAGTAGAGACTAGAAAAACAACAGAAAAGTAAACTGAGTTGTTTTTTAAAAGACAAACAAAATTCACCTTTTGCTGGACTAAGATAAAATGTGACAGGACTCAAATACACAAAACCATAAATAAAAGTGGAGACTTTACAACTAATACCACAGAAATAAAAAGGACCATAAGGGACTATGAATAACAATTATATGCCATAAAAAAGATAACCTAAAATGTAGGTAAATTCCTGGGAACTATATCTTACCAAGTCCGAAGCATGGAGAAATGGAGAAACTAAACATACCAGTAATGATTAATGATATCGATTTGGTTGTTAAAAATCTCCATCAAAAAGAAGTCTATGGGCCAGGAACAGTGACTCCTGTAATCCCAGCACTTTGGGAGGCCAAAGCAGGTGGATCACTTGAGGTCAGGAGTTCAAGACTAGCCTGGCCAACATGGTGAAACCCCAACTTTACTAAAAATACAAAAATTAGCCAGGCATGGTGGCAGGCACCTGTAATCCCAGCTACTCAGGAGGCTGAGGCACAAGAATCATATGGCTTCACTACTGAATTCTAGCAAGCATTTAAAGAAGAATTAATGTAAGTATATCCCAATTGCTTCCAAAAAAACTGAAGAGGATGGACCACTTCCGAACTCATTTTACTATGCCAGCATTACCCTGATATCAAAGCCAAATCCAGAACACTACAAAAAAAGAAAATCACAGACCACCAACTCTGATGAAAATAGATCCAAATATCTTCCATAAAAGACTAGAAAACCAAATTGAATACTGCATTGAAATGGTCACAGTTCTGCAGGCTGTACAAGAAGCATGATGCCAGCATCTGCCTCTCCTGAGGGCTTTTGTGCTGTGTCAAAACATGGTGAAGAATGTAAAAGGGGAGGCGGGCATATGTGAAACGAGAACAAACCCAAGGGGTATCCTGGCTTTGTAACACCTACTCAAAGGGGAACTAATTTATTACCCCCAAAACCAATCCAGTCTTGCAAGATGAGAACTCAGTATTCCAAGATGGCACCAAGCCATTCATGAGACCCCAAACACCTGCCATGAGGCCCTACTTCCCAATACTACCAAATTGGGGATCAAAATTGAACATAAAATTTAGTGGGGCCAAATAAACCAAATCTATATCATAACTACCATGACTGAGGAGATTTATTCCTGGGATGCAAGAATGATTCAACATACAAAAATCAATAATTGTGATACATCACATTAACAGCATAAAAGATAAACATCATATCATCATCTCAATAGATGCACAAAAAACATTTGACAAAATTTAACATCCTTTCCATGATGAAAAAACTCTCAAAAATTTAGGTATAGGAAGAATTTTTCTCAGTCGGGCGCAGTGGCTCACGCCTGTAATCCCAGCACTTTGAGAGGCTGAGGCCGGAAGACCGCTTGAGCTCAGGAGTTCAAGACCAGCCTGGGCAACATAGTGAGACCCTATCTCTAGTTGAAACACACAAACAAACAAACAAACAAACAAACAAATAAAGACACATTTCAACTTAACAATGGCCATTTATGACAACCCCACACCAACATATTTAATGGTAAAAAGCTTTCCCCCTAATACGAAGAACAAGGCAAGGATGCTCATACTAGCCCCTTTGTTTTCCAACATAGTACTAGATAGAAGTCCTAGCCAAAGTGATTAGGCAACAAGGACTAATAAATGGCACACACATTGGAAAGAAAGGCATATAGTTGTTTGTTCGCTGATGTCATAATCTTCCATACAGGCATACTTCACTTTATTGCGCTTCACTTTATTGTACTCTGTAGATATTGCAGTTTTTCTTTTTTGTTGTTGTTTTTTGTTTGTTTTGTTTTACAAGCGAAGGTTTTTGGCACCTCTGCATTAAGCAAGAAGATCAGCACCATTTTTTTTCCAACAGCATGTGCTCAACTCATGTTTCTGAGTCACATTTTGGTAATTCTCACAATATTTTGAACATTTTCCATGACTTCAAAACATCAACCTTCCTTCTCAAAAGAAAAGCATCCAATGCACCCAAACACACCATGTCCAGGGTTGTTCTGGGCCTGTTCCCATGTTCTTTCAGGAGCCTAGAATATCTGCTTTTCACCTGTCCTCATCTGACATCTCCAAAGTCCAGTCTCTTACTTTTCTAGATTTCCCTCAAAGCTGTTGTTCCTTGTTCATTATCTTGTGAGGGGAAAATGAAAGTGTTCACAATCTTTAGTACAATGGCCGCCTGACCCACGGAAAAAGTTTAATGTTTTCATGCAGTTTATTCCCCCTGAGCTAAACTGCATAAAAACATTAAACTCTCATTCTTTTTCCTTTTTTTGAGACGGAATCTTGCTCTGTCACCCAGGCTGGAGTGCAGTGGCGTGATCTCAGCTCACTGCAAGTTCCACCTCCTGGGTTCACACTATTCTCCTGCCTCAGCCTCCTGAGTAGCTGGAACTACAGGTGTCCGCCGCCACACCCGACTAATTTTTTGTGTTTTTAGTAGACACAGGGTTTCACCTTGTTAGCCAGGATGGTCTTGATCCCCTGACCTTGTGATCCGCCCGCCTTGGCCTCCCAAAGTGCTGGGATTATAGGTGAGAGCCACCACACCTGGCCTAAACTCTCATTCTAATTGGACAATTTTAAGAAGTATTTTTACTCCCAGACGCATAAAACAAGCTTTACAGCCAGGCGCAGTGGCACACGCATGTAATCCCAGCACTTTGGGAGGCCAAGGTGGTGGATAACTTGAGGCCAGGAGTTGAAGACCAGCCTGGGCAACAGAGCAAGACTCAAACTCTACAGAAAATTTAAAAAATTAGCTGAACTTGTGGCACCCACCTGTAGTTCCAGCTACTCATGAGGACTGCTCGAACCCAGGAGTTCAAGGTTGCAGTGAGCCGTGACCACGCTACTGCACTCCAGCCTGGGTGACAGCGACACCCTGTCTCAAACAAACAAACAACAACAAGCCTACAACACTACATCTTTAGTTCGGAAGCACTCTAAAGTATATTTTAGATTAATAATCTCCAAACCAAGAAAATGAAAGCCTAAATTAATTATAAGACCCCAAACAGAAAATATCTTTTAAAACAATCAAGACCATAACATTCACATGCCTTCTATGTGTATAAGATCCATTGCTTATCTTGTTTAAAATAAATATCACAAACTATCCAGAGACACAGATCTTTGTTGCAAAATCTGAATGTAAATGCAAAGCTTCAGAGCCTGAAAACATCTAAAAATTATACCCATGACTGACAACTGGCCTAGGCTCAATCTCTTTGGAATTTGCTCTACTAAATTTGCTACCGTTTGAATGGGTTCCCTTCAAAATTCAGGTGTTTCTAATGTGATGATATTAAGAGGTAGGACCTTTAAGAGGAGATCAGGCCAAGAGGGCTCCTTCCTCCTTAATGGGATTAAGGCCGTGATGAATGAGGCTTCACACATGGGACTAGCTTGCTCTCCTGCCCTACCTTGCTCTACCATGTGAGGATGCAAGAAGAAGGTCCTCAGACACCAAATGTTGGTATTTCCATCTTGAACTTCCCAGTCTCCAGAACTGTCAGAAAATCAATGTCTGTTCTTTATAAATCACCCAGTCTCTGGTATTCTGTTATAGCAGCATAAAACAGACTAACAGAAAATTCCTTGATGATTTTTCAACAAGAGACAGTGTCACTACCTCTGGTGCATAGTTCCTAACATGTTCTCAAATTCTCCTTTTATGCAAACATAACATTTTTTAAACTTAGTAGTTCCTCTTCCTAAAAATAACCAAATGCAGGCTAAGGACTGATTAGTATTAAATATAAATAAAGCTTTGGTGCTAAAAGTTAAGAGCTTTTGTTTTCCAGAAAATCAAACCCAAAGAATTCAGATAAAGCTACTTGCTCAAAGGTGTATCATCAGGTAGAGGTAAAAGAGAGTTGAGAAATTATACTCCATTCCAAATACAATGTGCTTTCAATTTTTCCACATTAATAGTAGTTTACAAAAGAGATTTAGAGAATTCCTCAAATCAAAAATGAGGACATTTATGAAATGTCATTCTTATATAAAATACCTACTTCAGCTGTGTCCTCTTCTTCCTCTTCCTCTGAAGTCACTTCCTCTGTTGTCCCATTCTGAAATAAGAGAAAGAATCTGCCAGGGTTACACAGGCTGAATACAGGCTAAGTCCATTAGAAGACTGGTGCCATAGCTTTAGGGACAAACTCTCAACCATCTGTCACTGCAGTGCCGCTACCAGAGAGCTTATTAACATTAAATGTTTATTTTTAAATCCAACTTTGATTTGACAAACAACAGTTATCAGCTTTTAAAAACAAAACAAAAAAATAAAAGAATTAGGAATAAAGAAAAGCAATCAGTCAAATATAAAGCAAAACCAAAAAAATGTTAAAACAGAATCTAATTTAAAATAAAAAAACATTTTACTTACATGTGTATAAGATCAATTGCTTATCTTGTTTAAAATAAATATCCCAAACTATCCATTCCTTAAAATAACTACCTTTTTAACTTTGAAAAGCCTGAATCATTACATAAATTCAATTCCTTTTCATTTTAAAAGATCAGATGTCTTATTTATAGACACTTCACAAAACTAAGAATTATGAAATGATTACTACCTTAGTAAAAAGCAAATTTTAGTTTTAAAAACATGTTATTTACTACATAATACCTCTCTACAAGACAGAATTTACCAACTGACACAATTTACAATGATTAAGTTTAGAAATGAATTTAGTGGGGTTTTAGGAAGGGCCTTCATACCCAGTTTGGGCTGAGTTCAAATGATAAGCTCCTAAGATACTGGCCATGGCACAGTATATAAATGCATCTTTAACCACAAAGGCCAGTACAGGTTAGAACTCAGAATATGTAGAAGATCAAGAAACTAGGATCCAGAGATCCAGTAAGACCAAGAAAGGTCTCAGCAGTTTCTAAGCATCTGTTCTCAGATACTCTGATGGAGGAATACTTAAGAAAAACAAACCCATGATCACAGAGGGTGTTAGAACTCTTCTGGATTAGTGAGCTGGAGAATGCCATGTAGATAAACATACCCATGCAGAATTAACTTGTATTTCCTTTAAATCTGCATCTTTTTAGACATTGTCTTTTAAAATCTAAATGGAAAAAGGAAGCAAGCAGCAGCTTCCAAAACATAATTCGCCCCTTTTTCATCTCCCTAAATCGATACATTCCAAATCAAACTATTCTGGGTATCTAAAGAATATATACTTAGCCTAAAAGTCCCAAAGACTTTGGTTGCGTCAGTGATTGAAAGAGCATTTTTGAAATGCTCATTTCAAAGCCTACCCAGAGATTCTGTTTTTGTTTATGTTTTTGTTTTTTTTGAGACGGAGTCTTGCTCTGTTGCCAGGCTGGAGTGCAGTGGCACAATCTTGGCTCACTGCAACCTCTGCCTCCTGAGTTCAAGTGATTCTCCTGCCTCAGCCTCCCGAGTAGCTGGGATTACAGGCGTGTGCCACCATGCCCAGCTAATTTTTGTATTTTTAGTAGAGACAGAGTTTCACCATGTTGGCCAGGATGGTCTCCATCTCTTGACCTCACGATCTGCCCACCTCGGCCTCCCGAAGTGCTGGGGGCAATCTGTTTTTAAAAATCTCTCTGAGGTGATTCTGACATGCATCCATGTCTGTAACCATCAGCCCAGTTACTCTCTTTCATTTTACAAACGACAAAGCTGAGTCCCCACCCCTCAAAAAGGGTAAGTAATTTAAAACAAAAAGTGGGTTAGGGTTGTGAAATCCTAAGATGAATTTCATTTCAAGATGTGGCCTGGTCCTCCTTCCAAAATGTGGCCTGGTCTTCCCACCAAAATGACAGTATTTTATTAAAAAGAGTAAGTCTGCCGCAGCAGCAAAAAAAATAACAGATACAAGGAGAATACTCTGAGTGAACCAAAACCACAGGGACATGCTGGAAGACAAAAAGCAGATGGAATCAGACTGCTGGGCTTGACAAAGCCACAAACCCAATCCAAATAATGGAGGGACCACTTTTTTCCCAGAACAATCTAACATTCTTTACTGTATTTCTCCCAGCTACAGTTGGTAAGGATCACCCTCCCATATAGGAAGCCTATCTTGATGGCCTCTTACTATGAGTGTGAAAACCAGAGAAAAAAGAAAATGTTTTTAATATCACTCAACACAGCAGCAAATCTTAGACTCCATCTCTGCCTTTTAACTGAGGAGCTAGAAAGCTCTCCTGCCAGCATCTCCCCACCCTGGTGCCACAGGAGGAGCATGGGTCTGCAAACCAGGAGACGGAGGCCACAGCAGGAAAGAGTGACAATTCTGAAGACACGTGTGATGGTTAATACTGAGTGTCAACTTGATTGAATTGAAGGAATCCCAGCACTTTGGGAGGCAAACGTGGGTCATTTGAGGTCAGGAGTTTGAGACCAGCCTGGCCAACATGGTGAAACCCCGTCTTTACTAAAGACATAAAAGTTAGGCAGGCGTGGTGGCAGGAGCGGTTTTTTTTTTTTTTTTAAGTCTCCTTCTTATCCCCCAGGTTTGAGTACAATGGCTCGATGTTGGCTCACTGCAACCTCTGCCTTCCGGGTTCAAACGATTCTCCTGCCTCCGCCTCCCAAGTAGCTGGGATTAAGTCGCCTGCCACCACGCCCGGCTAATTTTTGTATATTTTAGTAGAGATGGGGTTTCACCATGTTGGCCAGGCTGGTTTCGAACTCCTGACCACAAGTGATCCGCCCGCCTCGGCCTCACAAAGTGCTGGGATTACAGCCGTCGGCCACTGCGCCCGGCCAAAACCCCGAAAATCTTAAAAGCCTTTCCCCTTCCCCACCTGGGCTCACAACAAGGCCGGAGCCGCCCTACCCTGTCGCGGTCCCGGGAGCAGGCCGGCTGACTGCGGGCGACCATGGGTCCCGACAGGGCTCCGGCGACAGGGCTCCGGCCGCCGCGGGCTCCCACCTCCGGGAGCGGCGACGGGGACCGAAAGGGGCCAGTAGCCCCCAAGCCAGCCCAGTGCGAGGAGCCCGAGGACGCGCCCTCCGTCTCCTCCCACCCGTGCCTCGCGCAGTCCGGGACCGGGCTGGGCCAGTTGCGGGAGAAAGGGGCGGGGCAACCGGGGCCTCTCCCGGGCAGGTTCCCCTTTGTCCCTCCGGGGGCCCCTCTCTCTCCGCCCTCGCCTTGCCCCGCGAGGCCGCCGCGGGGCGCCTCACCGTCCTGTTGCAGTGGAGCATGAGCCTCCGCTGAGGCTCCTGGTTCTTGTGGAAGATAGACGCCAGCAACTTCAGTTTGGCCTTGAACCCTGACACAGACATCTTCCCCCCATCTCCGGTAGGAGGGACGCGGAAGGGAAGCCGTCTGGAGCCGCTGTCATGGCCACGACCACCCGGCGGGGCCGCCTGGCTCAGCTCTCCTGGCTCCGCCTCTCCCCGCCGCCCGGACCCTCCTGGGAACATCGCTGGAAAATGGCAGGGGCACGAAGGCCTTGGCAGGAGCTGTGTGGCGGCCTGGGGGGCTGCTCCCTTTGTAACCAACTCCACCGACAGGAGGAGTGACTCCTGTCAAGCTGCAGCCTAAAAGGGCAACAGGGCAACAGCACCACCGCCCCCGCCTGGGAAAGGGCTGCCCCGCCCCCGCCCCCGCCCCCGCCCCCGCCCCCGCCCCCGCCCCCGCCCCCGCCCCCGCCCCCGTGGCCCCTCGCCCCTCGCCCCTCAGCGCACCCTCTTTCACGGATGCGCAAGTCTACAGTCTACAGCGTGCGCGCGCCCCCGGCTGCCCCCTCCTCCCTTAACCCAGCACCTTTCTGCCTGACCCATCTGGTCCCTTCATCACATTCACCTACTGTAGCCTCAGGGCGGCACAACCACCAACTGTGTGTGTGTGTGTGTGTGTGTGTGTGTGTGTGTCTCCAAGGGAACAGAGCACTGCTGAGTTCAGGCTGATTATTAGCTCGTGGACTGTCAGCAAAATAGGGTCACGAGAAGGCTGTGTGCTGTTTTGTCTTTTGTGGTGACATCAGGTTGCTGATGTTTTATGTTTTTCAGTTCGTTAGTTTTTTTTATTATTATACTTCATGTTCTAGGGTACATGTGCACAACGTGCAGGTTTGTTACATATGTTTACATATGTTGGTGTGCTGCACCCATTAACTCATCATTTACATTAGGTATATCTCCTAAAGCTATCCCTCCCCCTTCTCTCCACTCCACAACAGGCCCCAGTGTGGGATGTTCCCCTTCCTGTGTCCAAGTGATCTCATTGTTCAGTTCCCACCTATGAGTGAGAATATGCGCTGTTTGGTTTTCTGTTCTTGCGATAGTTTGCTGAGAATGATGGTTTCCAGCTGCATCCATGTCCCTACAAAGGATATGAACTCATCCTTTTTTATGGCTGCATAGTATTCCATGGTGTATATGTGCCACATTTTCTTAATCCAGTCTGTCATTGATGGACATTTGGGTTGGTTCCAACTCTTTGCTATTGTGAATAGTGTCACAATAAACATATGTGTTCATGTGTCTTTATAGCAGCATGATTTATAATCCTTTGGGTATATACCCAGTAATGGGACGACTGGGTCAAATGGTATTTTTAGTTCTACATCCTTGAGGACTGGCCACACTGTCTTCCACAATGGTTGAACTAGTTTACAGTCCCACCAACAGTGTAAAAGTGTTCGTATTTCTCCACATCCTTTCCAGCACCTGTTGTTTCCTGACTTTTTAGTGATCACCATTCTAACTGATGTGAGATGATATCTCATTGTGGTTTTGATTTGCATGTCTCTGATGGCTAGTGATGATGAGCATTTTTTCATGTGTCTATTGGCTGTATAAATGTCTTCTTTTGAGAAGTGTCTGTTCATATCCTTTTCCCACTTTTTGGTGGGGTTGTTTTTTTCATGTAAATTTGTTTGAGTTCTTTGTAGGTTCTGGATATTAGCCCTTTGTCAGATAAGTAGATTGCAAAAATGTTCTCCCATTCTGTAGGTTGCCTGTTCACTCTGATGGTAGTTTCTTTTGCTGTGCAGAAACTCTTCAGTTTAATTAGATCCCATTTGTCAATTTTGGCTTTTGTTGCCATTGCTTTTGGTGTTTTAGACATGAAGTCCTTGCCCATGTTCTGAATGGTATTGCCTAGGTTTTCTTCTAGGGTTCTTATGGTTTTAGGTCTAACATTTAAGTCTCTAATCCATCTGGAATTAATTTTTGTATGAGATGTAAGGAAGGGATACAGTTTCAGCTTTCTACTTATGGCTAGCCAATTTTCCCAGCACCATTTATTAAGTAGGGAATCCTTTCCCCATTTCTTGTTTTTGTCAGGTTTATCAAAGATCAGATGTCTGTAGATGTGTGGTATTATTTTTGAGGGCTCTGTTCTGTTCCATTGGTCTATATCTCTGTTTTGGTACCAGTACCATGCTGTTTTGGTTACTGTAGCCTTGTAGTATAGTTTGAAGTCAGGTAGCATGATGCCTCCAGCTTTGTTCTTTTGGCTTAGGATTGTGTTGGCAATGTGGGCTTTTTTTTGGTTCCATATGAACTTTAGTTTTTTCCAATTATGTGAAGAAAGTCATTAGTAGCTTGATGGGGATGGCATTGAATCTATAAATTACCTTGGGCAGTATGGCCATTTTCATGACATTGATTCTTCCTATCCATGAGCATGGAATGTTCTTCCATTTGTTTGTGTCCTCTTTTATTTCCTTGAGCAGTGGTTTGTAGTTCTCCTTGAAGAGGTCCTTCACATCCCTTGTAAGTTGGATTCCTAGGTATTTTATTCTCTTTGAAGCTATTGTGAATGGGAGTTCACTCACAATTTGGCTCTCTGATTTTCTGTTATTGTGTATAAGAATGCTTCTGATTTTTGCACATTAATTTTGCATCCTGAGACTTTGCTGAAGTTGTTTATCAGCTTAAGGAGATTTTTGGCTGAGACAATGGGGTTTTCTAAATATACAATCATGTCATCTGCACACAGCGACAATTTGACTTCCTCTTTTCCTAATTGAATACACTTTATTTCTTTCTCTTGCCTAATTGCCCTGGCCAGAACTTCCAACACTATGTTGAATAGGAGTGGTGAGAGAGGGCATCCCTCTCTTGTGCCAGTTTTCAAAGGGGATGCTTCCAGTTTTTGCCCATTCAGTATGATATTGGCTGTGGGTTTGTCATAAATAGCTCTTATTATTTTCAGATACATTCCATCAACACTGAATTTATTGAGAGTTTTTAGCATGAAGGGTTGTTGAATTTTGTCAAAGGCCTTTTCTGCATCTATTGAGATAATCATGTGGTTTTTGTCTTTGGTTCTGTTTATATGCTGGATTATATTTATTGATTTGCATGTGTTGAACCAGTCTTGCATCCGAGGGATGAAGCCCACTTTATCATGGTGGATAAGCTTTTGATGTGCTGCTGGATTTGGTTTGCCCGTATTTTATTGAGGATTTTTGCATAGATGTTCATCAGGGATATTGGTTTAAAATTCTTCTTTTTTGTTGTGTCTCTGGCAGGCTTTGGTATTAGGATAATGTTGGCCTCATAAAATGAGTTAGGGAGGATTCCCTCCTTTTCTATTAATTGGAATAATTTCAGAAAAAAATGGTACCAGCTCCTCCTTGTACCTCTGGTAGAATTCAGCTGTGAATCCATCTGGTCCTGGACTTTTTTTGGTTGGTAGGCTATTAATTATTACCTCAATTTCAGAGCCTGTTATTGGTCTATTCAGGGATTCAACTTCTTCCTGGTTTAGTCTTGGGAGAGTGTATGCGTCCAGGAATTTATCCATTTCTTTTAGATTTTCTAGTTTATTTGCAGAGGTGTTTATAGTATTCTCTGATGGTAGTTTGTATTTCTGTGGGATTGGTGGTGATATCCCCTTTATCATTTTTTGTTGCATTTATTTGATTCTTCTCTCTTTTCTTCTTTATTAGTCTTGCTAGCAGTCTATCAATTTTGTTGATCTTTTCAAAAACCAGCTCTCTGATTCATTGGTTTTTTGAAGGGTTTTTTGTGTCTCTATCTCCTTCAGTTCTGCTCTGATCTTAGTTATTTCTTGCCTTCTGCTAGCTTTTGAATGTGTTTGCTCTTGCTTCTCTAGTTCTTTTAATTGTGATGTTAGGGTGTCAATTGTAGATCTTTCCAGCTTTCTCTTGTGGGCATTTAGTGCTATAAATTTCCCTCTACATACTGCTTTAAATGTGTTCCAGAGATTCTGATATGTTGTATCTTTGTTCTCATTGCTTTCAAAGAATATCTTTATTTCTGCTTTCATTTCATTATGTACCCAGTAGTCATTCAGGAGCAGGTTGTTCAGTTTCCGTGTACTTGAGCAGTTTTGATTGAGTTTCTTAATCCTGAGTTCTAGTTTGATTGCACTGTGGTCTGAAAGACAGTTTGTTATAATTTCTGTTCTTTTACACTTGCTGAGGAGTGCTTTACTTCCAACTGTGTGACTCCTACTATTAAGTGAAAAAAAGAAATTCCAGAAGGATGCATACAGCATACTTTATATAACATGGAAAAGGAAATGTATATATAGGCCAGGCATGGTGGCTCATGCCTGTAATCCTGGCACTTTGGGAGGCCAAGGCAGGAGGATTGCTCGAGGCCAGGAGTTCAAGACCAACCTGGGCAACACAGCAAAACCATGTCTCTACAAAAACTAGAAAAATTAGCCAGGTGTGGTGGTGCAGGCTTGTAGGCCCAGCTACTCATGAGGTTGAGGTGGGAGGATCTCTTGAATTTAGGTGTTCAAGGTTACAGTGAACCATGATTGCACCACTGCACTGCAGCCTGGGCAATAGAATGAGACCCTGTCTCTAAAGAAAAAAAAAAAAAAAAGTAAAAAAATTTAAACACAAACTGTGGGCTGGGCGTGGTGTCTCATGCCTATAATCACAGCACTTTGAGGGGGGGGCGAGGTGGGTGGCTCACGAGGTCAGGAGTTGAACAAGGTGAAACCACGTCTCTACTAAAAATGCAAAAATTAGCCAGGTGTGGTGGTGCGCACCTGTAATCCCAGCTACTCGGGAGGCTAAGGCAGGAGAATCACTTGAACCTGGGAGGCAGAGGTTGCAGTGAGCCGAGATTACACCATTGCACTCCAGCCTGGATGACAGAGCAAGACTCTGTGTCAAAAAAATAAAAAAGTTGGTTTTTTGAGAAGATAAACAACATTGACAAAAGGAAACATGACTACTGATACTGCAAAAACCCAAAGGATCACTAGTGGCTATCATCACAAACTATATGCACAGAAATAGGAAAACGTACTAAAAATGGATAAATTTCCAGACACATCCAGCCTACCAAGATTGAACCATGATGAATCCAAAACCTGAACAGACCAATAACAAATAATGGGATTGAAGCGGTAATAAAAAGTCTCCCAGCAAAGAAAAGCCTGGGACCTGAGGATTCACTGCTGAATTCTAGCAAACATTTAAAGAAGAACTAATACCAACCTTACCCAAACAATTCCAAAACTAGAGGAGGGAAAACTTCCAAACTCTTTCTACAAGGCTAGTATCGCCCTGATACCAAAACCAAAGATACATCCAAAAAAGAAAACTACAGGCCAATATCACCGATGAATATTGATGCAAAAATCCTCAACAAAATATTAGCTAATTGAATTCAACAACACGTTAAAGTCGGGGTGCAGTGTCCCAGGTTCACTCGACCCTTCCCGTTTTCCTCTCTGTGTGTGTCTACTTTGCCGTGTTCCCTGGTGGCAGCGGCGGTGGCAGTGTTGGCACGTGGGCCTCCCAGGACAAGGGGAAATTGAGTGTGCCCTTTTCTTGCCTCCTGCCAGGCGTCTGCAGCCTGGCACAACCTCTGGTCAGGTCATCAGGCCAGGGACCTGGAGATGTTCTTTTCCAATTTCTGGATTGATAACTTGAGGCAAATTCTGGGCACTAGAGTCAGAATTAAGACGAGACTGAATCAGAGGGAGTCTCGGGTCCTGAGGCAGAGACCTGAAACTGTCAGGAGCGTGTGGGAAGCTCGGTGCATGTTCAGCCCAGTTGCTTCTCTCTGTGCCTCAGTGTTCCAGGTACCCTTGGAGGGGCTGAGATCCTGGGGATTCCTGGAGCCTGGCTGCATGGCCTGGCCACCCTGATGCCCTTGTGTTCTCCATGACCGGACAGCAAGGCTGACGAGAATGGTTCTCACAGCTTCATGAACTCCATGGACTTGCTGGAGCAGCAAATGGAAACCACCCAGAACCTGGAGGACTCGTACATGGCCATTGTCCACAAGACCATGTGGGACCTCATGGTTGGTGTCATGGCCAAGACCATCATGCATGTCATGATCAACAACGTGCATGCACCACCTCATGGGGGCAGGGGGCTCCTGTGGCACTGGGGATGCAGGTGGCCATGTTGGTCTGAGGGAGATGCAGACCAATCCTATGGGACCAGGTCCAAGGAGGGAGGCACGGTCTAAAGCAGAGCTGTCTCATAGAAATATAATGTGGTACTGAGGACAGTGGCCCATGCCTGTAATCCCAGCACTTTGGAAGGCCAAGTCGGGAGGATAGCTTGAGCCCAGGAGTTCAAGACCAGCCTGGGCAACATAGTGAGACTGGTCTCTACACAAAAATTTTTTAAAAAGCTGGGCTTGGTGGTGGCACGTGCCTATAGTCCTAGCTACTCGACAGGCTGACATTGGAGGATCACTTTGAGCCCAAGAGGCTGAGGCTGCGGTGAGCGGTGATCTCGCCCACTGTACTCCAGCCTAGCGACAGAGCGAGATCCTATCTCCAAAAAAAATTTTTTTTAAAACTAAGTAGATGGGCATCCTGGTGGCATGATAGGTCCTGGATCCCCTCCCAGACCTGTGACCTTGGGTGGGTGACTTTTCCTCTGGACCTCAGTGTCCCTATCTGAGTGAGGAAAGGGTGGTGGGGAGGCAGATCTTTGAGTCTAAGCGGTGTAGAAGCCGCGTCTGAAAAGCCATACTCAGGGCTCCAAGTCCAGCACACAGTCCCAGCAGGGCCTGGCAGGAGGCCAGGGCAGCGCAGGCATCAGGTCCCAACCTCCTTCCCTCTTTGCCCACTCTCAGACCAAGGAGTTCATCTTCTCGGAGCTGCTGTCCACCCTGGCGTCCTGAAATTGAACCTGCAGGACAACCAGGAGTCCTGTCCCTGTACTCGTGTGGGGACCAGAACACGCTGATGGAGGAGTCAGCAGATCAGATACAGCGGCGCGACAAGATGCTGCGTATGCAACATGTACTGAAGGAGGCACTTAGCATCATTAGTGACATGAACACGACCACCGTCAGCATACACACACACAGGGGCCCGTGGACAACTCCTGGCTGCAGGTGCAGAGCGTCCTTGCCAGACGCAGGTACCAGGGCTGGCACCAATGGCCCCAAAGCCCCCCATCCCCAATGGCTGAGCCTGGGGGCTCTTGGAACAGGCTCCAGACCCAAGCTGGCAGACGTGGGTGCTCTCTGGAACTGTCAGAGAGCTCGTGGTTTATGGTGTCAGGGCTGAGAGCTGGGAGGGGGTTGTGTGTGGGGCTGTACTCTGAGGCCACCAGAGGCCTAGAAATGTCATTCTGGGCACGCTGTACCTGTTGTGCAGTCTGAGTCATGCTGCCAGGGCAGAGTATCCGCCTCCCAGCCTGGGAGTGCTGAGAGCCAAATCCACTGCAGAGCAGGGGTGAGAGTCAGGGTCCCACCTCCTCTATCTGTCGGCAATCCAGTGGTGATCTAGGATAAAACTTCGAGAGTCCCAACCCACAACACACCTCACAGGCCAGGCGGTGACACACAGCCCCTTCCCTCCCTCCCAGGTCCCATCATAGCTGCCAGCCTGTGACGGAAGGCAGGGTCCCGGGCCCCCGCTGAAGCACTATCGCTGGCCAGCAGGCTCACGCACCTTGGCCTGTTGCTCCAAGAGGTTGCCTCTGCTATTCAGCCAAGGGGACCACAGTGCCTGGTGTGCCGGCTGAGCTCTGCCCAGCAAGCCCACCCACCTCCCCTGCCATGGACTCTCCCAGCAGGAAGGGCCCAGCCTCACCTATGTGACCTGCAACCCCCAACAAGCTGAGGCTCCGCTATTAGACTTACAATTCTACAGCCAGTGGCATCCAGCTGCCTGCCCTCTCTGCCTCTCACAGGGTCCCTTCAGAGGGTGCTGGGCTTTCTGACTGCCCAGAGGGGGCTCCAGCGATCACTCCAGCCATCCATCACTTTTAGCTTCATCATCCTGGTTCAAGCAGTGTTCCTTCTCTGTCAGACCTGGTGGCTGTTGCGTTGGGCTCCCCAAGGTGAGAGGTGGCCCCAGACCAGGGGTTGGAAGACAGGGTGACCAGAGAAGAGGGAAGCCCGAGGGGGCCGAGCACTGGTCTGACCGGTGGGTGCACTGCCTGGGTGCCGTGGATGAGGCCAGCGTGTGTGGGGTAGGGAGGGCCGCCGCAGCCCCCAGGCACCACCTGTGAAGCTCCAGGTCCTCCCTTGATCATCCTCCCCTTTACCTTCCAGTCCCTCTTTTCCAGGAAGCTTGCCACACCCACACCTGCGCCCTCCCCTCCCGGGCCTTCTCACAGCTGCTGTGGCACACCTGTGCTCTGCACTTGCCTCACCAGCTCTCTGCTCACTTTTCTCTCTCCTGTTTTCTCTCTGCTTTCTCTCCAACTGCCAGCCGATCGGGTCCGGCAAGTCCATCCGGTCCTGAGAGCCCCGGGCTCCCCTTT
This sequence comes from Macaca mulatta, assembly GCF_049350105.2. Lineage (NCBI taxonomy): Eukaryota > Metazoa > Chordata > Mammalia > Primates > Cercopithecidae > Macaca > Macaca mulatta. The sequence continues at coordinate 6,861,306 of NC_133412.1, read as the reverse complement.
GACCTCTAAACAGATCCGTCCTCTTCTCAGAGACCTCCCTTTCCAGGCCTGCCTGGGCGGCTGTTCTGTGATTTGACAGTGGCTCCCCCAGCCCCAAAGCCAGCCCCCTTCATCTGTGACTTGGTCTGCTGTAGTGGTGAGCTGACACCTCCAGGTGTGACTGTGGCTGAAAACGTGTGCCCCCCTCTGTGGTATGCCCCTGCCCTGTTCTATAAATATCTATAAATACATGTATGTACATATATACACATACATATATACACATACATATACACACATACATATATACACATACATATATACACACACATATATACACACACATATACACACACATACACATACGTATACACATACATATATACACATACATATATACACATACATATATACACATACATATACACATACATATACACACATACATATATACACATACATATATACACATACATATACACACATACATATATACACATGCATATATACACATATATACATACACAAACACACACACACACACCCCAACACGTGACCAACCGACTCACCTCTAGCACTGGGAATCAGTCACCGTGCTGTCCGTCTGGAGTCTTGCGGCCCAACAAGAGAAAGCTGTCCCCTGACATCGCCCCTCCAAAGTGCAGCACCTCCAGTGAGCCTCCCTGTCCTGCTCGGCCTACGGACAGCCCCTGCCATCCCTCCCGCCCCCACCAAGCATGGGAGTGCTGTGCAGGCAGCGGTGTGGCCTGACAGTCTCTACCAGTCCTGCTGTCCCTTGGCTGAGAATCAAACCCATTTCTGGGAAATGTGTCCTCTGCTGGCTGTGTTCTCTGTGGAGCTCAGGGGAGGGGAAAGGCCAAGCTATTTCTAGGGTGCTGTTGGGAGCAGTGAAAAGGCGATACCCTTTCCAAGGTTCACTTTTCCTGGAAAGCCCCTGGAGCTTCCCTGGCTCTTATCCTGTGAAGCCGGCTCTGGCCACCAGGGGGCAGGGCCATGAACGCAGCCTGGAGGGAGCCTGCGGGGCAGCCGGCGCTCTGGAGGGACAGACAGAAGAGGCCACCAGGTGCAGACGGGAGAGGGAGGCACGGGGACGGAATGGAAGACGCCTGGGCTGGGTGGAAGTCAGTGCCCTTAGGTGCTGGTACCTGTCTTCCCGGCCACCGCTAGATCAGGCTTCTGAGCCTGTTGGCTGTCAGGGTGGGACCGCGCCCAGTAGGCGCCATGGCAGTCCCCGGGGAATCCCCCAGGTGCCACCAGGCAGCATACAGGTAACAAGCCTGGAAGGTCCCCAACAGCCTAGCTGGACATGCTCAAGACACTCTAGGGCTCCTCGTTTGGTAGCACAAACTCCAGGACCCAGTGAGGGAAATGGGAGCACACCAGGCCGAGGAGTATGGCTAAATCGGTTTATTCCAAAATAAAAAGCAAAATAAACAGGAGTCGCATCACCAGGGAGCCACGACCCCATCCCCGCCTCCTTCCTCTGTCCTATGCTAGCAATAAATAAGTTTCCCAGCCACAAATAATTATTAAAACCTCCTCCCCATGTGTCAGTTCCAACCTCCACTAGGTCCGATACAGGGGCGGCCCTACCCGCTGGGATATACAAAAGGTTACACAGACAGAATAAGTACACCAGGGAAGGGGGCCACCCCAGCAGCCCGTGCCCTTGCCTGGTCCACAGTTAGCCCCACTGTCCTGCCTCAGCTACCTCTCTGAATAAGAAGCTGGGAGCCTCCCTGAGGGAAAAGTTGCTATGGTGAGAGAAAGGAGGCCATCAGGCCTCCTCCAAACAAACCAACTCCACCAGCCTCTGGCTCTTAAATAACAATCATCATCATCCAGAAATTTAAGGACTCAGCCCTGGTCAAGGTGGCAAAGGGTCTGTTTGTCTTTCCGCATTAGACAGAGGTCTTGTCTTGCTACCCTAATTGTAAAGGGGTGACTGGGAAGGGGTGGCAGGGACATGGTGGCGGTGGAGACTCCAGCCCAGCTTCTCCAGGGCTTGCTGTCAGGGGCCTGCTTTTAATTTTCATTTTTGTCCCATGACTTTAAAATCCCATAACTTCTTTTTCGTAAGTTTTTTTTAGTAACTTCCCATAAAACTTTTTTCTCCTTTTTTGCCACAACTTTTTTACTTTTTTATCCCATAACTTTTTCACCCCATAACTTTAATCCCATAACATTTTATTTTGTGTTCTTTTAATAAACACCTGCATAGTTATATTACAATTTTATAAAAATGAAACAGATTATCTCATGCCAAGCATGCCTAGCATTTGCACAGTATCAATACCTTTAATATTATAGTTTTCAAGACACGCAAAATAAAATTTTAAGGAAAAAAACAGCACTTTGCAACAATTAAATCATTTATTACATTACAGTAGCATCACACCAGCAGTCAATAATGCCACTTTAGGCAAAGGTCTTTCAGTATTTCTATTATACATTCTGTTTACAAGAATTCATAAATTGGTAAAATTCATTCTAAGAAAACTTGACAAATAAAGCTTTGGGCTGGAATTGGCATTTCTTTCTTTGCTTTTTCTTCCCACCATTTGTTTCTTTTAAACTACAGTGTTCATATTTTAAAATGTTTTAACTTATTTCAGAACATTAAGATAGCAGTTACATTTTTTAATAGTTATATTGTTTTAAAAATGACTCTTTAAGATAAGATTTTAGACTAACTATATTATGGATAGGGCTGATTTACATTTTCAAATTCCTAAAAGTCAGCTTTGGTTTTAGAGCTCATTTTGTTTTTTTCATTTCTGGAAAACCTATCAGGTTTAATCAAATACTTTTAAAATGATTATTATATATTGTAATCTTTAAATAGGTGTTTTGATTCTTCCTACAGAAATTCAAATTTATTCAGTTGAACTCACATTTTAAAATTCTATGTTTCTGATGAACTCTAACCTTCCAATGTTGCCTTCTAAGCAAATCGAAAGCTGCCTTACACTGAATGAGGAAGAGCACAAATACTTGGCTGAATGAGGTATCGCAAAAGACTGCGTGCACTTTGAAGAAAGACTTAAGTTATTGTCATATCATTTCCATTCTTTTTAGCTTTTTCTTAAATATATGACAAATACCTACACAAAGAGTGGAATTTCAGTTAATACAGTAAATTTATTTTCCAGATGGACATTCAGCTGGAACATGCCGGTGTGTGATTTAACCCATCGGCACCTGATGAACACAGTATGGTCAGATTGGTCACAGATGCTAAACACTATCTGAAGGTCATGCCCAGTCACTCATGTTTATCAGGGTAAAAGTGAAGTTATTTCAACGATAAAAGTACCTTTGAAATAATTTATCCATGTATTAGATAAACCCAGTTTCAGAATGATAAAGAAAAAACATTAGACCAAATAATATGGCTAATTAACAGTGGTCCAATTTCTAGCCCGAGGTTTTACAATGGACTTAAAGTAACTGTCTTTAAACTGAACTCAAAGAATGCAAAAGTGGCAAGTTCAGAAAATAAAAGGCAAGAACAGGACTTACCCACGGGCTAGAAATCGGACCACTGCTAATTATCCACATTATTTGGTCTAACATTTTTTACTTTATCATTCTGAAACTGGGCTTATCTAATACATTGATACATTCATACAATTTGGAAGACTCCATTGAAGTCACAACGACCCAATATTTGTGCTCTTTCAGTGAATGCAGGCAAATCTGTTATTCCATCGGTAAAATCGTATTTTGCTCTCCTGTTAGAATATCATATTTATAAAAGTGTCATAAGGATGCCAGATGCTAAAAATGGAGATGGTCTGGTAACTAGAAATCCCCACCCCAGGGAGCACACGTACATATCTCCCTACATCCTAATACTGTGATGTGTTTTGGACACAGACATTAGAACCTCATGAGGTTTTAACTGTTGATTCTTTCCCAAGCACCATCAAGTTATGATTTAGGCAATGTGTGAATGAAATTCATTCATTCATCATGCATAGGCACGATCACATAAATACTGCACAAAATATGTCGCTAACTGAAACTGAGAGGTACAAAAACATATTTCACTCTTCGTAAAGAAATTTGCGAAGAAATATACCTATGATTGTATAGACACGTTACCTCGTAATACACTGACATTCACAAACAGTAGATTGCACTGCAGTTTGTAAACATCTTAAGTTGCATAAAGTTCTCCTTGATTTTCAAAGACAGTATAATACTGTCTACTAAAACTCCTTGTTTCAATTAAGTACTCTCACATATATTAATTTATAATAATGTTTGTTATTATTTTTTAAAGTGTTTTCCATTCAAGGAAAACAAGTAAATTCCTATGTCAGAGTAACTAAGGTGGTTGAAGAATAGGTATTAGCCAGAGAGGTCTAGATGGTAAAATCAGTCTTCAAGCCTCAAAGAAGCTCTGTGAACAGAGGAATGCCAGGTGTCACACAGCTTTCCTTCACTCTAATTCATTCTTGACTAGAGCCTGTATGCCTGTTCCAGGGACATTTAAACTCTTAAAGGATTTCTTATGATCTTTACTAAATACATTAAGAAGAATGCCAGCCAGCGCCCTTTTGTGTACTGGGACATGTAGTCATGTGATTAAAACAGGTAACATGAACTCTGATTTTCAAATGTATTACAGATACAAATGCTCTAAGCTAGGAAAGGTTTTCCACATCCACAGTCAATCATGGGAGCCTTTCATTCCTCAGAAATAATCCCTTTTTAGGTGACAGATAAAGAGTACACTGCTGCAGCTCGTGATGCAATATCTTCATGAGCCCAGAGCACACACGAATCCTAAGGGAACTACCATAGTACAGCGCTCATTCTTGGCACCGGAACAAAGGAAACACACTGTATCCCGCACATTCCTGCCGGAGCAGGCCACTGTCCTCTTCTGTGAGATTTAAAAAGCTCCCCCAAAACGTTATTACTCCCATCACCAGTACACAGAAAATGGGGGAAAGGCTGTTTCCAGTTCTCAGACTTTAAACAACTCTAATGTCAGTACTCACGCTGGCATATAGTACAAAGTAATCAACAGTGCACACTTGAGGGCAAACCGCATATTGAGCTAATGAAGGGCTCACTGTGATTAAGATTAAATCAAACATAATAGCAGAACATAAGCAAATTTTATCTGAATTCTGATGCTGCAATAACATTAAAAAAGCATGGCAGCCTGTTCCAAACAGCGAGAATAGTTTTGTGCAAACAGTGGGTCTTTGGGTGTTTGAACTCCCACCACGTAACGGCAAACTCGATATACATGCTAATGACCTACAATTATGAAATTAAAACAGAAAAATGCTAAAGGATGCCAGAGTGAACCTCAGTGAAGGCCACAGAGACCCACTCTCCTTTAACTTTTTACAAATAAACTTAAACTATAAATTGGAAACAAAAATAATCAAGAGTGGCTCTAACATTCAAATGAAGTAAATGGATTGTGTAGGAGATTCACCCCATAGCTTTGTTTCTTTTTAAAAAATGTCTTGACCAGCTCTTTGATGATGGTGATGTTTATCTCCTTCTTCTTGGCAGCCAAGCCCAGCAAAAGAACGGCACACAGCGGTTGCTGCCCAAGCCTGGGTGCTCCTGGTGCTCCTGGTGCTCCTGCGCGATGGTCTGTGCAGCAGGGTTGTTGTGGGGAGACCCCTCCCTGGCTTCTCCTTGCCCAGTCTCGGCGCTGACGCTGAGGCTCAGCTCACAAAGATCTTTGGAGAGAGGGAGGCGGGGATCTGAGCACAGTGCAAACCCCCTGCTCCTGCCTACCCGCCCCGCCTGAGGGCTCTACTCACCACCATGCTGGTTGGCAGCCCTAAGCTCCTGGGGGGCTGGGGCTCCTGGATGGGGCTCATGAGCAGGGTTCTGGGAAGAGGTCAGGAATTTGCTGTGCTCGTTGTGGTCCGCACAAGCCATAATAGCATCTCCTGCAGCTCCACCTGGAGGGAGGGGTGCTCAGCTGTCACGCTGCTGCCTGCCGGCGCCCACCCTCACGCCCACCCCCACCCCTGCAGAGATGTTGCACACCCTACCTTCATCTCCCTGTGCTGGACCAGCCTGATGATGTCCTCCTCCCATTGCTGCATCCTCGGCACCGCCCCCTGCCTCTGTTAGAAGCTGATGGACATTCCTGCAGGAGGACAGGGCTCAGACGCTGGGGCCCCTCCGAAGGCCCTGCAGCTCCCCCTGCCCTGCCCTGGCCTCCCACTCACTGATGGCATCTCTCTCCCCAGTATTCGATGAACGGAAGTTCGGGTTTCTCCACCAGCTCACTCAGGTCCGCCATCTCCTCCCGGTGGTCCATAAAGCCGCTCTAGAGCCAAAATAATGGGGTCACATCTCGGCAGCGACCTGCCCTCAGGTGGCATTTTCAAGTAAGTCATGGAGAAGCTGGAGGTGAGTTCTGGCATGGGCCAGCTTCTCCACGACTTCCTGCAGGGCCCGGTGGGTCTCCGCACTCACAGACTCGCCCCCAGTCCCTGGGCCTGGGACCGCTGCCTCTGGCTCCTTCTGGGCCGAGGCCACCAGGTAAGCCAGGTGCTGGCAGCACACCCTCTGCTCTGTCACCCGCTCTCGTAACCCTGCCTGCTCCTCCTGGGCACTGGCTCCAGCGGATTTGAAACATGCCACCTGAGGGCAAGACGTGAGCATTCTTGTAGGGGCATACACAGAACAAATGGGGCAGAGAGGTGGAGCGCAGCCCCTTCCCTTGGGGCCCCAGAGAGTGCACCTTTTGGTCACAGGGGAAATGGGGTCTGACCACTGGCTCCCGGAAGGGATGAGGGCGCAGAGAAATCAGAAGGCAGGGAAAGTAAGAGCATAAAGGGGTCTTGCAGGGACCACAGAGGAAGGTGGTAAAATGGGTGCGGGGGGAGTCAGGCTCACCATGGCCTCCCAGCTCTCCTGGTCCTCTGGGACGCTCGGCATGGGCCGAGGTCCCTCCTCCTCCTCACTGTCCAGATGTTCTCCTCCATCTCCTGTGGGGAGTGGGCTCCTCAGACAACCCAACAATGGAGGTACTGTGGGCCCACCTCTGCCTCCACCCTCACTGGGTAACCCTGAGCCAGCCCCTCCCAGAGAGGAATGAGCTGCTGTTCTTTATTTTTTCTTTTAAGAACCAAGATCTTGCTACACCGCCCAGGCACAGTCCCACTACCGGTCGGTTTGGGAGTTCTGACCTGCTCCGTTTCTGACCTGGGCCAGTTCAGCCATCCTTAGGCAACTTGGTGGCCCCCCCGCTCCCAGGAGGTCACCATATTGGTGTCGAACTTAGTGCAGGCACCCGGTCAGCATAATGACCAGCTGTTCTAAAGGTCTCTTCCAACTCCTCAATCCTGTGCTGCTAACAGTCCCCCCTTCCTCCTGGGGCTCTGTCCTCTTCCTCTGAGTGGTCTCCGGTACCTTCCCCAGGGAGAGCCGTGAGGTTCAACGGGGCATTCAGCTGCTGGCTCTGCTGGCTGGAAGCTTCCAGGCACTCCTAAGGGGCCAGGAAAGAGTGAGAAGGCATGGAGTTTGCCAGGTCGTCCCCCTCATAGCCCCATCCTCAGCAGCTCCCTCCCCTGGGTCTCCTGCAACTTTTGGCGGGGCATCTCGGCCACCGCTTTGCCCCAAGCTTCCTGCTGCTGCAGCTGGTTCATTAGCTGGGTCTGCTGCAGTAACTGCCTGTGCAGCGCCTCCTTCTCAGAGGTCAGCTGCTGATAGGCGGCCACCTGCTGCTGATAGGTGGCCACAGACTGCCGCAGGTGACCCAGGTAATGGTCTGGCTGCTGCTGCAGACTCTGAGCCTCTTGGCTCTTCAGCTCTACCTGCAAGAAGACCGTGGGTGTGAGGGCACGTGGCGGCTGGCTTCCAGATTCTGGGCCCATTAATAGGGTCTCCAGGGCACTGTGGGGCTCTGTCACCTGCCCAGGACCCTCACCCCTTACTCCAGGCCTAAGTGACTGCCTCCCTTTCCTAGAACCCCATGCCTCCTTTCCCAGGCTCAAATCTCATACCCTCTTCTCACCATTTAAACTGTAGGCCACAGACTGGTGGAAAAGCAGTGGGAGCCAGCCGCCATCTGCTAAGTGTGCTACAGGCCTAGTGCTTTCCGTGTATTATCTCATTTAATCCACAGCACCTCTGTAAGGAAAATGCTAACTTTCTTTTAAAGTTAAAGAAACAGAAACTTAGAGATGCAAAGTACTTGAATGGTGACCAGTGGAACCAAGGCTGGAATCCAGTTGTAACATAAGGAGCCTTTTTGTTTTGTTTTGAGACAGAGTGTCACTCTGTGGCCTAGGCTAGAGTGCAGTGGTGCAATCTCAGCTCACTGCAACCTCCACCACCTGGGCTCAAGAGATTCTCATGCCTCAGCCTCCTGAGTAGGTGGGATTACAGGCATGCACCACCATGCCCGTTTTGTTTGTTTGTTTGTTTTTGTAATTTTAGTAGAGATGTTACCATGTTGGCCAGGCTGATCTCAAACTCCCGACCTCAAGTGATTCTCCTGCCTCAGCCTCCCAAAGTGCTGAGATTATAGGCGTGAGCCACCGTGCCTGGCATAAGGAGCCTCTTATACCACTGTCTCTTCACCTATGACTGGGGGCTCTATGCCTCTAGCTGGGATGACGATTTCCAGACCTGGGAGGAGCCCAGGGCTACCCACCTCTAAAAGTCAGAAGGCAGGAAGGAAGAAATAGTCACAAGACTGCCCTGGAGGGTGCTGGGGTAACCTGCCCCCAGGCTGCAGCTGCCTCGGCCTGGCACACCCCTCCCCAGAGGCTGGTGCCCGCCTCCCACCCCTTCTTGGATGGAGCAGAGGTTACCGTCTCCTTCACCTCGTCCAGCTTCTCCTGTAGCTCCTCCACTTGCTGCTCCAACTGCAGTGCACTCTTGTTCTCATTGTTCTGGACAGAGAGAGGGAATCAGCAGCCACCCACTGCAGCTGGAGACCCTAGAACTCGGTGTCTGCCTCCCATGGCACCGGGAAGGGTGGAGGCAGGTTAGAAAAATCATCCACTCTGTCCCACAGCCACCAGAGCAGGGCTCTGGCTCACAGGTGCCTTTAGAAGTAACATTTCACGTGAGGGCTACACTGCCCCATTTTACAGGTGGGGAAACAAAGGCCTGGAGGGCTAGGGAGGAGGGCAGGCTCCGCAGGTGGGGCAACGCACCAGCTCCTCGACGCCGCTCTGTGGCTCGGCCAGCTGCTGAAGCTTCTCCTCCTGCTCTCGAAGTCTCTCCTCCTGCTCCCGAAGCCTCTCCTTTAGTGTCTGGTTCAGGAGACTTACGTGTTGATGGTTTTCCACGTGGGCCTGGAGCTCTGCTGACACCCTCTCTAGTTCCGTCCTCAGGTGCTGCAGCTCCTCCTCAGCGGGCACTGCTGGGGGCTCCGGGGGCAGGGGTTTAGCTGAGAAAGGAAGCAGACAATAAGGGCCTCTGGATTCTCAAAAACAAAAACAAAAAAAACCAAACAACAACAACAAAAAAAACCCTCCTCTTGGTGCACAGCTCCTCTCAGGCTCCCCAAACTTGGCCTCACTGCTAATGATTCCTCGCACCCGGATGGCAGCCAATCTTCCAAACCACTTTCAGATGGAGAGCACTGTGGGTGGCTGACAATGGGCCCTCTGTGCTGATGGGGACACTCAGGCTCATGGAGATGACAAGACTTGCCGTCTCCTGGCACAGACCTCTTTCCCTCTGCCTCAAAGCCCTTCCATCCACCCACCTCCCTGGAGCATTCTAAGCCCCTCCACAGCCTCTGATGCCAGGCCTGCTCCCAGGTCACGCCAGCCCCATCTTACCCATCTGGTTTTTGAGTTTGGACAAGCTCCTCTTCAGCTTCTCCACCCGACGTGTATCATCCTTCTTCTCTTTCTTCAAGGTGCAAACCTGCCCAAAGCACAGGGGGAAAGGGCCCTGGAGAGAGGGGCTGGTGACTGCCATCTCCCTCTCTGTCCCCACCTCCACAAAGCCCAGACCCATGACCACATCTGGCTGTATATTCCCATGTTACAGATGCCCAGAAAGATCCAGTGACCGATCTAAGATGGGGGTGCTGAACGGTCAGACCTCACCTCCTGCCACATTTTTCTCATCCTCTGCTGCCACTGGGCCCTCTCTCCTTTTAGATGTTGAGCATATTCATCTCTCTCTAGATGGGCTTGTTTAAGTGAATCCTTCATCTGCAAGAATGGGCACAGAAGTTAGGAAGGGCTGTCACTGGTCCTCACCTGCTCCTGGCCACTTGGGATCATTTTCCTTCCACATCCCTCCCTCTGCAAAACCCCACCTGTGTCAGCTGTGCTTTCAGCCGTGCCTGCTCCTGTATGGACTGCTCTAACTGCCACTCAATAAGTGCTTGACTGCGGCTTGAGAACTGGATGGTGAAGAGTGAGAAGTTTCCATCTGGGGAGCCCGGGCCATTCCACACAGTGCCCCTTAAAAGGGCTAGGGCTAGGCTCAATATACAACTCGGTCAGTAAAGATCAAGGCATTTCCAAGCCCATGGTCTGGTTTTTAAAAGAACTCAGTAAAGTTGGAAGGGAGAGGGAAAGAGATCGAATTTACAGCTGGCTAACAGAGGCCCAGAGAGAGCAGATAATATTGCTATTGTTATTACTGTTATTACTACCACTGTCTGAACCTTTATGGAGTGCTTCACCAGGCACCATGCTAGCAATCCCATTTAATCCTCACAACCACCATAGGAGACAGTTACTATGATTCCCTCTATTGTGTAGATGAAAAATCATGAAGTATTTGAGGTTAAGCGCTTGCCGAAGATCACTTAGGCAGAGTTGGGATTTGAACACCCAGGTCTATCCGATTCTCTAAGCCCATTTTTCTTGCTGGGGATGGGGGCACAGATAGGAAGGGGACAATTAATCTTTTGTTTACTTTTTGAAAGGATGACACATTCGTATAGTCCAAAACTCAGAAGGTACAGAAGGGAAGTATCTCCCAGCCACCCTGTGGCTCTCTCCTGAGTTTTTTTTAATGAACCCTTGCAGACATGTTTTCTGTATATTATCATAATATGTACACACACACACACATACACACACACACACGTTTCCTCTCTACAGAAATGGTAACATACTAAAGGTACTCTTCTGTACCTTCACAGTACAAGTACCCAATACCCCACCTAGGACTTGGCCAAGACCACAGCCAGGTAAGGGCAGGGCAGGCACTTGGCCTCCACGCTCTACGTCCAGTGCTCCCCGCCGCACCCCCCAACTCACCCACAGCAGCTGACTCAGCCCCAGGCTGCCTCTAACAACCAGACATAAAAGCAGTGAGACATGGCCATGCCGCCTCCTGGGCAGGACACTCCATCCTGCAGAAGGGACTTTTAGGCTCACTCCTCCATCTGCGAAGCCGGGCTCCCAGGGGACAGGGCAGGTGGTTGAACTCACACTGATCTCCTTCTCCTCCTGTGTGGCGGGGACAGCAGACAGAGCCTGCTCTAACTCTTCTATACACTGCAGTGTTTGTTGCAGGCGGCCAGCCAGATCCTTGGACTCTTCTGTAATGAGAGTTGAGATGGGGCCCAAAGGACTCTCCCTAAAGACCTTTCAAAGTGCCAGGTTGAAGGGTGACAGGGCGCCCAGATTCCCACCTTCAAAGTATCTGAGAGAACGTTTCGTGTGATTCATGTCTGTATTTAGTTTCTTTATCTGTCTATTCAATCTCTGGATTTGAACCTTTGGGAGAAAAGCCAAGCAAGTGCTGGAAGAGAAGGAAAGAAACATTCTCCGGAGGACAGGAGAAACCTTCACACCCTCCACTCACCTCTAGCTCCCTTTCAGTTTTCTGTTTCTCATTGTTTGCCTTCTTTTCCTATAGGAAGAGGAAGACAGAGCTCTTACCAGGGGGAGGCAGAGATGGCACAGCAAGAGACATGCCCCCAGAAAGCCACCGATGCCCCAGGACAGGCCCACCCATGGGACCAGGTTATCAGGGACCCTGTGGGGATGGGGTGGAATCTGAGGGGTGAGCCTTCTTCCCCAGGCTGGGAGTGGGCGAGATGAGACAGGGGCCTCTATATCTGAGTGCCCCCCAAACCCAGCGGTCATGTCGCGAGGAAAAAAAGAAATCACATTACTTCTTCCAGCTGATGTTCCACTTGTTTCTTCTGTTGTTCCTGTGGGGAGAGTCAAATTAAGGTGATGGAGGGTGGCCCCTCAACTCTATTCTCCAGACCAGGAAGTGGTAGGCAGGGGCCAGGAATGGATTTTAAAGGCAAAGTTCTCAGACCCAATGGGAACACGAACTGGTAAACCCTCCTCAAGCTCCCAAGGACAGAGGATTTGGGTCTTTGTCGGCTTTCGCCCACAGCCACAGAACTCAAAGTCTGAATGTGGAATCTCTTGAGAGGACAGGAACACAATCCTCTAGAGATGGAGTTGGAGAAAGGCCCCCCTCCTGCCCGTTTGTGATTTAGAAAAGTGCGTTTGGCCGGGCGCGGTGGCTCACGCCTGTAATCCCAGCACTTTGGGAGGCCGAGGCGGGCGGATCACAAGGTCAGGAGATCGAGACCACGGTGAAACCCCGTCTCTACTAAAAATACAAAAAAAAATTAGCCGGGCGCGGTTGTGGGCGCCTGTAGTCCCAGCTACTCAGGAGGCTGAGGCAGGAGAATGGCGTGAACCCGGGAGGCGGAGCTTGCAGTGAGCCGAGATCGCGCCACTGCACTCCAGCCTGGGCGACAGAGCGAGACTCCGTCTCAAAAAAAAAAAAAAAAAAAAAAGAAAAGTGCGTTCATTCAATAAACATTTACTGCGCATGAATGGGCCAGGTACGGTTCTTCACAGCAGATATAGGCTAACGGAAAAGGACAGACAGCAGCCCTTGGCCCTGAGGTTTCCATTCTAGGCGGCCTTTAAATCTCGGACTCTCAGAGCTAACAGACACCTTTGATACTCACTACCTCCTCTGGAAACACAAACCCAAAAAGGAGAGGTGGCTTGTCCAGAATCAAAGAGCAAATTAGGGACTGAGTCATGGCAGAAATACAGCGCCCCTGACAACCAGTCAGGCTCGCACTTCCCCGAGAGGCAACAACCCCAGGGCGTGTGTAGCAAGGACTTGAGCAGGGGTGTGTGGAGAGGAGACAGTCGGCAAAGAGGGCAGCAAAAGAACAGCCATGGTGTGTGCTCTGGGGTCCCTCCAGGTGAGGTCTGGGAGCCCCAGCTCCCTATTTGCCCTTGGCACCAGGGACCCCCAGCCCCTTTCTTCAGGGCCCCAAGGGGAAAATGGAGCCCGGGATTGGCAGCGTGGAATCAGGGGACCCCACTGGACTCTTACCAGAGATTTGATGATGTTATTCAGTCGACTGATTTTGACGGACCTCGAGTCCAGGACAGCTGCTAGTTCTTGGCACGGGCTCTGAGGCGCATGCAGAGAGGAGGAGGTGGAGGAGGAGTCGGGGGAGAGGTAGAGAGAACAATCATTAGGGCTGGGGTGTGTGTGGGCTGTCTCAGCTGGCAGAGGGGCACCCAGTCCCCACTGTGGGAGGAGGTTAGAGGATCGGCCTGCAGGGTCACTGCACCTCCACCCAGAGCCTCTTACCTCCAGATCCTTGAGGGGTGCAGATGACGTAGGGCCCTCTCCGTCGATACCTGTTGCTGACTACAAGAGGTGAGAGTGCACATGGAGATGTTCTGTCCCCCTCAGTGTCAGAGCCCTCTGACTTCCTTTCTTCCCCATCAATGGGCAACATTTTCTTTTCTGCCTATCTTGGACCCTTTGTCCCGTAACTCCTTTATGCCAACTTCTCTCGTGGTTCTTATCTCCCCACCATCCCACCCTGGGGCCCTTTCTGTGACTCCTGATGGCAAATGGCTGTTCTCATTGCCCTGGCTTCCCCTTGAGACCGGGGATGAGGAAATTCAAAGAGCAATGACCATATCCTGGATGTCCTGGGTGTTTACAGCAGGCCAAGTACTAGGGATTAACATAAAACAGTAACAAATCTCATTTAAACCTCAAAAATGGAAGTCAAACAATAATACCACCTCTATTACACAGATGTGCAAAGAGAGGCCCAAAGAGCTCAAGCAACTCACCCTAAATCATATCCCTAGCAGATGGAGAGGCAGGATTCAAACCCAGAATTCTGAACCAGTACCCAACAGTCTATCCACAATCTTAACAATTACCCTCTACTGCCCCTTGTGCCCCCTGTCCCCAGGAGCCTGGCCACCAAGACTCACATCCCCAGGTGAGTGGGAACCACCAGAAATGGCTGTCTCAGGGCTACTGCCATTTGTTTTCCTGTTCTTCTTCGCTCCTGCTGGACCACCAGGGCTGTTTCTGTGCCAATATTCTTTTAACTGTAGGAAAGAAGATCAGTAATCCTCATGGAATCATCAGCCCCTACAGCCACATCCTCCTTTACAGTTTTTACAAAATACTCTTATACACCATCTGATTTAATGACACCAACAACTGTACAAGGTGTTGTCACAATCATTTAGTGACTGAGAGGGATTGATATCTTGGCTAGAAAAAAAAAAAGGAAAGAAAAAGGTGATACTGGAACTTTGAAACTCAGTCTTCTGACTCCAAGCTCTGGGGTTTTGAGAAGAATCAGCAGCTGCCTAGGACAAAAACCAGAGGCAGAGGTAGAAAAGTAAACATTAGGTAGGCAGGAACCGTATGCCCTGTGGTTTAGAGTCATACATCCTCACATGTCTGTTAGTGTCAAGAAGTGCACCAGTACCTCTCAAACTTTTATATCAATGTGTCCTCATGGCAGAAGGCAGCCTTTCTGTTAAATCTGGGAATTCATCAGAAAGAGGACAACCCAAGCCTCATTTCAGAGAGAAGTCTGATATACTCTTGGAAATCTGTGACTGTCATCCTTAAGTACATTAATGTTTTTTTCTCCTGATCTCAAGAGAATCAAGGGAAACTGATGCTTCAGAAAGATGTCCCATATTTGTCCTGTGGCACTCAAGGTACCCCAGATTGAGATAATATGAGGAATATGCAAGTCATCAAGTTCAGTTTCCCAAGATCTGTTCCACAGAAGATGAGCAAATCTCACTTCAGAGACCACTGACTGAAGGGCAGTCTGGTCCCAGAACCATGGAGAATTAGAATATGAGGTGGAGAACACAGAAAAAAAGGTTAAAATCTCTCTCTGGAAAGTAGAAGCCTGGGAGAAAACCAAACCAAACCCATCCTCCCATTGCCACATGGAGGTACGGTCAACGTTTTGCGCTCACAGGGGAAGTGTAGGCTTTCCCCCCTGTCATTGTCGATGTTAAGGGAGTGAGACAGCCTGAAACCTCTTGCTCCTAGGTCCCACAGTCTCCATTCCCCTTCCAGCTGCAAATTCGTGCTGTGACCAGAGGAACCAGAAATGGGTGAGAATGCTTAGGGGACTGGGTCATAAGATCAAAGGCCAGTCTTCCAGTAATGACAGTTCCTAGGCAGACTGTGACATCACTACATTCCACTCCTCCTGATGAGGGGGAGGGACCACATCAGCGCAATGTCCGAGTTACCACTCCATGATGGGGGAGGGAAACACAAGGTTGGGACCCAGGTCCTTGGAGATGCCAGTGTAAAGAGCCCACGGAGGTTAACCTTGAGGCAGCAGGCGGGGAGGGCAGAGTCTGCAGCAGGGAGCCCCAGGAGTCACCAGCTCAAAGTCACCCAGGGATGACACACGAGGGCAGGGCCTGGGGCTGGGGGACCAAGGTCCCTAGAGATGCAAGCCCAAAGAGCCCAGGGAGGTCAAGCTTGGGGCAGCAGGAGATGAGGGCCCAGTAATGCAGCAGGAAGCCCCAGGAGTCACCCACCCAAAGTCACTCTGGGGTGATTGGCAAGGGCAGGGACTGGGCTGCTTGCTGAAGGGGTGAGGCTGACTGACAAAACTTTGATGGGGGCAGCCCAGAGGCACTAGGGTTAGTGGGCCCAGTCCAGTGTGCCTCAGGAGTGGTATGGACTCTGGTAGTGGTCTTGTTGTCAGAGGGGATCTGTGGCTGGGTTGGGGGGCCATGACCTGGTATGTTTTTACCTTTTTCTTGGCCTCAGCCAATATGCTCTGTCGAGTTTCTTCTGCCATTGCAGAGTGGGGAGGGAGGCGGGGTTGGGGCCACATCAGCAAAATCCTAGCAAGCACTGATCAACACCTCCAGTCACCTACCAGGCAGCTGTGCGACTGAGCCAGAGGCAGCGTAACCAGGGCTGCAGTAGAATGCCAAATAGGGGCGTGGCCTTAATGCTCCAAGCCCATTGGTCAATTAGAAAGATGAAAGGGAATGGGGGCGTGGCTAGACAGCAGTGTGTCCAGAGGGACTCATGGCTCACAAGGAAAGCTGCCCATGCAACTGCTGTCCCCACCCACTCTAGGAGAACGGAGGGGCTTTAAAAGCTTTAAAACTTTTAAAAATATATGTGTGTGTACTTTATATATATGTGTGTCCGTGTGTGTGTCTATGTTTACTTCCAGATCTGTCTTCATTACCCAGTTTCTATGCAAGATCTGTGATTCTGGCCTATATTTTTCATCTTCAAATACAGTACAAAAATCCCCAGTATTACCTTAATTGAGATACAAAGCCTATAAAAATGGAAAATCCATAGCATGCTTGATGATTAATGAAGCAGACTATATTATCCAACATTCCAAAAAGATAAAATAATCACAATGATTTCTCTATTTTGGAAAAACGTTTCTCTTCTTCTATGTTATTCTTAAGATATTTTTTCTTAAACAAGAAACATGTCTAATATCTGTAAAAAGGCAAAGCTTTTGGGTCAGGCGCAGTGGCTCACACCTGTAATCCCAGCACTTTGGGAGGCCGAGGCAGGCGGATGATGGAGTCAGGAGATCGAGGCCATCCTGGCTAACACGGTGAAACCCCATCTCTACTAAAAATACAAAAAATTAGCCAGGCGTGGTGGCAGACGCCTGTAGTCCCAGCTACTTGGGAGGCCGAGGCAGGAGAATGTCATGAAACCTGGAGGCAGAGCTTGCAGTGAGCCAAGATCATGCCACTGCACTCCAGCCTGGGCAACAGAGCAAGGCTCTGTCTCAAATAAATACAGAAATAATTGTTCACTATATCAGTTGTTCACAAAAAAGAACCAACATGTCCATTAACAGGGAACTATTTAAATTAATCAAGTTTATCTACATTATGTAATACCATACAACTATTTAAAAGCACCTAGTAAACCAATACACACTGAGATGGAATAATGCTATTAAAAACAGCAAGTAGTAGAACACTGTGTTGCCTATGACACCATTTTTATTCAACATTTAAACAAATTTATAACAGCAATTATATGAGCAGTGAGAATGGGGTTTATGAGACTTTTCATTTTTATGTGCTTCTATTTTTGTTATGCTTCTGTATATACATCCATTTATTATGGAGTATTATTTTTGAAAAAACAAATGGGCCAGTATTGTTTGGTGTTGCAAAGCGAGAGTATAGCTTCTGATATCAACTTTTGCATATTGCTTCTCATTTTAGGGAAATTACGAACCTCCCTTATTCTAACTAACTTAAACCCAGAATTTCAAACATACAGAATTGATGACAAAAAGAAAGAAAGAAAGAAAAGACAAGGAGCTTCAGATGACAGTGACTCATACTAAATTATTTATGCTGTAACGCTTGTTAAATAGTGCCATATTCTGGACATACTTGGTATTACAGTCCAACTCCAGTTGATCGCTTTTTACAGAGACGAGGAACAAAGGAAAAAACACTCAAGAAGTGAAAAGTATGGAGTCATGGAAAAATTGCTGTGATGCAAAGCCTATGGTCATAGGACATGAAACAAAGAGAACTCCAAGCAGTAAGCCACTGCTGTTCTATTAGCATCCAAACCTCCGTACTCCTGTCTGCCCCAAGGCTTTTTTAAAAAATGGAGACAGGGTCTAACTATTTTGCCCAGGCTGGTCTTGAACTCCTGGACTAAAGCAATCCTCCTGCCTTGGCCTCCCAAAGTGCTGAGATTACAGGCTTGCATCACCATACCTGGCTATTGATATTTTCTTAACTCTCTTGCCTGGCCTATAGCCACCATGGAAGCTAATAAAGAATATTAATTTAAGAGTAATGGTAGAGTTCACTACATTGAAATACACGTATAAGTGTCTAAATTGTACATGAAAGGCATCCATGGATCGATTACCCCCCCGGGTGGCCAAAGGAACTGCGCGAACCTCCCTCCTTGGCTGTCTGGATCAAGCTTCCCACTAGGTCCCTTTACTGAGTGCCTCCCTCATCTTTAATTATGGTGAAGTCTGGGATAACAGGACTGGCACAGGGGAGGGGAAAGCTTCCTCCAGAGTTGCGCTACCCTCTCCTCTACCATCCTATCTCCTCACTCCTGTCAGCCAGGGAGTCCAATCTGTCCTGAACTCAGAATGTCACTGTCAACTACATAAAATTGCCAGAGAAGCTCTTTGGGACTACAGACACATACCCTTAATGTCTTTATTTCTATTTTGTCTACCTCTTCAGTCTAGGTGAAAAAATAAGAAGGATAATAGGGAAGAACTTTGTTTATGCCACTTGTCCGCCCCTAAGAATTTTGAAAACCTCTAGGTAGCAATAAGAACTTCAGCATGGTATAAGAAAAGAGGAGGAAAAGCTGTACAGAACTGCATAATAAATGGGCTGGAAAAGAACTGCTGGGAACAAACAGGTAGGTTGAACTATATAGAGAGAAAGCAGAGAGGCTAATCAACAAGGCTGGGATCCCAAAGGGGCATGATGAGAATATTACCAAAGTAGGAAGTCCTGGCTCCATGTCCCCTTAGTGGCTTAGTACTATGTAGCTTGCTTTCTGCAGTGAACTTCAGACCTTCCTGCTAGGATCCTCGAATGGAATTTTCTTATTGGAAAACAGTCGTTCTCTCGACATTCAGGTAGGCCCAAGTCTGCCACACTCGATCACATTTTCTCTTCATATAATCTCTCAACCATCCTCTATCCTTTAACTGTTTTTCTATATCCTGATCAGATGCCAACAAAAGTGAGAATGTTAGAATCATATATTTTTAGAGGTAGACCATACCTCAGATTTAAAAAATGGCAGATACTCCATTTTCCAAAATGCATATGCAGAAAAAATAAGTCTAGAAGGATATATGCTTAGGTAATCAGTTAATTTATTTACTTGTATTTTATGAATTCTTTTAAATGAACACATTGCTTTTTTAAAAAACAAACTAAAGGTTTCTGTCAGTTAAAAAATGACACTGATGAAGCAGAGTCCTTACAGATCATCCAGTCCGACCCTGGCCCATACGGTAGCCACGTGTGGCGTATCAGTTCCTTGAAAATGCAGTTCCTGTGCTGCACAAGATGTGTCAAGTGCTCAAAAGCCACATGTCACTAGTGGCTCTGTGCCACACAGCAGGGACATAAAAGATTGCCATCCTCAAAGGAAGTTCTACTGAACAGCACTGCTCTAATTAAATAAAAAATACCATTGAGGACAACATAGTAATAGAAAAGATTGAAGAGGTAGTGCTGATACTTAAAAACCTGGTATTTTCAGCCAGGCGTGGTGGCTCATGCCTGTAATCCTAGCACTTTGGGAGGCTGTGGTGGGAGGATGGCTTAAGCACAGGAATTCTAGACCAGCCTGGGCAACATGGTGAAACCGTGTCTCTACAAAAAATATAAAAAATTAGCTTGGCATGGTGACATGCGCCTGTAGTCCCAGCTACTTGGGAGGCTGAGGTGGGAGATCACCTGAGCCCCGGAGGTGAAGTCTGCAATGAGGTGAGATTGCACCACCACACTCCAGCCTGGGTGACAGAGTGAGACCCTGTCTCAAAAAAACCAGGAAAACAAAAAAACAAAACAAAAACACCTGATATTTATTTTTAAGTCCTCTATTTTCAAACATTCAGAAGTTATTCCATCCTATCTTCATGGTTTCCATTCTATGCCTCGTTTAGGATTGGGATCTGATAAAATAAACATGTTCAACAGAACCAGTTCTCATGGCTGTATAACAGATGATCAATACATATTTGATGAGGAAATTATTCAATTTTCTTAATTTTTTTCACAAAATTTGTGGTTTCAAGGGACCAAACTTGAATACTACGCCTTCATGTTCTAAGAATCAGGGGACTTATATAAAACCTCTGTTGCCTGATAAGGGCTACATCGAAGTGAAAAGCCATGGGAAAAAACTAGAAAGTATACTTTTGACCCTAGTTCTGTAGTTTCCTTAATGCCACAGATAATACAAATCCCCATTCCTGCCAAATTCCTTCCCTCATCTCCATCTATTGTCTTGATTCCATAAATAGCAGAAGAGCATGAATTTGCTTTAGTTAGACAGATAGATGGATAGATGGATAGAGAGAGAGACAGAGAGAGAGAGAGAGAGACACAAAGATGGAGATAGAGATGGAGATAGAGACAGATTTGCAGAAGACAAGTTATAGGTAAACTAACGTCAACATCAAAGTGGTATACCTACATCTAACTATTCTGGAAAGAAAAGCATACCTCAAAGAAATTGACTTAAGTACATACAGAGAAAAAGTTTAAGCTGAAAGCTACTGTCCTCTTATATGAGACACTTAAGAAGTTGCGGGCGCGGTGGCTCAAGCCTGTAATCCCAGCACTTTGGGAGGCCGAGGTGGGTGGATCACGAGGTCAGGAGATCGAGACCATCCTGCCTAACACGGTGAAACCCCGTCTCTACTAAAAATACAAAAAATTAGCCGGGTGTGGTGTTGGGCGCCTGTAGTCCCAGCTACTCGGGAGGCTGAGGCAGGAGAATGGCGTGAACCCAGGAGGCGGAGCTTGCAGTGAGCCGAGATCAAGCCACTGCACTCCAGCCTGGGCGGACAGAGCGAGACTCTGCCTCAAAAAAAAAAAAAAAAAAGAAAGAAATTACTTGGGGGCAAGTGAGAAAATGGAGAGACATAGCTCAGAGGATACAAAGTAGCACATATGTAGGATGAACAAGTCTAGAAATATAATGTACAACATGAGAAATATAGGTAATAAAATTGCTGTATTTGGGATTCACGCTAAATGAGATTTTAAGCTCCTCTTGCCACCAAACAAAAAGAAAACGGGTAACTATGTGAGTTGAAGGATACGTTAATTTGCTTCACTGCAGTAATCTTTTAACCATCTATATGTATCCCATAACATCATGTTGTATGCCTTAAATATACAGAGGACAATTTATTTAAAATGAAAAACTACTCCAATATTTTCTGCATTTTTAATATTCTCACTCAAAGAAAGTATTAATTTGCATATCTGATGTTAAACAGATAGCCTAATCAAGTCACTATCAAGATCAAGACTGAAAGTTATAGCTTTTCTCTTTTGATGCCTTCGAGATATATATGTACACATATATATACACATACACATATATATACACACACATATATTTTTTAAGTTTTAGTTTTGGCCAGTTGCAACGGCTGACACCTGTAATCTGAGCACTTTGGGAGGCCGAGGCAGAAAGGCTGCTTGAGGCCAGGAGTTTGAGACCAGCCTGGGTAACAGAGCAAGGACCCTATCTCTACAAAGTTTTTTTACAAAATTAGCCAGAGGTGATGGTATGCACTTGTAGTCCCAGATACTTTGGAGGCTGAGGCAGAGGATTCCTTGAGCCCACGAGCTCAAAGCTGCAATGAGCTATTACTGTGCCACTGCATTCCAGTCCAGGCAACAGAGCAAGACCTTGTCTCACAAAAAGTTCTAATTAAAGATAAAGAGTTATAATTTTACAAACCTTGACTGCAACTGAGGGAAAATCCCGTAATTGGCAAAATGAATTCTGCCTGCTTGCAAAACTTCTGACTAATAGAGAATAACAGGAAGCCCAAATTAGAGGATCCACATCAGTTAAAAAGTTTTTCCAAATAAGAGTGACTCTGAGTTCTGCAGAGTTGAAAGATTGGGTTCAAATCAAAGACTTGTGAGATCTTGAGGAAGTTACTTAATCCCTCTGTGACTCACTGTTCTGAAATGTAAATGAAGACAATTTGTAACCCAAAAACATAAACATGAGTTTTCTCGAAGATTGCAAATCCTAAAGATAATTTCATTTTAATATCAGTCATTTAGTCTGGATACACCATAATGCAGACTAATTTTCCCTCTGTGTAAGGTCCACACAAAAACATTATCAATAAAATTTACTTGTGGATCAATTTTCCTCCTGAGGCGTCCTCATTTTTTTGGTTTAAAAAAAAAAAAAAAAGCACTAGACGGGGCACAGTGGCCCATGCCTGTGATCTCACTTACAGAGGCCAAGGCAGATGGATGAGTTGGAGACCAACGCGGGCAACATGGCAAAAACCTGCCTCTACAAAAAAAATACAAAAATTAGTCAGGTGTGGTGACACATACCTGTGGTCCTGGCTACTCTGGTGAGTGAGGTAGGAGGATTATTTGAGCCCACACAGAGGTTGCAGTGAACCGAGATGGCACCACTGCACTCCAGCCTGGGTGACAGAGCAAGACCCTGTCTGGAAAAAAAAAAAAATCACTATAAAATTGAAACAAAATCACAACAAAGGAAATACATTTGGATACCCAACCTTCTTTTAATTTATTTATTTACTTATTTGTAACATTTTGAGATGGCATCTTGCTATGTTGCCTAAACTGGTCTTCAACTCCTGGGTTCAAGGCATCCTCCCGTTTTGACTTCCCAAAGTACTGGGATTACAGGTGTGAGCCACCATGCCCAGCCCGTATTTAACTTTCACTTTCTGAATATCGCAGGTCTAAAAGGTCATCAAATATATAGTACTATATTTCATTGCTCTAAGATGCACATTCACATTTTATTAATAATAGCTCTAAAACTGATGTATTACAATTGATGGCAATTTAAATTTACAACTATAACTGGTAATGTTTTCCTTCCTGGCAGTATAAAAAATAGTGCTCAGTCTTTTTTCTTTTTTTTTTTTTTTTTGAGATGGAGTCTTGCTGTGTCACCCAGGATGGAGTACAGTAGGACGATCTTGGCTCACTGCAAGCTCCGCCTCCCAGGTTCACACCATTCTCCTGCCTCAGCCTCCGGAGTAGCTGGGACTTACAGGCACCTGCCACCACGCCTGGCTAATAAAATAGTGTTAAGTCTTAAAACCAGTGGCATCTTTAATTTAATGAAATAGGTATTTGGAATCTCCAATTTCTCATCTAGGCACTAGGTAAATAAAATCCTGCCTAGTTACTTGGATTAAGAGTATGCACATGTGTGTTTATATAGAGAGAAAATTCTTTAAAATATTCTACATAAAAAGTGGCAGTGATATTTGGAATGACTTAAATCCTTTATAATTTTCTGCAGTTGCGTTTTCTTTCTTATGTTTTTTTAAAGACAGGGTCTCCCTCTGTCACTCAGGCTGGAATGCAGTGGAACTCCTGCAATCTCAAACTCCTGGGCTCAAGGGAAGCTCCTGCCTCTGCCTCCCAAGTAACTGGGACTACAGGCGCATGCCACCATGCACAACTAATCTTCTCTCTTTGTATAGAGATGGGGTCTCATTATGTTGCCTAGGCTGGTCTCAAACTCCTGGCCTCAAGCGATTCTCTCACCTGCTCTCCCAAAGCACTGGAATTACACATGTGCCACTGCACCCAGCCGTATGTTTTCTAATACACATATTTTCTTTAGTAAGAAAAATGGGCCGGGTGCGGCGGTTCACGCCTGTAATCTCAGCACTTTGGGATACCGAGGCGGGTGGATCACGAGGTCAGGAGATCCAGATCATCCTGGCTAACACGGCGAAACCGCGTCTCTACTGAAAATACAAAAAATTAGCTGGCATGATGGCGGACGCCTGTAGTCTCAGCTACTGGGGAGGCTGAGGCAGGAGAATGCCTGGGAGGCGGAGCTTGCAGTGAGCAAAGATCACTCCACTGCATTCCAGCCTGGGCGACAGTGCGAGACTCCCTCTCAAAAAAAAAGTTAAAAAATAAAAATAAACATTAAAAAATAAAATAAAATAAGAAAAAGAAAAATGGAGCTTTTATTTTAAAAAAATAGATGGGTGTGTTGACATCATAACATCAATGTTATTGATGCTGCAATTTAAAATTTCCATTTTACAGTTTTACCAAATTAAGCTGTCTAATGTTTTACATGCATATGTGAATATCTTGCATGACAAGCTGCTGAATTATTAAACAGGGTAGAAATATTACTTTAGGCTGGGCATGGTGACTCAAGCCTGTAATCCCAGCACTTCTAGAGGCTGAGCTGGGAAGCCTGCTTAAACCCAGGAGTTCAAGACCAGCCTGGGCAACATAGTAAGACCCCATCTCTACAAACATTAAAAAAAATTAGTCATCCATGGTGGTGCAGACCTATAGTCCCAGCTACTCGGGAGCCTGAAGTGGGAGAATCACTTGAGCCCAGAAGGTCAAGTCCACAGTGAGCTGTGATCATGCTACTGCATTCCAGCCTGGGTGACAGAATGAGACCCTGTCTTAAAAAAAAATGTTACTTCAAATCAACAGATATTTTTATTTTTATTATTTGTAGAGACGGGGTTTCACTGTGTTGCCCAGGCTGGTCTCAAAATCCTGGCCTCCAGTGATTCTCCTGTCTTGGCCTTCCAAAGCACTGAGATTACAGGTATGACCATCACCAAATCAAGAGATATTATCAGAAGAGCTTTCTCAACTTACACATTTAATAGTATATCTTGCCTGCATAGCTCTATAAATATACTACAAAGCTTGGAATTGTACAGTTAAAACATGTGACAAATATACTCCAGTAAAGCCTTTTTAAAAAAATAACATGTCGACCAGGCACGGCGGCTCACGCCTGTAATCCCAGCACTTTGGGAAGTTGAGGCTGCTGGATCACCTGAGATCAGGGGTTCGAGACTAGCCTGACCAACAAAGTGAAACCCCGTCTCTACTAGCTGGGTGTGGTGGTGGGCGGCTAAACTCTCAGCTACTCAGGAGGCTGAGACAGGAGAATCGCTTGAACCCGGGAGGCAGAGGTTGCAGTAAGCATGATCATGCCACTGCACTCCAGCCTGGGCAACTGAACGAGACTCCATCGCAAAAAATAAAATAAAATAAAATAAAC
The DNA here is from genome assembly GCF_049350105.2 of Macaca mulatta. Taxonomy (NCBI): domain Eukaryota; kingdom Metazoa; phylum Chordata; class Mammalia; order Primates; family Cercopithecidae; genus Macaca; species Macaca mulatta. The sequence continues at coordinate 6,836,229 of NC_133412.1, read as the reverse complement.
ATGTCAATAAATACTTAAAAAAGTATATCTACACAGAATTTCACAAAAATACATTGTTTTCTATGTGAAAATTAACCTAAAAATATGCTTTGCTTATGTTTAAGATGGCATGCTTTTTATCAGTTGAAGAGTTCAGCTTAATAATCCTCTAATATCTAAAACAAATAGGAAAAAAACTAAAAGTAGAAAATGGAAATAAAATGTCAAAGTGTTTCTACCACTCAAAATTGCTCTTATAACTACAAAATGCTTTTTAAAAGAAAATATTAAAGTTAAACTCCCCTAGTCTTTTGGCTCGTTTTTGCTTATCTAAAATAACATTCTGCACAAATCCCCAAAGATTAGTCATAATGTAAGAAGACTGGTTAAGACTGATGGGGATGGAGAAGGAGACTACAGAAGACCAAAAAGATAAATCATATCATGAACTCCAAGCATATGCTTTGACTCTAAGCAGCAATGTATTAAAGGCTGACCAGCTGTACTGCCAGCAGCTATACTGACTAGAATGAAGTCCTACTGTAAACCATCAATCAATCAATAACTTTTGTTGAGTAAAAGTCTAAATTTTGTGTTTAAACAAGTCTTTAATTCAAGCAAGACTTTCACAAGTTAAAAGGAGCTTATGAGTAGGAAGTAGTTATGCATGGGCATAAAGGGTTTTAATGGGATAGGGAAAATATCTCTGATAATACTTCAATGGCTGCCCAATCACCTATACGACTGATGTAAACATGGAAAAGGTCAAAAACCTGGGTCACTCAAATAGATGATTAATGGAGAGGATGAGGTTGAAAGTTAAATGTAGATGAGTGATATTATTCTCAATAAAAATGTGAAGATGAGGCAAGTTTCTACAAAGATGGACAAGACTCATTCATGAAACAGCAAAAACTGGACATTTGTTCTCATCTTTGAAGAGTAGGAAAAATTCCTATTTTAAAGAAAAATAGTAACTCACAGGATATACCAACCCAACATAAAATCAGAAACAAAACAATAGTCTGAAGAAATAAAAATCAAACGTTTGCACGATCAAATCATGGATGAAATTCACTTGTAAAGATCACACTGATTTTGTTTTATTCACAGTGTCAGCCTGAGCAACATGGCAAGACCCTGTCTCTATTAAAAAGAATAATAATACAAAAATTAGCCGGGTATGGTGGTGTGCAGCTGTAGTCCTGGCTATGAGGATAGGGAGGCTGAGGTGGGAGGATTACTTGAGCCTGGGAGCTTGAGGTTGGTGTGAGCCATGATCACACCACTGCACTCCAGTCTGGGTGACGGACCAAGTTCCAGTCTCAAAAAAAAAAAAAAAAAAAAGTATGTACTGTATAATTTTATTTATACAAAATTCTATTAAGTGCAAACTAATCTACAGAGACAGAAAGCAGAGGGTTGGTGGCCTGGGATGGGGAGGAGGGAGGGATGGATGACAAAGGGGCACGAGAACACTTCAGGATTAGGGAGTTAGAGAGATGTTCACCGTCTGAATTTAGGTTTCATGAGTAGACGCAAACATCAAAACTAACCAAATTGTACATTTTTAAATTGTACAGTTGATTGTACTCCCAATTATGACCCCATAAAGGTGAGGGGGAAACTCTTAAAACCAGGTGAAACTAATCTATAGCATTAAAAATTAGAATAGTGGCTCCATTTGGGAGGGCAGGGACCTGGAGGAAACACAGGGGCCTAAAACTACCCAATGCAGGTATTCTGGATATCTCAATGAAAAAAATTCATGTCATGGACTATCAGTAATATCTTACTACTGAAAGTAAAGTCATTAGTATTTCCAAGGTTAATCATATTAGAGAAACAATTCCGGAAACATCAAAACCAATTCACAAAATTTATCCTTAAAATTCTGTTCTTCTATATACACTCTTGGGGCAAAAATCTACATTATTCAGGTTTCTCCAGAAAAATAGAATCAATCTGACATAGGTAGGTAGGTAGGTAGATAGGTATGCAGCTAGCTAGCTACCTTTCTATATCTCATATCTCCTCTTGAAACTGGAGAGTTCCCTGATCCCCTACATAGGATGATTGTGGGTGTCGCTCATCTGTGCTGCTGCCTTGTGCTCAAACCCCTCATGGGAGGGGGAGCACACAGACAGGCAGGTGCAGGAGCTGGGGCAAGCACTTTTGGACTCTGGCCCCACATTAGCATCTATGGGTGGGTGCCTGCAACTCCCAAAGCCCCAGTGGACATATTACAGTACTCTTTTAGCTCTGCCATCTGCAGACCGCTGAAGTGTTAACCAGCTCAGTGCCCTCTTGGTACCAAGGTCCTTGTCTGGCATCCAGGAAGAATCAGGTCACATGCAAAAACTGAAGGATGGTAAATGTGGGGGATTTTATTGCCGGACAGAAGTGGCTCTCAGCGGGGTGGATGGAGAGCTGGAGAGGAGTTGCAGTGGGAAGATGATCTTCCTCTAGTGTTTGGCTGTCCCGTTGCCAATCTCCAACCATCCGCAGCCAACCACCTCTCGATGTTCAGACGTTCCTTCTCTTCTCTCCTTCTCTGCCACCCTGCTCTTCTGACCTTCTCCTCTTCTGCTTGTGGAGCCTGGGGCTTGGCTTTTATAAGGGTTCAGGATAGGGGAGCATAGTGGGCCAAAAGGCAACATTTGGGTGCAAAAACAGGAGTGCCTGTTCCCATTTAGGGCTGCAGGTTTCCTGGCTTGAGGGTGGGACTATTGACAGGGAACCACCTCTTCTACCCCGTGTTTCCCTGTCACCTGTCCCTATCACTCTTATCTCTGTAGATAAATAATAGATTCTCTATCTCTGTGGATAGATACAGAGATAAGAGGAGATCTAGAGTCAGAACTGGCTTACATAATTATGAAGGCCAAGAAATCCCACAGCACGCCATCTGTAACCTGCAGACCTATGAAAACTGGTGGCACAATTCAGTCTGAGTCCAAAGGCCTGAGAACCAACAGAGTGAATGGTGAAACTACCAGTCTGAGTTCAAAGACCTGAGTACCAGGAGATCTGATGTCGAAGGGCAGGAGAAGTATGTCCCAGCTCAAGGAGAAAGAGAATTTGCACTTTCTCTGCCCTTTTTGTTCTATTTAGGCCCTCCATGAACTAGCAGGGCTGCCCACATTTGTGAGGGCAGATCTTGTTTGTCTATTGAATCAAATACTAATCTGAAAAAGTTAAAGAAATTGCACACTTCAAAAACCAAACAAATACTAAAAACAAATACTAATAATATTTTCCAAAAATACCTTCACAAACACACTTAGGAAAAATGTTTTACCAGCTATCTACCAAGTCAACTTAAGGTATAACTTCAAACATCACATCCTTTAATCCAGCATGACATCTTTTAAATTCATCAACGTTTGTGTAGCTCAATAGTTACAGTTCTTTTCTTTTGGCACTTGAAAAGTATTGTGCCACTTCCTACTTGCCCCCATGGCTTTAGATAAGAAATTCACTGTCATTCCAGTTGATGTGCCCCTAAAGATAACAAGTCATGTTTCTGTGCCTGCTTTCAATATTTTCTTTCTATCTTTTCCGAAGTTTAGTATGATGTGTCCTGGTATTTCTTTGGGTTCATACTATTTGGGATATATTAAACTTCTTGAATCTGAGTGTATTTCTTTTACCAAATTTGGGAAATGTTTACCCATTATTTCTTCAAATACTCTTTCAGCCCCACTCACTTTCTCCTCTTCTTCCCCAACTCTGATAATATTAATGTTGGATCTTTTGTTATTGGTCTGTGAAGTTCTGTTCATTATTTTCAGTCTATTTCCTCCGTTTTTCAGATTATGAAAATTCTATGCATTTTCAAGTTCACTGATCATATCTCCTGCCTTCCACCCTCTCTTACTGAGCCCACCTAGCAAGCTTTTAATTTCTGTTATCACATTTATCTGTTTCATGAATGAATTTTGTTTCTTTTTTATAACTCCTATTTCTTTGCTAGGATATTCCATTTTTTCATTTAAGATAATTTTTTTATTACTTGTTGAACCATATTTATGTTGGTTGCTTTGAAATGTCAGATAATTCCAACATGTGATTTATTTCACTGTTAACATCAGTTGATTGCCTTTTGTCATTTCAATTCCCATTTCCCTGTGTCTTGCACATTTTTTTATATTATGTTAGAAAATCTGGGTTCTATTTACATTTTGTTTAATTTTAGTAAGCATTCACCTTTTTGGATTCAGCATGCCAGTCTGGACCTAATTTGAAGGATTTGACTCCTATGATAATTTAATTTTCAGTTTCGCAGAGCCATTTGCTTTTTAAAAAAATATCATTCCACTGGGGCTCCTACTGGTTCCTGATGGAGCTTCTCCAGGATCAGTTGTCTGTATCTCTAAGTGAATGAAGGGAGTCTCCATCCTACAGGGGCAGTGCTTCCCTGGCCAAATGCACATTGCAGTGTGAATCCCCTTCCCTGTGCCCTTGGCTGTGCAGTGTCTCTGGTGAAGGAAGTGAGTCGCGTTCTTTGTGGGAAAGAACTAGAGAGTTGAATTTTGGCAATTCCGCTTGCTAGTGCCCTCAACCAAGTGCTTGGGAACAGGAGTGGAAGGAGAGGAGTACAGAGGTAGAGAAAACGGTGTCTCACACTTGGTGAAAAAGTAGAGCTTTCTGCAGCTTACTGTTAACAGGGCTTCTAATCAGCCCATCTCCATTGCTGGTTCTCCTCGGCTTGCCTGCTGTTTCTGGCAGAATTCTCATTTGTTGCAGAAGAATGAGCCTACTTGAGCCACCTTCTATTACTACATTGGGAGCTGGGAATTGCTGAGCCTGGATCGCCTCTCTTGTTGGATGGGGGTTGTATTTTGTTCCTCCAGAACCAAGGCCCTGACCAATTCACCTTCCTCTTACCACCTTTCAGAATTTTCCTGTTCCTTTTACTATTCCTAGTATTTATCATTGTACTTAATAGGGAGGGACAGAGAATGACAAGTCAAGGTGACTTTGTCAACTCTCAAAGTCTTGTCTATTCAAATTTTTAAAAGTGAAAATAGAATCTCTGAATCTGGCAAATATGTGTCTGACAGTGGAAGCCTATTGCCCATTTTCTAGGTTTGGTTCAGTTCCACAGATCTGGATGTTGTGTGATGAAGGAGAATCCATGTACAGTTAAGAAATGAGTGTGCAGGCCAGGCACGGTGGCTCACGCCTGTAATACCAGCACTTCGGGAGGCCGAGGTGGGTGGATCCCGAGGTTAGGAGATCAGGACCATCCTGGCTAACACAATGAAACCCCGTCTCTACTAAAAATATTTAAAAATTAGCCAGGCGAGGTGGCGGGCGCCATTAGTCCCAGCTACTCGGGAGGCTGAGGCAGGAGAATGGTGTGAACCCGGGAGGCGGAGCTTGCAGTGAGCTGAGATGGCGCCACTGCACTCCAGCCTGGGTGACAGAGCAAGACTCTGTCTCAATTAAAAAAAAGAACAAGACCATGGGCTAAGTATCATTATATAGCTTGGACAAATGACAGAGCTTACTGCTTTCATTTATTAAAAAAATAAAAAATGCATAGAGGTTTTAGAAATTAAAAAATGTTATTCTTGAAATAAAAATCTCAATAGATGGGTTGAATAGCAAAATGGATTGAAGAGTAAATCAGTGAACCAGAATATCATAGTAAGTAATTCTCCCAGAATGCAGTGCAAAACAATAAATAGATGGAAAGAATGAACAAAATGTTATGAGACATGAATGACAGATGTAAAAGTTCCACTATCTGCTTAATATGAATTAGAGGAGAGAAGAAAATTAAGGAAGGACAGTACCTAAAACAAGGCAAAAATTTAAGACAATTTCTTAGAAATTGAAAATACTGATATTGAGAGGAACCAGTGAATATTTACAGGAAGAATGTAAAAAGACTGACTTGTAAGTAAGTTGTGATGAAATTTCAGGGCATTAAGGATAACGAGGAAACTGTGAATGTTTTCAGAGTGAAAAAAAATTGTGTGGGGTGGAATAAGAATAAGATCGATACCAGATTCTACATTTGCAACATGGTAAGAAAACAGCATATCTTTAGAGTTTTCTGGTGAAAATACTTGTGGATTTATGATTCTTGTTAAAGTGAACTAAATATGGCCTGAGAAGGACTCTGTACTTCTGTATTTGAGTCCTTGTGGACTAACCATAACCTAACTTAATAGACAAGATTGAAAACCTAGCTTAGGAGTACACATCTGCAACAGCAGCTGAGTCTTGGCCAATCCTAGCAGCCATACTTCAATCACTCATACACTGCTGAGCGTTCAAACTGTGTTCAAATAAGGCAAATGTCAACCTGTAACCAATCCAGCTGTTTCTTTACCTCACTTTCAATTTCTGCATATCACTTTCCTTTTTTTGTCTCTACGTTTGTTCTGACCGTGAGGCATCCCCTGAAGTCTCTCTGAATCTGCTGTGGTTCTGGAGCCTGCCCAACTTATGAATTGTAATTTTTCTTGCTCAATTAAACTCCATTTAATTTGAAATTTTCTTTTAACATTCTTTAACCAGCCAAAATGCAAGTGAATAAGAGGGCATCATAAAGACATTTTTAAGACACAAAAACAGATACAAAAAGTTTATAATTCACTGTCCACATAGGCTAACCTTTCTCAACAGGGTACCATTGGCATTTGGGGTGGGACAGTTCTTCGTTGTGTAAGACCGATCCACACACTGCAGGTTGCATAGTGTCCTTGATCATCATCCAGTAAATGCTGGTAGCATTTCTTCTCCCCGTGACAATACACAACAGCCCCACATTTGGAGATAGTGCTGTATCACCTCTGGTTGAGAAACCACGGTGTAGAAAATATATTCAAAAAGAAAATAAATCTGGGGGGAAAAAAGGGATATAAGAAGCACAGGTGAGCAAGAGAATCAGTAAGGTTTACTTTTAAGTCTAAATAAATTATAAGAATAAACCTGTAATAATAAACTAAAATCTGAGATAACTCAGGATGGAAAGTTACGAAGTCTGGAAAGGAGGTAGGAGAGAGAAGTAAAAGCATGCTAGGAGTCCCATTTGATCTACACGATTAGCTCTGGATGTCAATTAATACTATGCGTAGCTATGTGTATAAAAATATAAAGATACAGGGAGTAAACATATACTTTTCAAGTCATTAGAAGAAAAATTAGTTGGGAACAGGTAAAATGCCAGCAGCTAACCGAAGATCGGGGATGAAAAAGAAACACAAAAACAGCATATAAAATAGAAAGCACAGCCGGGCCCGGTGGCTCACTCCTGTAATCCTAACACTTTGGGAGGCAGAGGCAGGCGGCTCACAAGGTCAGGAGCTCGAGACCAGCCTGGCCAATATGGTGAAATCCCATCTCTAATAAAAATACAAAAATTAGCCGGGCATGGTGGCGGACGCCTATAGTCCCAGCTACTCAGGAGGCTGAGGCAGGAGAATTGCTTGCATCCAGGAGGCGGAGACAGAGCAAGACTCTCTCTCAAAAAAAAAAAAAAAAAAAAAAGAAAGCACAAGGTAAATTGGTAGAAAATGTGCAAATACATCAGTAACCATAATAAATATGACTATATCAAATTCGATGCTGACAGAGACTTTTGAATTGAGTTTAGGCCGGGCGCGGTGGCTCAAGCCTGTAATCCCAGCACTTTGGGAGGCCGAGACGGGCGGATCACGAGGTCAGGAGATGGAGACCATCCTGGCTAACACGGTGAAACCCTGTCTCTACTAAAAAATACAAAAAAACTAGCCGGGTGAGGTGGCGGGCGCCTGTAACAGTCCCAGCTACTCAGGAGGCTGAGGCAGGAGAATGGCGTGAACCCGGGAGGCGGAGCTTGCAGTGAGCTGAGATCCGGCCACAGCACTCCAGCCTGGGTGACAGAGGGAGACTCCGTCTCAAAAAAAAAAAAAAAAAAAAAAAAAGAATTGAGTTTAAAAAGAGCTGAACCATGTGTTGTTGTATAAGAGACAGCAAAACAGAGTAATACAGAGAGATTGAAAGTAAAGAGATGGAAAAGGTAGCTGGGAAAACGCCAGGAAAAGGAAAGCAAGTGGTACAAGCAATCTTACCATTCAACAAAACGTATTTTAAGGCAAAAATAATCATTGTTACTCAAAAAGACAAAAAATAATGTTTCGTAGGGATAAAATACTCAATCTACTAATAAGTTTAGCCTTATGCTTGTGTGTATCTAGTAACATAGGATTGAAATATATAATACAAAAACTGAGAATTATAAGGAGAAAACAAATCCATGGCTTTGTGGGAAACTTTACCTTTAGAAATCTACAGAACAAGTAGTCAAAAATCAAGTAAGAAACATGAAGATCTAGTACCACGATCAACAAGTTACTATTATTATTACTGTTTATTTATTACTATTTTATTTTATTTATTACTATTGTTCTACCACTCAGGCTGGAGTGCAGTGTTGTGATCTCACTGAAGCCTCAACTTCCCAGACTCCAGCGATCCTCCCAACTCAGCCTCCCAAGTAGCTGGGACCACAAGCGCACACCACCATGCCTGCTAATTTTTGCATTTTTGGTAGAAATCGGGTTTCACCATGTTGCCCAGGCTGGTCTCAAACTCCTGAACTGAAGCGATTTACCCACCTTGGCCTCTCAAAGTGCTGAAATCACAGACATGAGCCACTGCACCCAGCCCACCAAGTTTAATCAAATAAATTTATATAGAGATAAATGTTTACACTTTTCTTTTTCCCTTTTTTTCTTATTTTGAGACAGTCTCTTTCTGTCGCCTAGGCTGGGGTGCAGTGGTGCAACCTCGGCTCACTGCAAGTTCTGCCTCCTGGGTTCACACCATTCTCCTGCCTCAGCCTCCCAAGTAGCTGGGACTCCAGGTGCCTGCCACCAAGCCCGGCTAATTTTTTATATTTTTTAGTATAGCTAGGGGTTTTGCTGTGATAGCCAGGATGGTCTCTGTCTCCTGACCTCGTGATCCACCCACCTCAGCCTCCCAGAGTGCTGGTATTACAGGCATGCCATCGTACCCACCATGTTTACCCTTTTCAAACACACATGTAACTTTATAAAAATTGTCCTGACTTGAAATAATAGTTTTTTTCCTTTTAACCTTTTCTTTCCTCTCTTTTCTCCAATGATACTGCCTGCTTCTCCTCTTCCCAGGTAAAGTTGCTAGCAGAGTGACTGTATCCATCTATATCTTTCTTCATGCTCTTAAAATCGTATCTATATATATATACATATATGTAGATTTTTCTTCCTATAGCTTACAAAAATAGGACCATAGTTTATAAATTTCTCTGCATCTTTCAGAAATGTAAGATGGAATTGCTCTCAAGTCAGTTGACAGAAGTTATAAGTTATTTCTATTTTTTATTTATTTTTTTTGAGATGGAGTCTTGCTCTGTGGCCCAGGCTGGAGTGCAGTGGTACCATCTCCGCTCACTGCAAACTCCGCCTCCCGGGTTCACGCCATTCTCCTCCATCAGCCTCCCGAGTAGCTGGGACTAATGGCACTGCCACCACGCCTGGCTAATTTTTAAATATTTTTAGTAGAGACGGGGTTTCACCATGTTAGCCAGGATGGTCTCGATCTCCTGACCTCATGATCCGCCCGTCTCGGCCTCCCAAAGTGCTGGGATTACAGGCGTGAGCCACTGCACCTGGCTAAAATATTATAAATTTTATAATTTGACGGCTCTTATCTCTCCTACTCTATTTGTATTCCATTTCTCTCATTCTACTTCAAAGGAAAATGGAGAAAAACAATTCGTCAGTAAATATTACTGATTCTGAATTTAAGTAACAATAGTTTCTGGTAGAAACTGTAAACGTGAAGTTTTGGGAAAGTTGGTAGTTAAATAGGCTATATTAACAGAAAATCTTGCTTTGGCCGGGCGCAGTGGCTTACCCCTTTAATCTCAGCACTTTGGGACCAAGGCAGGCAGATCGCGAGGTCAGAAGATCGAGACCATCCTGGCTAACACGGTGAAACCCCGTCTTTACTAAAAATACCAAAAATTAGCCGGGCGGGTGCCTGTGGTCCCAGCTAGTCGAGAGTCTAAGGCAGGAGAATGGCGGGAACCCGGGAGGCAGAGCTTGCAGTGAGCTGAGATCTTGCCACTGCACTCCAGCCTGGGCAACAGAGCCAGACTCCGTCTCAAAATAAATAAATAAATAAATAAATAAATAAATAAATAAATAAATAAAAGAAAAAGAAAATCTTGCTTTAGCGGTGCATGGTGGCTTATGCCTGTAATCCCAGCACTTTGGGAGGCTGAGGTGGGCAGATCACCAGAGGTCACGAATTGAAGACCAGCCTGGCCAATATGATGAAACCTCATCTCTACTGAAAATACAAAAATTAGCCATACGTGGTGGCACATGCCTATAATCCCAGCTACTTGGGAGCCTGAGGCAGGAAAATCACTTGAACCTGGGAGGTGGAAGTTGCCCCGAGGCAAGATCACACTGCACTCCAGCCTGGGTGAAAGAGTGAGACTCCGTCAAAAAAAAAAAAAAAAAAAAAAAGGAGAAAGAAAAGAAAATCTTGCTTTGTGGGTAATAAGAGGTCCTGTCTTAGAAAAAAAAAAAATGTAATTAGCATAATCAGAAAATAAATCCTTAATAAATTAAAATTCTTTCTTCTGAAAGAAATTTCAGATAACAAAGCAAAAATTTGTCATATACTTGTTAAAAAAGTGAAATCCAATTAATTATAAGGGAAATAGAAGTTAATTCAGAATAAAATATTGTTTTACTTTTATCCTTTTGATGAATATGCAAAATCAATGAATAAAATATGAAGAAAAGTGTCTGCAAAGATGGGGAGCAGTAGAAACTGTCATTTCTGGTGAGAATATGAATTGGTACAATAGCTTTGCAAAGCAGGCTCACATACCTAGTAAAGCTGAACATAGGCATCTTTTGTTCTGTGGCACTGCCATGCTACTGCTAAGATATCCTGCATGCTCTTGCACATGTATAGCAAGAGATACCTTCCAGATGGTTTAGAACATTGTTCATACCATCCCAAATGCCATTGACTGATATCAACTCCATTATTCATCAACCATAAAATATATACATAAGTGGGCTATGTATTCATAAATTAGTATACTTTGGAAAAAAGAAATGAGGGCTGGGTGTGGTGGCTCACGCCTGTAATTCCAACACTTTGGAAGGCTGAGGTAAGTGGATCACTTGAGGTAGGGAGTTTGAAACCAGCCTAGCCAACATGGTGAAACCTTGTCTCTACTAAAGTACAAAAAATACAAAAATTAGCTGGGCGTGGTGGCACATGCCTGTAATCCCAGCTACTCGGGAGGCTGAGGCATGAGAATTGCTTGAGCCTGGGAGGCAGAAGTTGCAGCGAGCCGAGATTGCGCCACTGCACTCAAGCCTTGGTGACAGAGCGACTCGGGTTCAAAAAAAAAAAAAAAAAAAAGAGAAATGAGTATACCTATATCCATCAGCATGAATGAGCCTCAAAACCATACTGTTTAACAAAAGGAGTAACAAGATAGACTGTATCATTTGATTCATATAAAATTCAAAAACTAGCAAAACCAAGTAATATATTATTTAGGGATGCATATATTGTTTTTTTGTTTGTTTGTTTTTGAGACGGAGTCTCGCTCTGTCGCCCGGGCTGGAGTGCAGTGGCCGGATCTCAGCTCACTGCAAGCTCCGCCTCCCAGGTTTACGCCATTCTCCTGCCTCAGCCTCCCGTGTAGCTGGGACTACAGGCGCCCACCACCTCACCCAGCTAGTTTTTTGTATTTTTTAGTAGAGACGGGGTTTCACCATGTTAGCCAGGATGGTCTCGATCTCCCGACCTCGTGATCCGCCCGTCTCCGCCTCCCAAAGTGTTGGGATTACAGGCTTGAGCCACCGTGCCCGGCCGGGATGCACACATTGTTAGTGAAAACTATTATGTTTATAACATTATGATCAGGATAAGCAAACTCTCTGTGCAGTAAAATGTGTTCAGAGAGGGGCAGATAAGGCCGTGAAAATGTTCTATTTTTTGGACTCAGTGGAGGAGTGGGTACAACCGTATTATTTTCCTTAAATTATTTATGTGTATAACTGTATCTACCACTATCTGTGCCTCTGCCTCTACTTCTATCAATTGTTACGTCTTCAACCCAATTTTATCAAATAGTCCTTTCTTACTTGCTAATTTATAGAAGCATTTTTTAAAACTACCTTTTATATATATTATCCAATACTTTTATTTCAATGGACAGGTGTGAGTTGGGTAGACACTCTTGGAATGCTGCCTGCAGATTAAACCACTTAATCTTCACAGCAAAATCACTTGGAGAGTCCTGCTTTTATTCAGATCTTAAGGAAATCGAGGCACAGAATTTGTACAAGGTAAGAGAGAAGTTACTGGTTCAAGATATACTAATTTTATTGTGCATATTGTTTCTCTTAAGCAGTTCACTATATTGCTGGTAAAAATAGCTGCACAAACAAAATAACCACATAGAACTTTAATAATTCCTCTTTGCCCAGTAAATTAAATTCCACTCATGTATTCAAAAGAAATCAATTGTAACATTTTTAATTCACATTTTATCTTTCCAATATTGCTTTCAAGTAATTTTAATAATTCTGTTCCTCTGTAAACACACCCCTTGCTCTGTTCATGATGTTTGCTCCTCCCAGGAAACCTTCTCCTCCCTATTGTCAGTTGCTAAAACCAAATTATAAGTCCACCCTCTCAAATACCACTTTCTCATAAATATCACAGGCAAATATTGTTCTGTTTTTCCAGATTGCCCTTTCTCTGTGAAGTATTTTTTGAACTTGCCATTTGGATAGTTTCTTTTCTTTCTCTGAGCTCACATGAAACTGATTGATCTCTGTTGGATATAATATGATACAGGGGATTGCACACAGTATTTCTTCTGTGTTCATCGCCAAATGGAAGAGTTGATAATCGTGAAACATTTCTGCTGAGATACCAGACGTACTATTTCAAAACAGAAGCATTCTTAAAGAAAGTGTAATCTGAGGGCTTCAGCCCTGCAAAAAGATGGAAGTGGTTCTACTTTGGTATTAAGAAGCAAACCTCATGCTAAAAATAATCAGAGACTGATACCAAAGTTCATACAGAATAAGCCACCATTACTGGCCTAAGTGTTACAGTTCCAAATGTCCTTTATCACATGATGCCTTCGTGTAATGCTAATATATAGTGTTCAAAAAAATTTCATCATGCTTTAATAGAGAGTATTTTAGAGATACAAATAAAGTCTGTAATAAAAAAGAGTGTACATGTTTGCTCTTCATAGTGTGGTCCTATGGACCAAGGAATAATAGCATCATCTGTAGGCAGGTAAGAAATGCCCCGCCTCAGATTTCCTGTGCTATACTCTACTTTTTAACCAGAACCCCAGGTAATTTGTATGTATAAGTTTGAGAAGCTCTGGGATCAGCTCAAATACTCTGTTTTTTAAAATTATTTCTACTTAATGAGCTCTCAATTTTCTGTTCAATAATCTATATGAAAAGTACTACTTCTGAGGTGGGTGGATCATGAGGTCAGGCAATGGAGACTATCCTGGTTCACGTGGTGAAACCCTACCTCTACTAAAACCACAAAATTTAGCCAGGTGTGGTGGCACACGCCTGTAATCCCAGCTACTCGGGAGACTGAGGCAGCAGAATGGCGTGAACCCGGGAGGAGGAGCTTGCAGTGAGCTGAGATCGTGCCACTGCACTCCAGCCTGGGTGACAGAGCAAGGCTCCGTCAAAAAAAAAAAAAAAAAAGAAAAAAGAAAAAAACAAAACAAAACAAAATTATTACTTCCACACAGTTACAGGTACAGAAGTCATTAAAGAGCCGAAGACATGCCTATAACTTGTTTCTGCCAGATGCACTTCATAGTTAATCCTGACTGGAAGAGAATATCACTACTTCAAAAACCACTGTGTATTCACAACAAAATGACATCAAAAATAGACCTAGATAAGAATGGGTTTGTTTCTGGTTTTGTTAATAGCTATATGACCTTGGTTAAGTCATGAGAAAATTTACCTGATAATATTTGCTTGAATTTTAATTTTTTTTACTTCCTCTATTGATCATATAGTTAACACTTAGCATTGTGTTGTTCAAAAAATACCGCAACTTATTATTTTATGTTCTCTAGCGTGGGATAGATTTAGTTATGATTATTATTATTTTTTTTGAGACAGTCTCGCTCTGTCACTCAGGCTGGAGCGCAGTGGCGCGATCTCCGCTCACTGCAAAGCTCTGCCTCCTGGGTTGACGCCATTCTCCTGCCTCAGCCTCCCAAGTAGCTAGGACTACAGGCGCCTGCCACCGTGCCCAGCTAATTTTATTTTTTTTATTTTTTTATTTTATTTTATTTTTTTTGAGACAGAGTCTTGCTCTGCGGCCCAGGCTGGAGTGCAGTGGCGTGATCTCCGCTCACTGCAAAGCTCCGCCTCCAGGGTTCAGGCCATTCTCCTGCCTCAGCCTCCCGAGTAGCTGGGACTACAGGCGCCCGCCACCTCACCCGGCTAGTTTTTTGTATTTTTTAGTAGAGACGGGGTTTCACCGTGTTAGCCAGGATGGTCTGGATCTCCCGACCTGGTGATCCGCCCGTCTCGGCCTCCCAAAGTGCTGGGATTACAGGCGTGAGCCACCGCGCCCGGCCCTAGTTATGACATATTACAGAACAGCTGAGTGATCTGAAATGTAAGCTAGGAGGCTCCTCTAAGGCTTAGTTAATAAGTCATCCCTCTTCACCTCAGTGATTTAACATCAGTCAAAGCCAGTGCAATGAAAATAATCACTTAGGCACTCAAGGACAAACTATTTTATTTCAATTCTACTATTTAAATATGTTAATATATAACTTTTCAAGAGAATGAAAGATGCTTTATAATGTTCATTAGGTATCCATATTCCATTATACAATATTGTTAACAAAATAGCAGGCAGTCAGGATGAGTATCAATTATTTAGAAACCAAAATGGAAATGTATCATCAGAAAAATATTCATAGTGATCACGTATTAAACTATATCTTAGACATATATTTCATTTCTCTTTAGTATAATTTTCGTCAGTACTATCAAAACTGTACTAGATGGTCATTTCAAAGTATTTAAAATTTTGAACATTAAACTGGATTGGAAAATGTTTATCTGCGAATTTTTTTATGGTTTTATTATGCAGTGTTTTATCTGAGCTTTAGAATTAGGTACTTGTAAAATGTAGATCAAAGTGGGCAGTCATTACTCAAGATGACTTTCAATGTCTTGCAAAGGTTTTAATCTAATGAAACTTACAAAGAATTTATTTTTAGTATGAGTGGATAGACAAATGATAAGCAATAGCCTTATTGAAAAAAATGGTTATTTTTAGTACTTTTTCTTATATTTGAAAAATATTAATGGGATATTTTTCAACACTTTACAAAGTAGCTGAATATATTTTATTTTGATCAAATTTGGTGAAACTTTAATTTTAGAAAGAATACACATAATCAGTAAACATATTTAAAACTATAATCGTGGTAGAATGGTACCCAAATCTTACAGGCATATATGTTTGACAGAATGCATTTATTTATTTATTATTTAAAAAAATTTTTTTTTTGAGACGGAGTCTCACACTGTTGCCTGAGCTGGAGTGCAGTGATATGATCTCAGCTCACTGTAACCTCTGCCTCCTGGGTTCAAGGGATTCTCCTGCCTCAGCCTCCCAAGTAGCTGGGATTACAGGCACCCGCCACTATGCCCAGTTAATGTTTTTTGTATTTTTAGTAGAGATGGGGTTTCACCATGTTGGCCAGGCTGGTCTCAAACTCCTGACTTCGTGATTCGCCCAGCTTGGTCTTCTGAAGTGCTGGGATTACAGGCGTGAGCCACCGCGCCCAGCGTGTTTGACAGAATGTATATCAATAGGAAAAAAATCAATAAGACTATATAAAATTATATAAAATAGTATCTACAATATGAATAAATCCATAGTTTTCATAGTTCTGGAAAGAAAAATAAAGTAGTATTTTTTTAATGTCTCCTTAAGTTCCACACCTACCTGAGACTTTTGAAGTGAAGTTGATTTATGGTGAAAATAAATATGAGGAAGCCAAGAACTTTCACACAGTCTACAATCCTGCATTACTAAATAAATCAGCTTCCCTTATTCTTCAGTGACTAACAAAGCATCATTTTCATTTTGCTGTGTGCAAAGAATATACTATTCTTTTTCCAAGGTCATTCTTAGTACCCTGATGTGGATACATTTGTTAGAGTTACCAAATTACCAAGTTACCAAGCAAGAAAACCAAAACACAATATAAACAACAGTTCTATTTATTTTAGACTAGAGAAAATCAACAAAAAATTCTAGATCTAGCAATTTAATATTGTAAGATATTATCCTATGATTTCTAAATTAATCATATTTAAGTCAGATACTTTCTGTTCCAATAAGCCTACCTCCTAAGGTATTACATTGGGAAATGCTTTATAAACTGGACAATGCTATCAGTGGCTGGGAACCTTATTATTATCATTCAGTAAGGAGTCTGTGGGAAAAGGGCTAGTTGTCAATAGACATGTTAAAAAGTTTGAGAACTGAATTCTGGAATCCTGAAATATTTGGAATGTGGAATGATGAGAAGATGATCAGCAAAATAAACCCAAAAACTGAAAATCAGCTTACTTTTTTTTTTTTTTTTTTTTTTTGAGACAGAGTCTGGCTCTGTCGCCCGGGCTGGAGTGCAGTGGCCGGATCTCAGCTCACTGCAAGCTCCGCCCCCCGGGTTTATGCCATTCTCCTGCCTCAGCCTCCCGAGTAGCTGGGACTACAGGCGCCCGCCGCCTCGCCCGGCTAGTTTTTTGTATTTTTTAGTAGAGGCGGGGTTTCACCGTGTTAGCCAGGATGGTCTCGATCTCCTGACCTCGTGATCCGCCCGTCTCGGCCTCCCAAAGTGCTGGGATTACAGGCTTGAGCCACCGCGCCCGGCCAATCAGCTTACTTTTTAAGAATGTCTGATATCTGGTTCTAGTTGTGATCAAGTCCATTTTCCCTCAATTATCACTGTGAACTACCTTGTCAAAATGAATTTGATCATGGATTATGTATTATTTAATTTTTATAAGCAGAGTTATTGTGATTTAAATCATAAGATCACGTAAGAATTTTAAGCAATGCAACCACAAAATTTCAAAATTATATGTAGAGTAATTTTGCTACAAGCTGTTTTCAGTAGCACTCTGCTTTGTTTTTCAACATTTGAAACTATCCCGATTTAGAGACATAAGAAGTATAGTCAGATATTTCAAGAGGTATAGATTTTAATATTAGATTTGTTCTGCGTGGCCAAAATAAGAGAATTATTTTTTCCAGTTGTGTTTAGAACGTTCATGAGTTAGCTACTGTGAAAGAATGGCAGGTGTCAGACAAGGGGTGAGGCGACTTTAAGTTCAAAGCCATTCCAATCCTGCAGCCCCAGGTTACTAGTGAAATATCTATATCTATGTAAACGAGCCAAATACATAATAAAAAAATGTAGAAAAATTTTCCTAGTGGGATTTCTAAGCCATTCTACTGAAATCAGTTTCTTAAGAGTGAAAATTATGTAGTATAGATGACTTCTTTCTATAAGAAACATTAGTTAACATTTAATTATAGTGTACAGGTAGAATTACAAATAGAAATT
Source organism: Macaca mulatta (assembly GCF_049350105.2). Taxonomy (NCBI): domain Eukaryota; kingdom Metazoa; phylum Chordata; class Mammalia; order Primates; family Cercopithecidae; genus Macaca; species Macaca mulatta. Next base: position 6,818,570 of record NC_133412.1, on the reverse strand, counting down.
ATTTAGAAAGCAATATGACTTAAATAACTTGATAACCTTGGTAGTGAAAACAAAATGACACCAAAAAGGTACAGAAATATTTTGGTGGGAAAACTTTGCATATTGAAATATAGAGACCCCTCTGTTATCTGAAATAAGCATGCACAAAAACAGATGCAGGAAATAACTTCAAGTAATAATTAGCAAAATATTTACCAATTTTTTCATTTGCATAAATAGGGCAGAATCATGAAATTTCAAAGCAGTACAATATTAGTATTCATACTCATAATTATATATAGTTATATGTAGATATATACACATACATAACTTTAAATCTAGTCAGACTTTTTATCATAACAAACTGTGCTATTTATGTCGTGTTTTCCAAAGAATAAACAAAAGTGTCATGAAGAAATAGTGGTGCATTTCAAGTCCTTAAAACAGATGACACCTTGTTAAACTTTTTAGATCATAATATTTTAAGTCATTAAGACCATCTAAAACTATGCCTTAACTTGCTTCACCAATATATCAAACTAGGCCAATAGGGGCACAATATTAGAGTGCTTTATAAAAATAGCTGGGAAAACTGGCTAGCCATAAGTAGAAAGCTGAAACTGGATCCTTTCCTTACTCCTTATACGAAAATTAATTCAAGATGGATTAGAGACTTAAATGTTAGACCTAATACCATAAAAATCCTAGAGGAAAACCTAGGTAGTACCATTCAGGACATAGGCATGGGCAAAGACTTCATGTCTAAAACACCAAAAGCAACAGCAGCAAAAGCCAAAATTGACAAATGGGATCTAATTAAACTAAAGAGCTTCTGCACAGCAAAAGAAACTACCATCAGAGTGAACAGGCAACCTACAGAATGGGAGAAAATTTTTGCAATCTACTCATCTGACAAAGGGCTAATATCCAGAACCTACAAAGAACTCAAACAAATTTACAAGAAAAAAACAAACAACCCCATCAAAAAGTGGGCAAAGGATATGAACAGACATTTCTCAAAAGAAGACATTCATACAGCCAACAGACACATGAAAAAATGCTCATCATCACTGGCCATCAGAGAAATGCAAATCAAAACCACAATGAGATACCATCTCACACCAGTTAGAATGGCAATCATTAAAAAGCCAGGAAACAACAGGTGCTGGAGAGGTTATGGAGAAATAGGAACACTTTTACACTGTTGGTGGGATTGTAAACTAGTTCAACCATTATGGAAAACAGTATGGCGATTCCTCAAGGATCTAGAACTAGATGTACCATATGACCCAGCCATCCCATTACTGGGTATATACCCAGAGGATTATAAATTATGCTGCTATAAAGACACATGCACACGTATGTTTATTGCAGCACCATCCAGAATAGCAAAGACTTGGAATCAACCCAAATGTCCATCAGTGACAGATTGGATTAAGAAAATGTGGCACATATACCCCATGGAATACTATGCAGCCATAAAAAAGGATGAGTTTGTGTCCTTTGTAGGGACATGGATGCAGCTGGAAACCATCATTCTTAGCAAACTATCACAAGAACAGAAAACCAAACACCGCATGTTCTCACTCATAGGTGGGAACTGAACAATGAGATCACTTGGACTCAGGAAGGGGAACATCACACACCGGGGCCTATCATGGGGAGCGGGGAGGGGGGAGGGATTGCATTGGGAGTTATACCTGATGTAAATGATGAGTTGATGGGTGCAGCACACCAACATGGCACAAGTATACATATGTAACAAACCTGCACGTTATGCACATGTACCCTACAACTTAAAGTATAATAATAATAAATAAATTAAAAAAAAAAAGAAAATACATTAGAAAAATTTGAAATACTAAAGTTTAAAAACGTTTTCTGACATCACCTATTACGGAATTAATAATACATTTAAAATTTTTGAATCTACATATATTTGGAAAATAATACATATATGTGGAAGCTATATTACAGATAATTATTATGTGAAAAAAAAAAAATAGAAGGCCGGGGGCGGTGGCTCACGCCTGTAATCCCAGCCCTTTGGGAGGCTGAGGTGGGTGGATCACGAGGTCAGGAGATGGAAACCATTCTGGCTAGCACGGTGAAACCTCGTCTCTACTAAAAATACAAAAAAATTAGCCGGGTGTGGTGGCGGGCACCTGTAGTCCCAGCTACTCGGGAGGCTGAGGCATGAGAATGGCCTGAACCCGGGAGGCAGAGCTTGAAGTGAGCCGAGATTGTGCCACTGCACTCCAGCCTGGATGACAGAGCGAGACTCCATCTCAAAAAAAAAAAAAAAAAAATAGAAATGTGACCAAAACTTCGCTCCTTCCCGTCTCTCTTTACTTCAGCATGCTATCTGCAGTGGTTTTCTAACCACTTACTAAAAATTGAAAGGCAACAGCCATAAACTCGTAGAAACATAATAGGCAACCCACTAAGAGCAGATGTGGATTTTCAGAAAATGCTTGCCTGGAGTTGCTGAAAAATCATCTATGTCTTAAATGGCCTAAATTCTGATAGGTAGCTGCTTGTTCCATGCCTGTCCATTTCTGCAGTAATAGAAACCAAGGTTTTGAAGTAAAACTTAATTTTTGTCAACTTGTCAAGTATAGTTTTCAGAAAAAAACTATTAGTAGTTGAATATCCTTCACTGCCTCTACTTCCTTTGTGAACGAACGAAAAAGAGTGACCTAGTAATATATAACAAGTTCTTGAGCTTGTAAATAACTTCATGAAGTAAAAAACTTCCTGTAAATATACCAGTTCCACACACACACGCACACACACACACACCCAAAATACTATACTTTTAATAACTTTATGTTCTAAAATACTACTGATATTTAGATGGCAATGCAATTATAGTACAAATAAATACTCCAGATAGGATAAAAATGCAAGTTTATGAAAAATTACCCTGATGGTTAAGTGTCATAATTCCTAAATACAGTGGAAGACATTTTAGATTTTAGTAAAAATCATTATTTCTAGTAAAAACCCTTTCTTTTCCATTTTCTCTTTTTAACCTGATATAATTAAATTATAATTTGTTCGCTATTTGACTATGATAAAAATGACATAAAGTAAAAACTTTCTTATATAATGACACTATATTTTTTTAATGACACAATTTGATGATTTAGTAGTACTCACCCATCCTGGCTTCACGTTATTTATCAAGGTACAATTCGTATCTATTATGCCCTAAGAGTTACTCCACTTTCAAACCTTTGTAATTCTCCCAAAAAAATATGGAGTCAGCCCAAATGCCCATCAATCAATGAGTGGATAAAGAAACTGTGGTGTATACATATACCATGGAATACTATTCAGTCATAAAAGGGAACAAAATAATGGTACTCACAGTAAACTAGATGAAATTGGAGACCATCGTTCTAAGTGAAGTAACTCAGGAACAGAAAACCAAAGACTGTATTTTCTCATTCATAGTGGGAGCTAAGCTATGAGGATGCAAAGGCATAAGAATGACATAATGGACTTTAGGGGGTTGGGGGAAAGGGTGGAAGGAGGGTGAGAGATAAAAAGACTACAAATTGGCTACAAGGTATACTGCTCAGATGATGGGTGCACCAAAATCTCACAAATCACCACTGAAGAACTTACTCATGTAACCAAACATTGCCTGTTCCCCCAAAACCTAAGGAAATTAAATAATAATAAAACAAAAGCTTTATAATTCTGAGAACTGGTGGTCATTCACTAGTGTTTTTTTCACAGAAAACTATAAATTGTCATCAAAAGCTACTAGTCAAAAATAAACAAAACCACTAACAATGCATGTCCTAAATAAATAAATGAAAAGAGTCATTTTCATTTCCAAGTCCTCTTGCTCATTTCTAAATACATTGTCTTTATTTCCTTACATCCATAAAATATCTTTAATTATATATATATATATATATATATATATTTTTTTTTTTTTCTTTTTTCTTTTTTGAGACAGAGTCTCGCTTGACGCCCAGGCTGGAGTGCAGTGGCGTGATCTCTGCTCACTGCAAGCTCCGCCTCCCGGGTTCACGCTGTTCTCCTGCCTCAGCCTCCCAAGTAGGTGGGACTACAGAAGCCCACCACCACGCCATGCTAATTTCTTGTATTTTTAGTAGAGACGGGGTTTCACCGTGTTAGCCAGGATAGTCTCAATCTCCTGAACTCGTGATCCGCCTGCCTTGGCCTCCCAAAGTGCTGGGATTACGGGTGTGAGCCATCGTGCCCGGCCAATTATATTTCACTTAACCAAGGGAAGAAAAAAAGGAGAAACCAATCTGATAAACTATATTAACACTCATAACAAGAACACATATCCTTATCTCATTTTGTAAGAATAGAATATATTGAATTCGCACTAGGAGTTTTGTGGCCTTTTGTTCAGTGGCTGCTCAGGTGCCCTAATTCTCATCTATTTTACACGTTAAATAAAATGTATTACTGTGTCTAACAAGAAAACATTTCATTATGTTAACTGCCTTTTTAATTTTGCACCTCTTTTGGCTACCATTTGTTAAACCAATATATTTGGCTTGTAAAACCGGATCTTAGAAGGAATGAGGAATTGATTTTGGAAGGATTTGTCGTGCTTTTAATTCACAATGAGAGAATTATAAAGTCAATGAATTCTTCTCCCACCAAAAGGTATATCTAATAGGTGCAAAGCAGCTCTGTGTGATTTTGAGGAAAGCTACCAGACCAACCTCCACGTGGGGCTGCATCTTTTCCAGAAGGTGACCCCTGCCTTTGGTATAATCAAGACTAAATGAATAGTTGAAACCAGCTACTCTAGGTACGTTAACACTTACATTATTTCTCAGTTGGTCACTTTGTTGTTTTGTCCATATGAACAAATGCATGCATGTAACAATGGAGTGTGGAGAACCTATATTCCTCATCTTGTGTGTGATAATCAGGAAAGGAAATCCATTTGTAATTTTTTGTTGTTGTTATTTGAAAATTCTATCATTTGTGGTAGCGATGAGTCCAGGAATACCAGAAATAGCTTCAAATCCATACAATCGAAATAAATGTTTAGTGAGATTTTTTTTTGGAAGAGAAATTCATAAGCATTAAATCCGAGTAGTTTTCACATTCAATAACCACATACCAATTTCTATGCAATTTGACTATGATAAAAGTATAATAAAGTAAAAACTTTCTTATATAATGACATGATAATTTTTTTTTTTTTTTTTTTTTTTTTTTGAGACGGAGTCTCGCTCTGTCACCCGGGCTGGAGAGCAGTGGTGCCATCTCAGTTCACTGCAAGCTCCGCCTCCCGGTTTCATGCCATTCTCCGGCCTCAGCCTCAGGAGTAGCTGGGACTACAGGTGCCCGCCACCACGCCCTGCCTATTTTTTGTATTTTTAGTAGAGACAGGGTTTCATCGTGTTAGCCAGGATGGTCTGGATCTCCTGACCTCGTGATCCACCCGCCTCGGCCTCCCAAAGTGCCAGGATTACAGGCGTGAGCCACCGCGCCCGGCCGAACTGATTCATTTATTCATCCCATGAAATTAATTGAGCATATCCTAAATATAACACATTTTTGCTTTTGTTTGTTTTTTGAGATGGAGTCTCGCTCTGTCGCCCAGGCTGGAGTGCAGTGCTACAATCTGGGCTCACTGCAACCTCTACCTCCTGGGTTCCCGCCATTCTCCTGCCTCAGCCTCCCTCTGGAGTAGCTGGGACTACCAGCGCCCGCCACCACGCCCAGGTAATTTTTTGTATTTTTAGTAGAGATGGGGTTTTACCGTGTTAGTCAGGATGGTCTCAATCTCCTGACCTCATGATCTGCCCACCTTGGCCTCCCAAAGTGCTGGGAGTACAGGTGTGAGCCACCACGCCTGGCCATAACACATATTTTGAAGGATAAACATCCATATGGAAAGAGAAGGCGTAACTGTGGTTCTCAGAAAGTGATTATTATGGCCAGGTGCGGTGGCTCATGCCTGTAATCCCAGCACTTTGGGAGGACAAGGTGGGTAGATCACAAGGTTAGGAGATCGAGACCATCCTGGCTAACACGTGAAAGCCTGTCTCTACTAAAAATACAAAAAATTAGTCTGGCGTGGTGGCAGGTGCCTGTAGTCCCAGTTATCCCAGCTATTCCGGAGGCTGAGGCAGGAGAATGGTGTGAATCCGGGAGCGGAGCTTGCAGTGAGCCTACATCTGGCCACCGCACTCCAGCCTGGGTGACAGAGCAAGACTCTGTCTCAAAAAAAAAAAAAAAAAAAAAAAAAAAAAGATTATTATATACTTTATTTCAAAGATGAAATTTATGACTGTACAGCAAAATAAAATTGGGATTAAAAAATAACCTGAAAATCAGGAAACAGGAGAAACAATCTAAACATTTAGTTTTGTGGTCTTGCCTAATTATTTTTCTTATCGTCAATAAGGAATACTGTAAAATGACCTTATTCCTGAGTACCTGGAGACTTCTAAGAAGTTTTTAAAACAATTTTATGCTGAAGAATCATACCAAGAAATACTTCCCAGATATATTTGTGTTGCCATCCTAGTTACTGTAAACCAGAGAAAAATATTCTAATTACCCTTTTTAACGAATATGTACAAAAATGCTTCATTATAAATCTAGAATATAGGAATATGTTCAATAATTGATTTTTGCAAAAAGTTATTTTTTTTTCCCCAAAGCAGGGAAAGAGCTGTAGCTTCATGATCTGAGATATCAGGTAAGGAAGTCCTCCCCTATTCTTTCTTAGGGATAAGCTTTTTACATTCCTCTCTCCAGTCCCTCAGACACAGCGTCAAATAACTCCCCTATGTCTGTGCTCTTTTGGCTCCACCCTCAGGGGCAAGTGTTATTTCACATCTTACTCTAAAATCATTTTTGAGGAATAGACATAGCTTCCACCAAAGAGGAGCCCTCCAAAGAGAGCTTTAATAACACCAAAAGGTTTCCATGTGTGCACCCTTAAGCAAACATACATAAATGAAATGAATCTACAGATTGATAATGAAGCCAGTTTTTATAACTGACACATGAATATCAGTCGTATTAGGCCGTGTACTGTAACAAATCTCTCTTCATTTTTACCACATACATGAATAGCTGTCCCATATATTCAGAAAATACTATTTTTTTTCTTGATTAATAAACTTCATTTTTTGGAGTAGTTTTAAGCTCACAGCAAAATTGAGTGGAAGGTAGAAGAGTTCCCATAGACTCCCTACTCCCATACACACACAGCTCACCCCACTGTCAACATCCTGCACCAGAATGATGTATTTGTTATAATCGATGACCCTACACTGACACATCACTATCACCCAGAGTCCATAGTTTACATTAGGGTTCGATAAAATGAATTTTTACAACTTAAATCCCCCAATAAACTTAACATTACTTCTCTGGAGCATACGTTTTTCTGCATCAGTAAAATGGGATAAGAATATTTATTTGGAGCTGGGAGTGGTTTTGCATGCCTGTCGTCTCAGATTCTTGGGAGGCTGAGGAGGGAGGATTACCTAAGCCCAGGAGCTGGATGCTGCAGTGAACCATCATTACACTAAAGCCTGGGCAGCAGAGTGAGACCCTGTCTCAAGCAAAACGAAACAAAATAAAACAAAGACAACCAAAAGGTAACATTTATTTAGAAGGTTTTGTGAGTACTGTTTGGGATACATTATGAAAAGTGCTAGCACATTATGAGTATTCACTTACGGTTAGTTAACTTTATCATTAAGATCGTTATAACCAGTAGGAGCTGGCACTGCTACCCCGATCCTGTCTTTGAAGGAGCGAACCCATATGGGAGTAACAATGACTGCCCCCCCGCCCCGCCGCCGCCTTGAATCTGTCATTTGAGTCTACCTAGTTATAAAATGAACAGTGTTTTAAATTTTGAACTTATTCCCTGTCACGGTGGGTAGAAAATCGTCACTACACCCTTATTTATAAAACAATCAGAACAGAGGAAAAGACACGATTTTGAATTCCAGCCACACATTAATTGTGTGCCTTTAGGCAAATCACTTAAGCCTGTTAAAATTCATTTTATTCCACTGAATAAGAATACATGAAAGCACTTTATATACTTGAATGAACTATGCTCATTTACAGGGTTCTGTGCATGACACTGCATTCGTAAAATTGAGAAACCAACAAAATGAGGACAGAATGAAAAAAGAAAAAAACTTTCAGAATGTTCTTCCTTTCCTCAATGCCATACAGTTTGTGCAGTCAGCTGACTGGCTGAAAATAGTCAGTTTTGATGACTAATGCTTCCTGCTTATGTTTAGTTGGTTTAGGAAGCTCATTAGGGATGCTGTCTTGGAGATGAGTCTGGTGGATAGAATATCTGATGACTCTAAGGCAAATGTACTTCTTTCAGCTGGTGAATTAATTTCTCAATAGACTCAATTTGCTTTTTACTAACTGTCTTGCAATATCCCATATTTGCAATAGCCTTTCACACACTTGCAATAAGATCTGGCTCACACATACAACCTGTTAGCGGTGAAACAGAAACATTCACATTCAAAATTCTCCAAACATGAGAGCAGTTGAATGTGCTTTAAGACAGTAAACATAATGATACATTTGTATTTTCCCCTTCCTCTTACAATCATTTACACAGATAGATGAGAAGTAAATATGTGTTTAGAAAGTATTAGTCATCACAGATATACCTCCAGTCATCCATTCAAATGTAAACATGGTAAAATATGCACTTGTACAATTTTATACTATCAATGACTATAGGTAGGTGAAAATTAGTGTTGCCAGAAAAAAATCCAAACCAGAAAACTGAAAGTACAGAAAAATTATACTTTTTGTCATTGATAAACCATTTTAAAATAATATATCATGTATAGAATAAAAAATTCCACGAATATATACATGTGAATTATACATATATGTCAATTTAATTTTGTTAAAAGGTAATTGGCATCTGCAGTTTCATGGAGCCTAAGTGAAACCCATAAAGAAATGTGTATGAACTAGGAAAGCAACAAAAGCTCCTAACATTTTAAAATTAGAAATCAGATTCAAAACCCATCATGATCTATTTTAAATTTATCTCTATAACATTTCAATTGAGACATAAAACACACTTTCTATAACATGCCTCACTATTTTATTTACAGCATAACTTCCCTTTCCCCAATCCCCAAACTATGTTCCCATCTACACCCCACCCCACCCAACTCTCACCTCTTCTATTAGCATTATTACAAATATGTTTTACCAAGCTTTTCCACTCTGTCTCCTTTAAATGTAGAAAAATCTTCTATACAAACCCAAATACCACAAATCTTCAGATTTATATTTTCTAAAGCAGTTAAACCTTTATAGACAATTCTACCTAAAAAGCCAAATACGCTTTACAATATGTCACGTTATGTTACGTTGACCAGACACAGAAGTCATTTCTGTCGGATTTCTTGTCAGTGTTTGCTTTAAGTTGGACCTTTCTGATTTCGGCTCCTGTTGTGCCAGTAATTTGAAAGGTCACCTCTCTGTTGCCATTTGGTTTATGCAGTGCAGTCTGGCAATTTATAGAAGTCTTGTCAGGGCACGGTGGCTCACGCCTATAATCCCAGCACTTTGGGAGGCCAAGGCGGGCAGATCACGAGGTCAGGAGATCGAGACCATCCTGGCTAACACAGCAAACCCCATCTCTACTAAAAATACAAAAAATTAGCCAGGCGAGGTGGCAGGCGCCTGTAGTCCCAGCTACGTGGGAGGCTGAGTCAGGAGAATGGCACGTGCCTGGGAGGCAGAGCTTGCAGTGAGCCGAGAGCGCACCACTACACTCCAGCCTGGCAGACAGCGAGACTCCGTCTCAAATAAATAAATAAATAAATAAATAAACAAAGATATGGAACCATGACCATTGTTACACAATTTTATCCATTGCATAACAGCAACGGATGCTGTTGCTGCGCTAAACAGAAGGTGAGGTCATAGCAAGAAAACGACCTACAAGGCCTCATTTACAGGGAAGTTTTGAGAAGCTGAAGAAACTCTTAGGAAAAGCATGTATGATTGCTGGAATTAAACCATCTACAGAAAGTATGTTCTAAGGTGTTAGGATAAGCACCTAATTAAGCACCAGCAGGCTGAAGCAAGCTGAGAGATAATTGGAGCTACATGTTCACACCTTGCTGCCACTGAGAAGCAGCTGAAAGCAGTATCTCTTCAGAAGTTTCAAGCATCCAGGTATCTGAGAGGCCAAGAAGTCTGTGGCTGCTAAAAGCAAAACAGCCAGCAGATTTAAAAAAAAAAAAAAAAAAAAAAAAAAAAAGAAAAAAAAAGCGCTGCCTTTTAAAATCCAGAAAACGTCACTGTGAGCTGCAAGGTAAATTGTCACTGCAAAGACAAAAGGCACCCTAATTTCCTAAGCTTCCTGTTCTCCACATACAATTTCTTTAAGATTTCTGGGCAAAACTAATTGCTGCTTGACCTGCATCTGTGAAACTATTTTAATTGCTGTATTTCTGTATACCATGTGATACGTGGAACATTGCTATCACTGGATGAATGTTCACAGTCAGTAGATGTGTCATTTGTTGCAAGTTGCTTCTAGCAAAGGCTGAAGTTTCTTCTCTGACCTTGATGATAATTGAATGAGGTAATTGGATGAAAATATCCCTACTTTCATTCCAACCCTAATTTTTTCTTTGAAAACTTTGTAAGAAAATAAATTTGACACTTTACTCACCTTTCAGCAATTTTTTCAGAAAAGACACACTTTTCACTTGGCCGTTATCCCATTTGAAAGAAGCCATGAATATCTTGTGAAGGAGAGAAAAGGAGGTCAGGCACTAAGATGATGTGATGACATTTGGAAGTCTGAAGGATAATAGAATTGTCCTGACAGTTTAGCTAAGAAGCGACCCACCACTCTGAGTACTCCCAATGCCAATGGAATGGCAGTTTTTCCAGAATCATTATGGATGATAAGAACTGGGAAGAGAAACAGAAACCAAGAAGATTGAAAAGCTGCATGTGGAAACAACTATGTGGGTCAACCTTCCACATACTTCTCTGTCGCTTCCATTGCCTAGAGCCTTTGCACAAAGGATAAAGTCATAAACATTCTTGAGAACAGCACAATTGGTCCAGAAAAGGCTTGGTGAGACATACCTGAATGATAGTGTGTCGGGAATTGGTGGGTTCTTGGTCTCACTGATTTCAAGAATGAAGCCACAGATCCTCACAGTGAGCGTTAAGAGTTCTTAAAGATAGTATGTCCAGATTTTCTTCCTTCAACATTCAGACGTGTCTGGAGCTTCTTCCTTCTTATGGGTTCGTGGTCTCACTGTCAGGAGTGAAACTGCAGACCTTCGTGGTCACTGTTACGGCTCTTAAAGGCATCACGTCTGCAGTTGTTCTTTCTTCCCTGTGGGTTCATAGTCTATCCGGCTTCAGGAGCGAAGCTGCAGACCTTTGCAGCGAGTGTTACAGGTCATAACTACAGCATGGACCCAAACAGAGAGCAGCAGCAAGATTTACTGTTTTTTTTAAAAAAAAAAAAAAAAAAAAAAAAAAAAAAAAAAGCAAAAGAACAAAGCTTCCACAAAGCAGAACCCAACCCTAACGGGTTGTCACTGCTGATTTGAGTAGCCTGCTTTTATTCCCTTATCTGGCCCCACCCACATCCTGCTGATTGGTTCATTTTACAGAGAGTTGATTGGTCCACTTTACAGAGAGCTGATTGGTCCATTTTGACAGAGTGCTGATTGGTGCATTTACAATCCTTGAGCTAGACACAGAGTCACAGAGTGCTAGTCCTCCAAGTCTCCACTAGGTTAGCTAGATACAGAGTACCAATTGGTGGATTCACAAACCCTGAGCTAGACACAGAGTACTGATTGGTGTATTTACAAACCCTGAGCTAGACAGAGTGCTGATTGGTGCGTTTACAATCCTTGAGCTAGACACAGAGTCACAGAGTGCTAGTCCTCCAAGTCTCCACTAGGTTAGCTAGATACAGAGTGCTGATTGGTGCACATACCATCCTCTGGCTAGACATAAAAGTTCTCCAAGTCCCCACCCAGTTCAGGAGCCCAGCTGGCTTGCCCAGTGGATCCTGCACTAGGGCTGCAGGCAGAGCTGCCCGCCAGTCCGGCGCCCCGCCTGTGCTCCTCGGCCCTTGGGCTGTCCACGGGACAGGGTGCCACGAAGCAGGGGGTGGCTCAGGCCGCCAGGGAGCCCATCACAGTGGGGAGCTCCCGGCTGCAGGTTCGGAGGCCTGCCCCGCTGGGAGGCAGCTGAGGCCTGGGGAGAATTTGAGTGCGGTGCCGGCGGGCCAGCACTGCTGGGGGACCCGGCGCAGCCTCCGCAGCTGCTGGCCCAGGTGCTAAGGCCCTCACTGCCCTGCCGGCCGGCCGCTCCGTGTGCAGGGCCCGCCGAGCCCGCGCCCGCGCCCTCCGGAACTCACACCAGCCCGGGAGCGTATCCCGGGTTCCCACCCGCGCCTCTACCTCCATACCTCCCGGCAAGCAGGGGAAGGAGGCTCCGGCCTCAGCCAGCTCAGAGAGGGGCTCCCAGGGTGCCTGGCGGGCTGAAGGGCTCCTCAAGCGCCGCCACAGTGGAAGCCGGGACCTGAGGACAAGGAGGCGCTGAGAGTGAGGGCTGCTAACACATTGTCACCTCTCAATAGTTAGGCTTGACAGATTAAATTAGCAATTACTGTGTGACTTCTCATCAAAGAGCAGATGTGAGTTACAGCATCATGTATGATGGTGAACAGAGATGCAGACCTGAACCAGAGCTTCCACCCAACCCCCACAAACGTGTCTCCCCACCGTGTGACTCAGCCCATTGTCTCTGGAAAAACTGGTAGAAAAGTGAGTGCGATCATCAAATCAACTACAAGAAAATCGAACAAAGAATTCTGAAGAGTAGAACTGAGGTTACAATAGAAATGTATTCAATAATGTGGAAAACAATTATGTCCAGCTTTTTATAACGAAGTAATACCAGTTTTACTTGGCCATATGTGGTTGAAGGAGAGGGGCTGTGGGCATCTCTATCCTCCCCTTGAATAGCAAGATACCAGTAACTGCTCAATAGAAGAACTAGTGGTCTTTTCAGAAACATCACTGTTGGGATTAAAAAGTATGCTAGTGGATAGGAAATAATATTACCACAATAATTTCAAGATGACTTGAAAAGGCAAATGTTGAAAGCTAAATTTCATATTCATTTGAATATGAATTGATATTTACATAATGTGGAGTGAGGCAGAGCCTGCACAGAGCTGGACACCATAAGGGAAAGGACTATACATTAACTAGATAAAATTTCACATCTCAATTTTCCAAACAAAATTTTATCCTGTTTAGTAAACAACACTTAAACACAATTTTAACATTATAAATATATGTATACATACAAATGTATAAATGTGTTATTTATGCAGAAAGAAAATATTAGTTAAAACAGATCAACAGTAAAACGTGTTTTTGTAAGTAAGTGATTAAGAAGGGAGGGTAATGTGTTTCTTTTTTCAAAAATATTCACTAGCCTGGGCGTGGTGGGTCACAGCTATAGTCCCAGCACTTTGGGTAGCAGGAGTGCTTGAGTCCAGAGGTTTGAGACCGGCTTGGGCAACATCCTGAGACCCCATCTCTACAAAAAAATTTTTTAAATAGCCAGGCATGGTGGCACACACCTGTAGTCCCAGCTACTCAGGAGGCTGAAGCAGGAGGACTATGTGAGCTGCAGGTCGAGGCTGCAGTGATCGATCATGCCACTGAACTCCAGCCTAGGTGACAGATGTCATCTCTAAAAACAAAACCAGCCATTAAAAAGAAAGGCACTGCTGCCAAAGAAGAAAGGCAGGGGATTTGTCATAGAGTCTAACTTTTATGAAGAGTTTACTTACTGCTGCTGTTAAAGTGTATCTTACAGTCTGTAAATTAGCAGATGTAATAATGACTTGTACTTCCCTCTTACGAGTAATTAAAGCAGCTTACTTTTGTTCAGTGCTTAAACACCTGCATTTACTGTCTTATTAGGCAACTTTCTAGAATCTGCTATCTGCAAACCCTCTTCTCATATGCAGATCTACAACCTGTGAATATAACATTCCTGACTATGTCACGACCACTCCCAGTGGGCTCTGCTGGTAGCTTGTTTTGTATAAATACAGATCCAGTGCTTTTTCCTTGTTATTCTTTTTATCGAGTGCTCTTATACATAGATGGTTGTGCACAGATAACACACTGTCAATACAAAGATTTTCAGAATTTATTGGACAAAATGATACAAAACTAAAAAAATCATCTACACATGAAATTCAAAGAAAGCATTATTTTTCCTTACAAAATTGTGGAAAAATTAATTCAGATAGTAACATAGAACTAGTCCTAAAATTAAAATGCTAGTGTGAATGTATATAGGAGACATGGTTTGACTGTGTTCCCACCCAAATCTCATCTTGATTTTTAGCTCCCATAATTCCCACATGTTGTGGCAGGGACACAGTGGGAGGTAACTGAATCATGGAGGCAAGTCTTTCTCATGCTGTTCCCATGAGAGTGAATAAGTCTCATGAGATCTGATGGTTTTGTAAAGGGGAATTCCCCTGCACACATGCTCTCTCTTGCCTGCCACCACGTAACATGTGACTTTGCTCCTCATTCACCTTATGCTATGATAGTGAGGACTCCCCAGCCATGTGGAACTGTGAGTCAATTAAACCTCTTTACTTTATAAATTATCCAGTCTAAACAGTCTTGGGTATGTCTTTATTAGCAGTGTGAGAACAGAGTAATACAATCGGCAAAATGAGGGAGTTTATTTTAAACCTGCTTTAAATAATTTAGTGGTTAAAGTATTTAAAACCTTTTCTATTTTTAGGAAAACAATGAGAAAGCTGAGCACAGGTCTAACTTGTTATTCAACTAAAAATTATTTTAAAATATTTGAGTATAGACTTCTGGCACCAGCCAAGACCAAGCGTGCTCACCAAGGCCTATTTCTCCTTCTGATTGAAATTAAAACTCTGGACATAAAAAGCAACTATCAAGGACTCTTAAAAGTAAACAATAACAGATGGATTGAAAGCAAAATCAAAATACCAATAGTGACCTGTAACAGGTGGGTTTAATGGCTATTCTTTTTTTTTTTTTCTAACCCAGGTGTGCAAAATTTCTACTCTTTTTAGCTAGAGAACCAGGAATGTGGCCTCTGTAAGATGGAGCATATGTAGAGAAATAATCCTATTGTTTTTCTTTTTTTTACCCCATTCAGCCTTGCCTAGAAGCCAGCTCTGGTTCTGAAGTTTCTGTCATGATGCTAGCTGTGCACAATGCACAGGCACTGAGAACTTCAAGAGAGACAATCTCTCTCATTATCATTTCTCTTTAAAGAAAAAAAAAGGGGGGGTACAGGTACTTGTGAGGAAAAAAAACAAACACATGAAGACAAATATAAAAATACAATACTAAGAAACCAAATCTAGCAATATTTTTTAAAAAATACTTTACAAACAAGTGAGTTATACCATGAATGCAAGGCTGGTTCAACATTCAAAGCTCAACAGATATAAACTGCAACATTATTAGGTAGATGAAGAATAAACGTCATTTCAGCAGATGCAGCAAAAGCATTTAACAAAATTCAACATCTATTCTTTATAAAAACTCTCAGCAAAATGAGAAAAGAAGGGAACTTAAGCTGATAGAGGGCATCTACAAAACAAACAACAACAACAAAAACAAAACTATCACTAAATTACACTTAATGGCGACTCTCCAACTGATTTAAAAGCTGGGTCCCTGGCAAGAAATCAGCTCTTTTACCACTTATATTCAACTTTATACTGATAGTCCTAGCCAGATCAGTAATGCAGGAAAAAAAATCAGTGACATCCACATCAGCAAGGAAGAAATAAACCTGTTTTTATTTTCAGACAACATAACAGTCTATGTAAAAGCATTCAAAATAACCTATTAAAATACTCAATATGTGAGTTTAGTAAGGTGGTTGTACTCAAACCCAATAAACAAAATCAATCATATTTCTATATATTATCAAAAGTTTGGAAATAGAAACATCCAAAAAATTATTTAGAATGACATAAAAAATAAAGTGTTTATGTATAATTTTACAAAAGTATGTGCACAATTGGTATTTTTCCTGAATATAAGCAATTTATTCTGATTATTGATAAAATAACATTCACATTCAAACCTGTAAATCTGAGAAATCACTATTCCATATGCACAGGAGGCCACAGTCAGTAGTCTAACAGTGCTGCTTGCCAGAGTACAGTAAACTTCTTTCAGAATCAGGGAACAATTCTAGATCACCCATGGTGAGAAATAAGTGCTCTTCTCTTAGGCCAGTGACACTTCGACGGGTCTTGACACCCCACCTATGGGCTGATGTATGAAACTCTCATCCCTACTTCCCTCCCCAGTTTTAAGAGTCACTGTGTCACATAAAAGCTGCAGCATTGGCCAGGTGCAGTGGCTCATGCCTGCAATCCCAACACCCTGGGAGGCCAAAGCAGGTAGATCACGAGGTCAGGAGTTCAAGACCAGCCTGGCCAAGAAAATGAAACCCTGTCTCTACTAAATATACAAAAATTAGCTGGGCGTGGTGTCGCGTGCCTGTAATCCCAGTTACTCAGGAGGCTGAGGCAGAGAATTGCTTGAACCCGGGAGGCAGATCGTGACACTGCACTCCAGCCTGGGGGACAGAGTGCGACTCAGTCTCAAAAGAAAAAAAAAAACAGAAAGGCCAGGCACAGCAGCTCACGCCTGTAATCCCAACACTTTGGGAGGCCAATGTGAGTGGATCATGAGGTCAGGAGATCGAGACCACCCTGACTAACACAGTGAAACCCTACACTCCAGCCTGGGCAACAGAGCGAGACTCCATCTCAAAAAAAAAAAAAAAAAAAGCTGCAGCATCCCACACAAGGCCCCGCTGGTCTTCCGGGGTGTTATGTGTCCTGTCCACCAGCACCCTGTTAGTGCTCTTTTCAATAGGTCTTAGCCTCACCCACTTTATTCAAGCCTACCGTGGCGAGTGCCTTTGTCAAACTTGAGCCTAACGGTCCCACTGGCCAGGGTCCTGCTCATCGCTGTCCTCCTCAGAGTCAGCAGACACCTCTTGATTCTCTGGAGCGCGGCCTTGATGCTCCTCTCAAGGTCACTGGTGTGTCTGCTGGTGGTTGGTTTGCTGCTGGGGTTTGGGCCAATATCAGGGTAAATTTTCTTCAGTTTGACCCCTTGCCTTATGGCAGCCAGAATGTGCTCATGGACTGAGGCGTGGGGAGGGCACACCGCCAGCACTTCCACCTTCCAGAGACGAGCTCTGCCATGCCTTAAGGAGGCCAACACTTCGTCCGTAGATCCTGGACATGGAAAACTTTCCAAGGAGTCACGGGGTCTCCCAGCAGGTGCTTGGCACACTAGAGGAAGTGGCTGGTCATCTTTCACTGGAGCCCAGAAGCCTAAGTTCTGATGAGCTGCAGCTTGAGAGGATGAGGACAGAGCAGGGAGAGGAGGGGGTGGCAGTGGTGGGGGTGATGGGGGTGGTGGTGGTGGTGGTGGTGGTGGTGGTGGTGGAGGAGGCAGTGGCAGTGACAATTCCTCACTGGATTTGGAATGTGTTTGATCACCAACTGGAACAAAAACATGGACAGGGACCTTTCCATGACAGTCTTGACACTTGGGGCTTTTCACGTTACCAGCTTCCGACAGAGGAACACCTTTACTCAGAGGTAAAGCCAAAATTGATACCGTGACAGACTGAAAACTTCTCGGCCAGCAGATCTAGAAATGGTAAAGGGGCATCTCCAAACTGAAGGAAAATGATACCAGAAGGCAGCTGGGATAGAAACAAAACCTTATGGGCCCAAAATGGTAAACATGTAGGTGAACAGAAAATACTTTTGGCCAGTCGCGGTGGCTCTTTGGGAGGCCGAGGGGGGTGGACCATCTGAGGTCAGGAGTTCGAGACCAGCCTGACCAATGTGATGAAACCCTGTCTCTAAGCAAAAAATACAAAATTGGACAGGCTTGGTGGCACATGCCTGTAATCCCAGCTGAGCCAGGAGAATCGCTTGAACCCAGGAGTCGGAAGTTGCAGTGAGCCAAGATCATGCCATTGCACTCCAGCCTGGAGCCTGAGCAACAAGAGCAAAACTCCATCTCCAAAAAAAAAGAGGCCGGGCGCAGTGGCTCACGCCTATAATCCCAGCACTTTGGGAGGTGGAGGCAGCTGGATCACCTAAGGTCAGGAGTTCAAGGCCAGCCTGACCAATGTGGTGAAATGGTCTCTACTAAAAATACAAAAGCATTAGCTGGGCGTGGTGGTGCATGCCTGTAATCCCAGCTGTGAGGGAGGCTGAGGCAGGAGAATCGCTTGAACCCAGGAGGCGGAGGTTACAGTGAGCTGAGATCGTGCCATTGCACTCTAGCCTGGGCAACAAGAGCAAAACTCTGTCTCAAAAAAACCAGACTTTTTTTTCTCTTTTCGAATTTGAGGAGAAAAAATGTAATTGCCTATTTAAAGCAAAAACAAAAACAGCATATTGTGGGGTTTATACCATGTTTCACTTGGACATATGATACAGCAACACAACCAACCAAGAACAGGTCAGAAGCAGGAAGCTGTGGTCAGAGCACTGCCCCGCGGCTCAGGCAGTGTAATACCATTTGAAAGTGGACAGTGGGCCGGGCACTGTGGCTCATGTCTGTGGTCCTGGCACTTTGGGTGGTTGAGGTGGGCGGATTGCAAGGTCAGGAGATCGAGACCATCCTGGCTGGCACGGTGAAACCTCGTAAAAATACAGAAACATTGGCAGGGCGTGGTGGCGGCGCCTGTAGTCCCAGCTACTCGGGAGGCTGAGGGAGGAGAATGGTATGAACCCGGCAGGCGGAGCTTGCAGTGAGCTGAGATTGTCTCACTGCACTCCAGCCTGGGCGACAGAGTTAGACTCTGCCTCAAAAAAAACAAAACAAAAAATTGTTACCAAAAATACTAATAATCCATCCAAGTTATTTAGATAAGGAGTGTCAGATTAAGCTTTCCTAAGTGTCAAAACGCACAAGATTATCTGGTTGCTTGCCCCATAACCAGCTGTGCAGAATTGACTTGCGCTGTATACAGGTGCAGGAGTTTCTTCTTCATCACTTTTCTCTTTGTCATCCAGATCTTCTTTCTTTGTTCCACTTTGTTCCACCCTATCATCTGCAAAAATAAAAAATT
This sequence comes from Macaca mulatta, assembly GCF_049350105.2. Classification (NCBI taxonomy): domain Eukaryota; kingdom Metazoa; phylum Chordata; class Mammalia; order Primates; family Cercopithecidae; genus Macaca; species Macaca mulatta. Next base: position 6,799,367 of record NC_133412.1, on the reverse strand, counting down.
TTTAATCTGTAACCGCTTTTCAGAATGTCATACCATTAGTCAGTCTCTGCAAATGTCCCTCCCCGAAAAGTTACAACACACATCATTAACTGAATGTTTGACAACTTAAAAATAAAATACATCAATCATATCTGTTACAGATCCAGTACAATTTTCATAAAGAAACCAATATATCGGCCAGGAGCGGTGGCTCGTGCCTGTAATCCCAGCACTTTGGGCAGCTGAGGCAGGTGGATCATGAGGTCAGGAGATCAAGACCATCCTGGCTAACACGGTGAAACCCCGTCTCTACTAAAAATACAAAAAATTAGCCGGGCGTGGTGGAGGGAGCCTGCAGTCCCAGGCACTCAGGAGGCTGAGGCAGGACACTGGTGTGAACCCGGGAGGCGGAGCTTGCAATGAGCTGAGATTGTGCCACCGCACTCCAGCCTGGGTGACAGAGCGAGACTCTGTCTCAAAAAAGAAAAGAAACCAATATATCAAATTACTTAAAGCATGTCTTCCAAAATGATATTTCATTAACTTCCTAGTAGATTTCACAACTGAGAAAATTAGTCTTTGATATTCACCTACTTCAATTTCACATCAATTGCTTTATTCAGTGTGGCCCAATGCTTGTGTATCCATGGGGAAAGGGAGGGTGTAGAACAGGAGTATAAATCAAAAATCTTTTAACTCCTTACGAGGCCCTACTCCACTGCCAACTGAGAAGCACTGCTATGCAGGGGCGCTATCAGTGAGAGCATAACTCAAGAGCACTGGGACACAAAGGAAAAGCTGAGAACAATGACTTTAGGCCACTGACAATGTGAAGTTTCCATCAAAACAACTGTCATGAAACTCCTTACATAGTCAGCCAAGAGGAGAGAGAAGTAACCTTAATCTTGACATGTAAACACGTTCCATCACACAAGGCTGTTACTAACCGTCTAAACAACATAATTACAAAAATGTATCCAAATCGGTGGAAGACATGATATCCTATCCAGATTACAAATAATGAGTATCTAAAAATCTCTAAGGAAACAGTTCCTCTGTTTGCAACACTTCTGACACCAAATGGGTGGACTTTTGCACCAGGCAATTCTCCAGTTCTCTGGGACACCCAGCTATGTGTCCCACAGTGCAATTCAATTCTGAAACTAACTACCTAGAATTAGCACAGACCCCACTGGTTAATAACAGGAGAGAAAAGGTACAATGCTGAAAAAAATATCCAAAGAACTAATGGCTGGAAACTTCCTAAGTTCAGCAAACGACATAAACCGAGGCAGATGGAAGAATCTGTGCAAAGCCCACACATCATAAATCCAAAGGAAGCCATGACTATGCACATCGTAATCAGCTGCTAAACACTAAGGACAAAAACCTTTTGAAAAGTGCCACAGAAAGTAGATATAGAAGAAGGTATTGTGTGGCCTGAAATTAAGACTAAATATTATGTGCTGCCTTGACGTCGGTAAAATCAAGAAGGCCTCAAATAGCCTAACCACAAGGTCTCCTCCGAGCTCTGCTCCCACGGATAACGTCCCAAACCAAACAACCCTCCTTATCACAGACAGCCGACCCCAACCTGCTCATCCCTGCCGGCCCAGAGTTATTCAAACAAGCCAATCACATCTGTCTATGGAAGCAAGGTCATCTCACCCTCTTCTTACTATAAAATGTGCCTCCCACAGCCCCTGGTGGCTCACTCTGTTCCCAAGTGCAGCCCCCGTGTGGCATGCGGTGACCCCCACCTCCAGGGCTGTGAGCACGCGTGACTAATAAACTGCTATTTCATCTGTCCAGTGTCGGCATCCTATGTTCAGCCATCCCATATCCCTAGGGCAGGAATCTTCTGGGGTTATAAACAGAACTTTAATCAACCTCTCCTTGGTTATTTTACTGGTTCCATGATACAGCTTTTTCGTGCAAAAGATCTGAACAGAAACTTCACAGAGGATACAAGAGTGGCAAAGAAGAACATGATACTCAGCATCGTTAGCCATTACGGAAATGCAAATTTAAACCACAATGAGATCCCACTAGACTTGTTAGAATGGCTCAACTAAAAATCACTGATAACACCAAGAGCTAACTAAGACACAGAGCAACAGAAACATGACAGATTGCCAGTGGGAATGCAAACTAAATCAGCCACTTTGGAAAACAGTTCAGCACATGACCCAACTTTCCCACTACTAGGTTTTTATCCTAGGGAAATGGAAACTACATTCACATGACAACTGTACAGAAACACTCATAGCAAGAATACAATCGCGAAAGAAAAATGGCGACAACCACAAGGTCCTACAATAGCAGAATGGATAAACACAACGTGGTACATCCAAATGATGTTGGCCAGGCTGGTCTCGAACTTCTGACCTCAGGTGATCTTCCTGCCTCGGCCTCCAAAAGTGCTGGGATTATAGGTGTGAGCTACCACGCCCGGCCACTGTATTTTATGTTTTAACGATTCAAAAATAATCAAAAGAAAAACAGTATTTTGTGACTTGCAAACATTCTGTGAACTTCATCTTTTGGTGTCCATAAATAAAGTTTACAGAATGAACTTCCCCTGCCCACAGACATAGTATTATCTGTGGCTGCTTTGGCACTACAGCTGCAAGTGCCCATGGCTATGACAGAGACCATATGGTCCATTGAGGGCTTAAAATATTTACTATTTGGCCCTTTAGAGAAAGCATGTCACCCCTATCCTACATCTGGCTATAAACTTTACAAATAAAAAAATGCAAAATTCTTTAAACTCAGTACACTGGAACACTGGTCATCTCCCTTCTTCAAGATGAAAAGCTTCGACAGTCACCAGGAAGCAGACAAGAACCCCAAGTACACCTCAAGTGTTATTCTCAGGAGCATAAATTAGAACACTTTACAACAGCAAAAGCAGGATGAAGTCATTGAAGGCCATGAAAACAATAATTAGCACCAGCAGCTCAAAGACCACACTATATCAGCTTCAATATTTGTCTACTCTTCCTTTCACTACTGTAGGGTTCAAAGTATATATAGAGAAAATTGAACACACATTGCCCAAAAACATTGCTTATAGAATGCTGGAGAGAAGGGAAGGAAGACCTCCCACTGGCCAGGTGTGGTGGCTCAGGCCTGTAATCCCAGCACTTTGAGAGGCCAATGCAGGAGGATCACTTGAACCTAGGAGTTCTAGACTAGCCTGGCCAACACGGCAAAACCCCATCTCTACTAAAAATACAAAATTAGACTTGGCGCAGTACCTCACATCTGTAATCCTAGCACTTTGGGAGGCCGAGGTGAGAGGATCACTTGAGGTCAGGAGTTCGAGACCAGCCTGGCCAACATGGTGATACCGCATCTCTACTAAAAATGTGGCTCACGCCTGTAATCCCAGCACTTTCGGAGGCCGACGTGAGTGGATCATGAGGTCAGGAGTTCAAGACCAGCCTGACCAACATGGTGAAACCCTGTCTCTACAACAAAGTCAAAAATTAGCCGGGATTGCTGGCGTGTGCCTGTAATCTCAGCTACTCAGGAGGCTGAGGCAGCGAATAGCTTGAACCAGGGAGGTGGAGGTTAGTGGTGGCGGGTACCTGTCATGCCAGCTACTCAGGAGGCTGAGGCAGGAGAATTGCTTGAACCCGGGAGGCAGAAGTTGCACTGAGCCGAGATCACACCACTGCACTTCAGCCTGGGCGACGGAGCGAGACTCCATCTCAAAAAAAAAAAAAAAAAAAAAATTAGCCAGGTGTGGTGGCGGACACCTGTAATCCCAGCTACTTGGGAGGTTGAGGCAGAATCCCTTGAACTCGGGAGGCAGAGGTTGCAGTGAGCCAAGACAGCACCACTGCACTCCAGCCTGGGCAACAGAGCAAGACCCTGTCTCAGAAAATAAAATAAAATACTCATAGTCTGAAAAATGGAATTTGAGGCCAGGCACGGTGGTTCACACCTGTCATCCCAGCACTTTGGGAGGCCAAGGTGGGTGGATCACCAGGTCAGGAGTTCAAGACCAGCCTGGCCAACATAGTGAAACCCCATCTCTACTAAAAATACAAAAATTAGCCGGGCATGGTGGCAGGTGCCTATAGTCCCAGCTACTTGGGAGGCTGAGGCAGGAGAATCATTTGTACTCGGGAGGCAGAGGTTGCAGTGAGCTGAGACGGCACCACTGCATTCCAGCCTGGGCAAGACAGTGAGATTCTGTCTCAAACAAAAAAGAATGGAATTTGATATGTATAAATCTATAAATAATTTCTAATAATAAAAAACACACAACATTCCACACTAAAAATAAAAACATTTACTGAATGCCAAAAGAAACCTCCCTACAAACCCTAATCATTTGGGATCCATGTAAAGAATAATTATACTCTGCTTTCTAACCATGATTTTTACAAGAACAAAGGACAAAAAAAAAAAAATCATCAAACATGGGCCGGGCGTGGAAGCTCACGTCTGTAATCCCAGCACTTTGGGAGGCCGAGGTGGGCGGATCATGAGGTCGGGAGTTCAAGACCAGCCTGGCCAATATGGTGAAAGTCGGTCTCTACTAAAAATACAAAAATTAGGGCCAGACGCGGTGGCTCACACCTGTCATCCCAGCACTTTGGGAGGCCAAGACAGGTGGATCACAAGGTCAGGAGGTCGAGACCATCTTGGCTAACACAGTGAAACCCTGTCTCCACTAAAAATACAAAAAATTAGCCGTGTGTGGTGGCAGGCGCCTGTAGTCCCAGCTACTTGGGGGGCTGAGGCAGGAGAATGGCGTGAACCCGGGAGGCGGAGCTTGCAGTGAGCTGAGATGGTGACACTGCACTCCAGCCTGGGCGACAGAGCGAGACTCCACCTCAAAAAAAAGAAAAAAAATTAGCTGGGCGAGGTGGAGGACACCTGGAATCCCAGCTACTCAGGAGGCTGAGGCAGAGAACTGCTTGAACCCAAGAGGCAGAGGATGCAGTGAGCCAGGATCAAGCCACTGCACTTCAGCCTGAGCGACAGAGCAAGACGCCCTCTCGAGAGGAAAAAACTACAACAAAAAAATTCATCAAATGTAATGAATAAAACATATACTTCGGATTTTTCCATGTACTTTTCTTTCAGTATCTTTTGCAACTATGCTTTCACAGAAAACACTTCGGGAAATGTTTTAATTTATTTACAAATCAGTATTTGAAAACTAGGAGGAAGAGGTGAAAAGTTTTAAAAATATAATGAATTACTGACACGTGCAAAAAAAAAAAAAGAAAAAAAAAAGGTTTCTGATTCCTGTCAGGGAAGGCACTGTCACATGGACACTGTCAGCCTCAGCATCCGGAGGTCCAGAAAGGGGAAATTTCAAGTCAGATAGAATTCTATATACACACCATTGATTTGGAACCTTCAGCCCTCAAGATCCTAACATCATGACCTCGGTTTCAACACAATTGTCCTTAGTCCTTGTATTGGTTACAAATACAAAACAAACAGCTCAATTGAACTCACTCTTGTCTCTCCAGAAACACAAACACAAGACCTCATAAAATGAGTGAGTTTCTCTCGGCCATAATTACTGCAACTGACTTCTCCAATTTTCCCCTCCACAGTTAACTAAACAGCTCAAATACTATCAGTAACAAATAACAGTCATCATGATATGGTGAGGAGTGTGGCAGATTTCTTAGCCAGTAATAATAAATAGGAAAAAAATTTTGCCTATTAATAGATCTCAAGGGTAGTGCACTTGCAAGAACCTAATTAAAAGGCAGCCGTGCACAATCTACAAAAACAGCCATAAAGACTGCTACCTTTCTTTTTTTTTTAGACGGAGTCTCGCTCTGTCGCCCAGGCTGGAGCGCAGTGGTGAGATCTCGGCTCACTGCAAGCTCCGCTGCCTCCCGTGTTCACGCCATTCTCCTGCCTCCGCCTCGCGAGTAGCTGGGACTACAGGCGCCCACCACCGCGCCCGGCTAATTTTTTTGTATTTTTAGTAGAGACGGGGTTTCACCGTGTTAGCCAGAATGGTCTCGATCTCCTCACCTCGTGATCCACCCGCCTCGGCCTCCCAAAGTGCTGGGATTACAGGCGTGAGCCCCCGCGCCCGGCCAAGACTGCTACATTTTAAGTTATAGGAGGAAATAAACCTGCTCCTCTAACATAGGAAGATACAACTAACTTCCCCTTACATGCCCTAAAAAAAACAGCCTTACACGAGAAATTTAAACATGGAAGCAGAAACACGCCAAGAAAAAGACATGGCAAACCCCACCTGTGCATCTGTTTTCAACGGAACATTTGGAGTCAAGGGGAGCCTGGGCAGCCAAACAAACATTCGGAGGGCAGCTTTTCTCCAGCGTCCTCCCGGTTCTCAGGCCTGCAAGTAAACACACATGTTTAAAAACTAACGCTTTTTAATAATTTACAAAGACACTCCCGAAATGTTTAATGCAGAAAAAAGAGAGCGAGAGAGAACAGCAAGAGGGGAGAGAAGAGCTGGGGGACGGGAGTGAGGGGAGAGAGGGAAACAGGGAAGAGATGGAGGGGAAAGGGAGGTGGGGAAGGGAAAGCCTCCTTCCAAGGTAAGCAGGGTGGGCCGGGTTTCCGCACCACGCTGGCGAAACCTTGAGAATGGACGGTCACAGGAGACCAAGTCACAATGTCATCTGCCCTCAAATGCAAAAGGTACACACACACACGACAGGAAACCCCCCGTTTCAACGGACACATGAAAGCAGCATTTACCCCACAGCACGGCGCGTGCGTGAAACAAATTACTCAAAACGATCGCCTGCAGAAAAACCCACAGCCACCACCACTTAAGAGATGGAGAGAGTCCCGAGACTGCCCCGCGGGCTATCCGCGCAGGCCCCGGTGCGGCCGCCGCGCCCACCCCTGCCTCCCAGGCTCGGCCGCCCGCCAGCCCCGCGCCCGCACCGCCTCCGCCTCCCGCCGCCCCGGTGCCCCAGACCAGGACCGGACAAGCAGAGCCGGGCCGCCTGGCCCCGCCGGCGTCTGGACACAGCCTCCCAGCAGCCGCCGGCTCAGCCCGGATCCCCGCGCCTCTAACTGCCCTAGCGGCGGGCCGAGGCGAGACTCCCGCGCCCCCCCGCGTACGGCCAATCGCAACGAGGCTGCTCCGCGGGCGCAGCCAATGGTGAAGACGAGCGCTTCGCAGTCCTCCGGGCTCTCCCGCTTCCCGCAATCCTGCTTATCTTCCTACTTGGAGCTCACCCTCTGAGGCCAGGGTCAAGCGCGGGCGCCGGAAGGCGGGATTTCCGTCGCACTCACCCACGCCCCCACTCCCACGGGAGACTGCCCGGCCCGGAGCGCTCTTAATCACGCGGCGGGTGGTCGCGCTCACAGCAACTGGAGCCATCCAGGGCGCGGGTGGAGTGGCGAGAGCAGCTGCCCTGGGGATGAGAACGATCTTTGTGTGGTCGGCTGGGGAGTGAAGTTTCCTCCTGTGTGTTCAACTGAATGCAGCAGAAGTCTTGGGCAGATTACGTGGAGCAGCTGTGGAACACTGTGCAGGGAATCCAAGAAGAAACAGACCTCCAGCGACCAGAAAACACAATTGAAGAAATATGCAACAATATAGGCTGGGCATGGTGTCTCACGTCTGTAATTTTCAGGGCTTTGGGAGGCCGAAGTGGGAGGATCCCTCAAAGCCAGGAGTTGGAGGATCCCATGTTGCCAGACTGGGCAACATAGCAAGACCCCATCTCCAAAAAAAAATTAACAATTAGCCAGGTATGGTAGTGCACACCTGTGATCCCAGCTGCTCGGGAGGCTGAGGCAGGAGAATCGCCTCAGCCTGGGAGGTCAATGCTACAGTGAGCTGAGATCATGCCACTGCACTCCAGCCTGGGCGACAGAGTGACATCCTGCCTCTAAGAAGGAAAAAGGGCATGGTGGTCCCGCCTGTAATCCCAGCACTTTGGGAGGCCGAGGCAGGTGGATTATTTGAGGTCAGGAGTTCAAGATCAGCCTGGCCAACATGGTGAGACCTCCTTTCTACTAAAAATACAAAAATTAGCCAGGTGTGGTGGTGCGTGCCTGTAATCCCGGCTACTTGGGAGGCTGAGGCAGGAGGATTGCTTGAACCTGGGAGGCGGAGATTGCAGTGAGCCAAGATTGCACCACTGCACTCCAGCCTAGGGGACAGAGGCTGCACCACTGCAGCCTTGACTTACCGGGTTCACGTGGTTCTCAACCTCAGCCTTGCCAGTAGCTAGGACTGCAGGCACAAGCAACCACGCCTAGCTAATTTTTGTAGTTTTTGTAGAGACCGGGGTTTGCCATGTTGCCCAGGCTGGTGTCGAACTCCTAGGCTCAAGTGATCCGTCGCCTCTGTCTCCCAAAATGCTGGGATTACAAGTGTGAGCCACTGCACTCGGCTAATAGTAATGAACTTTGAACAGAAGGAAAAGATGTTATTATTTACTTAGTTATGGTTTATCTGTATTTTCTAATTTTTCTAAACATGTAAAGATGAAATTCTATTAAAACTCAGTTAGACCTCAGAACAAAAAAAGTAGAGTATAAATATTTATTTTAGTTGTACAAACTTGGTTTCTGGAAAAAGAATGGAATAGATTTTCTGAGAAAAAAAATTCACTTTGGCCGGGTGCGGTGGCTTACGCCTGTAATCTCAGCACTTTGGGAGGCTGAGGTGGTGGATCACCTGAGTTCAGGAGTTCAAGACCAGCCTGAGCAACATGAAGAAACCCCCGTCTCTATTAAAAATACGAAAATTAGCCAGGCATGGTTTCAGGCGCCTGTAATCCCAACTACTCAGGAGGCTGAGGCTGTGGAATCGCTTGAACCCAGGAGGCAGAGGTTGCAGTGAGCTGAGATCACACCATTGCACTCCAGCCTGGGTGACGAGCAAAACTCTGTCTCACAAAAAAAGAAAAGCCGACTGGCTGAAAGGATTAAAAAAGAAAATATGATCCATCAATGTGCTATCTACAAGATAAACATTTTAAATTAAAATGAACAGATTGAAAGTAAAAGGATACAAAGATACAACCTTTAAATAGTAAGCAAAAAACCGCCGAAGTGGCTGTACTAATATCAAGTGAAATACACTTTAATTTAAAGCAGGGCTGGGCATGGTGGCTCACGCCTGTAATCCCAGCACTTCGGGAGGTGGAGGCAGAGAGATTACTTGAGCCCTGAAGTCAAGATCAGCCTGGGCAACATGGCATAATCCCATTTCTACAAAAAATACAAAAATTAGGCGGGCATGGTGGTGCCCACCTGTGGTCCCAGCTGTTTGGAAGGCTGAGGGGGGAGGATCATGTGCGCTGGGGAGGTCGAGGCTGCAGCTGCAGTGAGCTAACATCAGGCTCCTGTTCTCCAACCTGGGCAACACAGTGAGACCCTGTCTCAAAATAAAAAAAATAAAAAAGGGTTGAGATGGCCGGGCGCGGTGGCTCAAGCCTGTAATCCCAGCACTTTGGGAGGCCGAGACGGGCGGATCACGAGGTCAGGAGATCGAGACCATCCTGGGTAACACAGTGAAACCCCGTCTCTACTAAAAATACAAAATCTTAGCCGGGCGAGGTGGCAGGCGCCTGTAGTCCCAGCTACTCGGGAGGCTGAGGCAGGAGAATGGCGTGAACCCAGGAGGCGGAGCTTGCAGTGAGCTGAGATCCGGCCACTGCACTCCAGCCTGGGTGACAGAGCGAGACTCCGTCTCAAAAAAAAAAAAAAACAAAAAAAAAAACCAAAAAAAAAAAGGGTTGAGATGCAAAAAAGGACATCATTTTTTATTTTTTATTTTGTTGGGATGGAGTTTCGCTCTTGTTGCCAAGGCTGGATGGAGTGCAATCGGGTGATCTCGGCTCACTGCGACCTCTGCCTCCTGGGTTCAAGTGATTCTCCTGCCTCAGGCTCCCAAGTAGCTGGCATTACATATGCATGCCATCACTCCTGGCTAATTTTTGTATTTTTGGTAGAGACGGGGTTTCATCTTGTTGGCCAGGCTGGGTTCGAACTCCTGACCTCAGGTTATCCGCCTGCCTTGGCCTCCCAAAGTGCTGGGATTACAGACGTGAGCCACCGTGCTGGCCAAAACCTTCATTTTCAAAAAGGCTGGGTCAGGCATCATGGCTCATGCCTGTAATCCCAGCACTTTGAGAGGCCAACGCCCATCTCTACCAAAAATACAAAAATTAGCTAGGTGTGGTGGCATGCACCTGTCATCCCAGCTACTCCAGAGGCTGAGTCAGGAGAATTGCTTGAACCCAGGAAGCAGAGGTTGCAGTGAGCAGAGATCGTGCCACTCCACTGCAACCTGGGGGACAGAGAGAGACTCCATCTCAAAAAATAAATAAAGGCTGGGTGCCAGCTGTGGTACATAGGCCTAGTTTGCTGACTCCTGTACTTAAGATATAAAACTGAAGAACAGTGGGTGGGAGCTTCCCTCTAAAGGCACAGGACGGGCAAGCTGGTCCCTGAACAGTGACTTTAAAATAACTTGTTACACTGTGTTTTTTCTTTTGTTTTGTTTTTCGTTCGGTTGGTTGGTTGTTTGAGATGGAGTTTGGCTCTTGTTGCCCAGGCTGGAGTGCAATGGTGTGACTCAGTTCACCGCAACCTCCGCCTCCTGGGTTCAAGCGATTCTCCTGCCTCAGCCTCCCAACTAGCTGGGATTACAGTCATGCACCACCACGCCTGGCTAATTTTGTATTTTTAGTAGGGATGGGGTTTCTCCATGTTTGTCAGGCAGGTCTCGACCTCCCAACCTCAGGTGATGAGCCAGCCTTGGCCTCCCAAAGTGCTGAGATTACAGGCATGAGCCACCGCACCCAGGCTTTTTGGGTTTTTTTTGGACAGTCTGGCTCGGTCGCCCAGGCTGGAGTGCAATGGCGCGATCTCAGCTCACTGCAAGCTCTGCCTCGTGGGTTCGCACCATTCTCCTGCCTCAGCTTCCCGAGTAGCTGGGACTGTAGGTGCCCACCACCGTGCCTGGCTAATTTTTTGTATTTTTTTTTTTTTTTTTAGTAGAGATGGGGTTTCACTGTTTTAGCCAGGATGGTCTCGATCTCCTGACCTCCTGATTCACCTGCCTCGGCCTCCCAAAGTGCTGGGATTACAGGCATGAGCTATCGTGTCCAGACTAATTTTTGTATTTTTAATAGAGACGGGGTTTCACCATGTTGGCCAGGCTGGTCTCACACTCCTGATCTCAGGTGATCTGCCCGCCTTTGCCTCCCAAAGTGTTGGGATTACAGGCATGAGCCACTGATTTCGGCCACCTGCCTGATAACACTTGCACAAAATGAACCTGTTACTTCATTTTTCCCCACTGCCAATCACCTCCCCCCACATTTTAGACCATCACACTTCCCTAACCTAGAAACAGCCCTCAGCCTTATCTCCAGGGAGATAAGGATTTGAGCGCTGTTCTCCCACCTCCTCACTTGGCGGTCTTGTGAATCTATCTTTTTTCTTTTGCAAAACCCGTGTCACAGTGATAGATTTGCTGTGTACAGGCAGAATGGACCTCGACCTGGCCAGTGACGCTGGACAGCCACGGCCGCCTCCAGACAGCAACTGCTGGCTCTTTCCTTCTGCCTTCCAAGTCACACATAAACACCCCTTTTGGCCAACTCTTCCTCTGGGAGGCTTCTCCTCAAGGGGCACCAGCACTGATGGGGAAGCCAGAGACAGGCAGCTCAGGATGGGGATGAAAAGCCAGGCATGTGGAGGCCGACTTCTGCTCAGCCCTGCTCCCTTGGATAGAGAGGCTGGAGCCCAGGGCATCAGCCACAGGTCTTGGGACAAACCCTTGGCCCAGGAAAACAGAGCTGGATGAATCCTTGAAAACCACGAGATCCACCGTCTCACTCCCCAGATGGGAAAATCAGGCTCTGACTCCTGCTGTGGATTGCCGCCGGTCCCGGGCTGCTAACTCCGTTCTCTCTGGCCAGCACCACTGCAGCCTGGGCCTCAGCTGGTGGAGAGAACTGGGCTCACCCACCGCCAAGGGAACTGCAAAAAGCGCACACGGCAGTCCTGGGCAGAGCCCTGGGCCAGGACATCAGCCAGTTGCACAGCAGGGAGGGCACCTGCCCATCTCCACAGACATCCTCCTCCTGGGCACCCTTACCAAAAGGCACTCCACGAAACAAAGTAAGGCCACGCGCCGTGGCTCATGCCTGTAATCCCAGCACTTTGGGAGGCCAAGGGGGGTGGAGGACGAGGTCAGGAGATCGAGTGATTCCACTTTTCTTCTCTAGGAAGTTTGGACATTCAGATCTAGTTGGTCTTTTATCATAGAACTTCTAGTGTGCCCGAGTCTTACATTGTGAAGATCCTTTTCTACAATATTACATATAAGAGGATATAAATGGTACTAGATGAGATCAGGCTGGATGAGAACTGATACTTGTAAACATACTTTTTAGATGAAATCTCTGATTGCCATTCGCTTTCTATTTGAACTTGTAAAAATAAAACACATTGCCTGGAGGGTGGAAGTAGGAAAAAGATTTATGTCTTTTAATTGCATGTCATTGCTTCGTATCGAGACAGAACATATAGTATCCCTGGCTTTGGACCTACAGAAGGAAACACATTTTTCTACCTGCTGTGTGCCAGCGGTTCCTGAACACCTGGAGGGCTTATTGCAGCACAGATTGCTGGTCCCTACTCCAGAGTTTCTGATTCATCAAGTCTAGGGAGGGGCCTGAGAATTTACATCTATAAGACATTCCCAAGTGCTCCTGGTTCAGAGACTATATTTTTGAAAAGCACTCTTATCTACTAACTGTAAATTGTAGAACTTTAGAAAAAAGCTTAATTTGGTCTGGGATAAGAAGCACACAGATAATGGAGCAAATCATGAAAAAGTCAATCCTTGATCCCAGGTAACAAGCACTACACAGTGACAGAACACAACTCTTGGTTTTCATGATTGCAAGTCATAGCCAAGTATCAAGTGAGAAATTCAGTTTCATTTTCAGGGCTTAGAGAGGCCAGGTGATTCTAGAAAAATAGGATTTAGTGATTAACCTCATGAGAGTAGGAGTTATTTATGTCCTTTTTCTCTCCCCCATCACTTAGCATTTAGCCTTACTTTAGAGGGTCCTGTATTTGTTTTAAACTTGTAAAGAACTTTGAGTGCTTATTAAATGGAAAGCTTTCCGTGTGTGTGTGTGTGTGTGTGTGTCTGTGTGTGTGTCTGTGTGTGTATGTTTTTAGAAACAGAGTCTTGTTCTGTGGCCCAGGCTGAAGTGCAGTGGCATGATTTTGGCTCACTGCAACCTCTGCCTCCCAGGTTCAAGGGATTCTCCTGCCTCAGCCTCCCAAGTAGCTGGGATTACAGACACCTGCCACCATGCCCAGCTAGTTTTGTACTTTTAATAGAGACAGGGTTTCATCATGTTAGCCAAGCTGATTTTGAACTCCTGAACTCAGGTGACCCACCCACCCCAGCATCCCAAAGTGCTGGGATTACAGGCGTGAGCCACCACACCTGGCTCACAAGCTTTATGTTTTTAAAGATATTAGACATGTTTCTTGTTTTCTTTTTTGTTTTTTTGTTTTGTATTTTTAGAAAAACAAAAAACCCTTAACAATAATGTAGGAGAATAAGAGAAAGGTTTTCCAAAAAAGAGAAATCATTGTGATTATTTATCTTAGTGGAATGTTGGATAATATAGTCTGCTTTATCAATCATCAAGCACACTATAAAATTTCCATTTTCATAGGATTTGTACCTCAATTGAGGTAATCCAGTTTTAAAGTCTTTAAAGTGAAAGCCAGCCCCGCCCCTCTCCTGGAGTGGGCGGGGACAGCGGTTACATGGCGGCTTTCCTTGTGACATCACAGGTTCTTCAGGACAGGCTGCTGTCTGGCCACGCCTCCTTTCCCTTGCATCTTTCTCATTGACCAATAGGCTTGAAGCATTAAGGCCACGCCCCATTCTGCATTCTAGTGTGGCCCTGGTTAGGCCTCCTCTGGCTCAGTCACACAGCTACCTGGTAGGTGACTGGAGGTGTATAGTTGTCCTCGCCTGGATTGTGCTGATGTGGCCCCAACCCCACCGCCCTACCCATCCCATGATGTCCGAAGAAACCCGACCGATCAAATTGGCCAAGGCCAAGGAAAAGGTAAAAGGCACCAGGTTGTGGCACCCCAACCCAGCCCCAGGCGCCCTCTGACAGTCAAGCTGCTGCCAGAGTCTGTGCCACTGCTGAGGCACACCAGGCTGGGAACCCCCCAGTGCCCCTGGGCTCCCCACACCAAAATCTTGTGAGCCAGCCCAACCCCCTCGTGAGTCCTGCCCCTGTCCTCACCAGCCACCCCAGGGTGACTTTGAGCTGGTGACTCCCAGGGCTTCCCACTCCATACTCTGCCCTTACCTCCTGCTACCCCAAACCCGACCTTCTTGGGCTCTTTGGGCTCACGTCTCCAAGGACCTGGGTGCCCTAGAACCTGCCCTCACCGGTTGTCCCCTGGTCACTTTGGACAGGTGACTCCTGGGGCTCCCCGCTCCATACTCGGCCCTCACCTCCCGCCACCCAAAGCCTGACCTCCCTGGGCTCTTTGGGCTTGCATCTCCAAGGACCTGGGTCCCAATCCTGTGACCCCCACTCCCCAATCTCAAAGCGGCAACTTGGGCATTGCACTCCTGTGTCCCCCCCACCACTCCACCGAGGAGTGGAATGTAGTGATGTCGCAGTCCCTCTAGGAACTGTCATTACTGCCACGAGACCGGTCTTTGGTCTTAGGACCCAGTCCCCTAAGTGTTCTTGCCCATTTCTGGTTCCTCTGGTTGTAGCACAGGTTTCCAGCTGGAAGGAGATTGGGGACTGTGGGACGTAGGAGAGAGAGGTTTCAGGCTGCCTTACTTCCTTAACACAGACGTTGACAGTGTGAAAAGCCTTCACCTCCCCCATGAGCTCAACACATTGACGGTGTTCTGGGTGGCAATGGGAGAATGGGTTTAGTTTGATTTTCTCCCAGGCTTCTACTCTCCAGAGAGACTCGAACATTGTTTCTGAGTTCTCCACCTCAGATTTGAATTCTCCATTGTTCTGGGACCAGAGTGCCCCTCAGTCAGTGGTTTCTGCAGTGAGATCTGCCTATCTTCTGTGGAACAGATCTTGGGAAACTGAACTTGACAGCTTGAATCTTCCTCATCTCATCTCCACCTGGGGTACTTTGAGTGCCACAGGATAAATATGGGGCATCTTTCTGAAGCATCAGTTTCCTTTGAGTCTACTGAGAGACAAAACATTAATGTACTTAGGGGTGACAGTCACACAAATTTATAAGAATATACAAGACTTCTCTCTGAAATGAGGGTTGGGTTGTCCTCTTTGTGTTAAGTTCCCAGGTTTCACAGAAAGGCTGCCTTCTGCCATGAGCATACATTAATATAAAAGTTTGAGAGGTAGTGGTGCACTTCTTCACACTAACAGACGTGTGAGGGTGTATGACTCTAAACCACACGGTGTACAGTTCCTGCCTATGTAATATTTGCTTTTCTGCCTTTGCCCCTGGTTTTGGTCCCTGGCAGCTGCTGACTTGTGGCAAAATCCCAGAGCTCAGAGTCAGAAGACTGAGTTTCAGTTCCATTAGTGGCTTCTGTTCAGCCATGGTATCAATCCCTCTCGGTCACTGATTGTGACAACACTTCCTACAGTTGTTGGTGGCATTAAATCAGATGGTGCAGAAGAGTATTTTGTAGAAACTGTAAAGCAGGATGTGACTGTAGGAGCTTGTAGTTCTCATGAATATCACTGCTCTTCCTTTCCACAGTTGAGAGACTACCATCCCCAGGCCAACCCTAGTGTTGGTACAGAAGCAAGCGACACCAAAAAGAAGAACATAAATAATGGTGCTAACCCTGAGACAACCACTTCTGGAGGTTGCCACTCACCTGAGGCTGTGAGTCTTGGCTGGCCAGGCTCCTGGGAACTCAGGGCCCAAGGGGTGGTGGAGGGTAATTGTTAAGATTGTGGAAGAACTCCCAGGCACTGCTTAAGAATTCTGGGTTTGAATCCTCTCCATCTGCTGGGGATATGATAGAGGGCAAATTCCTTGAGCTCTTTGGGCCTCTCTTCTCACATCTGTAAAATAAGAGTGGTGTGGTTTTACCTACATTGGTGAAGTTTAAATGAGATTTATCATTGTTGTTTTTATGTTAATCCCTAGTCCACAGCCTGCTATAAACTCTCTCTCGGGCTTGCGTTTCCTGGGGTAGAGTCAGAGAGTATCGGAGGTGTCTGTTAGCTCTGAGAGTCCGAGAGTTAAAGGCCCACTGGAATGGAAACCTCGGGACCGAGGGTTCCTATCTGCCTTTCCTGTCCTATATCCGCGCTGTGAAGAACTGTCCCTGGCCCGTATGTGCTCAGTCAGTGTTTGTTGAATGAATGCACCTTTCTAAATCACAAGCTGGCAGAAGCGTGGGCTCTTCTCACACTCCATCTCTGAAGGTTTCTCTGACTGTCTTTTCGAGAGAATCTAGTTTCAGACTTTGAGTTCTGTGGCTGTGGGCACAAACCAACAAAGACTCAAGTCCTTTTACTTTGGGAGTTGAAGAGAGTTTACCAGTTCGTGTTCCCATTGGGTCTGAGAACTACCTTTAAAATCCATCCCTGGCCCCTGCCTACTGCTTCCTGGCCTGGGGAATAGAGTTGAAGGGGCCACCCTCAGTCACCTTCCTTTGACTCTCCCCACAGAAACAACAGAACCGAGCTCAGCTGGAAGAAGTAACGTGATTTCTTTGTTTGCTCACATGACTGCTGGGTTTGGAGGACACTCAGCCGTAGAGGCCCCAGTCTCGTCTCACCCACTCCCAGCCTGGGGAAGAAGGCTCACCCCCCGGATCCCACCCTGTCCCCACAGGGTCCCTGATAACCTGGTCCCATGGGTGGGCCTGTCCTGGGGCAGTGGTGCCGTTCTGGGGGCATGTCTCTTGCTGTGCCATCTCTGCCTCCCCCTAGTAAGAGCTCTGTCTTCCTCTTTCTATAGGAAAAGAAGGCAAGCCACCAACATCAGGATGCCCTAAGGAGGGAGCTAGAGGTGAGTGGACGGTGTGAAGTTCCCTCCTGTCCTCTGGAGAAGGTTTCTTTGCTTCTCTTTCAGCACTTGCTTTTTTTTTCCCCAAAGGCCCAGGTTCATACCATACGAATCCTTACATGTGAGAAAACTGAGCTTCAGACGGCACTCTATTGCAGCCAGCGTGCTGTCCAGCAGTTGCAAGGTGGGAATCTGGTACCCCATCATCCTTCAACCTGGCACTTTGACAGGCCTTTATGGGGAGTCCTTTGGGCCGCATCTGAATGTCTCTCATTCCAGGAGAGTGCAGGCATCTGGTCGGCCGCCTGCATGATTCATGGAATTTTGCAAGAGATTTAGAGTGGGATCTCTCTGCTGTCGCTACACAGAAGAAGAAGGCTGACAGGGTGAGTCCAACCCCCTGCCCCATCCCCTGGGAGCCTGGCTTCACAGATGGAGGAGTGAGCCTAAAAGTCCCTTCTGCAGGATGGAGTGTCCTGCCCAGAAGACAGCATGGCCATTTCTTGCTGCTTTTGTGTGTGGTGGTTAGAGGCTGAGAGGGGCTGAGTCAGCTGCTGTGGGTGAGTTGGGGGGCGCTGTGGGGAGTGAGCACTGGACATAGAGCTCACAGGCCAAGTGCCCGCCCTGCCCATATTTGACTGTGGCCTTGGCCAAGTCCCAAGTGGCGGTTAGGATACTGGTACCATAAAGGTACAGAAGAGTAGCTTGAGTATGTTATTATTTGTGTTGAGAGAGGGAGCCTCTGTGTGTGTGTGTGTGTGTGTGTGTGTGTGTATTATGGGAACATACAATAAACATGTTTGTAAGGATCATAAACATCTCAGGAGAGAGGAACAGTGTTGGGGGGAGATAATTCCCTTCTGTACTTTCTGAGTTTTGGACGATTCGAACGTATCATCCTTTCAAAATGTCAACAAATGATTAATTTCCTCCTCCTTATCTTTGCCCCTACCCCCAGGGAAAGAATGGGCTTAGAGAATCCGATATACCTGGGTGTTGAAATCCCAGCTCTACGTGATCTTAGTCAAGCACTTAACCCTTAATACCCCATGTTTTTCATCTATACGATAGAGGTAATAATGGTAACCGTGTCCTATGGAGGTTGTGAGGATGAAATGGGATTGTTAGTGCAGTGCCTGGTGAAGCAGTCAGTAAAGGTTCCACCAGTGGTAGTAGTAACAGTAAGAACAATAGCAATACCATCTGATGTCTCTGGGCCCCTGCTAGCCAGCTATGAATTCAGTCTCTTTCCCTGTCCCTTCCACCTTTACTGAGTTCTTTGAAAGACAAATGAGGGCCTGGTGCTCTGGCTCATGCCTGTAATGCCAGCACTTTGCGAGGCCGAGGCTGGCGGATCACCTGAGGTTGCGAGTTCAAGACTAGACTGACGGACATGGAGAAACCCCATCTCTACTAAAAATACAAAGTTAGCCGGGTGTGGTGGCACATGCCTATAATCCCAGCTAATCGGGAGGCTGAGGCAGGAGAATTGCTTGAACCCGGGAGGCGGAGGTTGTGGTGAGCTGAGATTGCGCCATTGCACTCCAGTCAGGGAAACAAGAGTGAAAATCTTCCTGAAGAAAAAGAAAAAGTAAGAAGGAAAGAAATAAAACAAAACAAAAAAGAAAACCAAAGGAGACCCTGGGCTTGGAAGTGCCTTGAGAGCATGTCAGGTGTGACTGGGAGTGGGGAGTGGTGTGTGGAGTGGTCACGGTGGCTGTTGTTCCTGGTCGGCCAGCCGCTCCTCTGCCTGCTCTATCCTGACTTCACCTTTCTCTATTTGCAGTACATCGAGGAGTTAACAAAGGAGAGGGATGTCCTGAGTCTGGAACTGTACAGGAACACGTAGGATGGGGGATCGTGGGATGGGAGGTCTTGGGGCTTTTAGCGTGGGGGGTGTGCTGGGAGGTGGGGGTACAGGTGAGCATGGTGAGAGGCTCATACAGGTTTTCATGTGTGCACAGGGAAGCTCTAGTGCCGGCTGTGCCACTGACTCATGGGGTAGCCTCAGGCAACTCATGTCTTCTCTCTGGCCTGCCACCTGGGGCTTTAAATTCCTGGGGTCCCATCCAATGCCACGGTTCTGTGGTTGTGGGGTGAAAGTAGAGGGTTGATCACCAAAGCAGTCCTTTCTGTTCTTCGTTCATTCCTTTATCTACTGCCTCTGGTTGTAGCATAACCGATGATGAGCTGAAGGAGAAAAATGCCGAACTACAAGAAAAACTTCGACTTGTAGAATCTGAGAAGTCTGAGATCCAGCTCAATGTAAAGGAGCTAGAAAGGAAGCTGGAGAAGGCCAAGCTCCTGCTGCCACAGGCAAGCAGCTACAGCCCCGGGGGTTGTGGGATCCCTGTCCGGCTGGGACCATGGTCTAGGGATCAAGCAGGATATGGGGAGGCTCCAGTCAAGAGCTAGAAAATTTGGGCCCTTGTTCTGGTCCCGCCATAGAATCCTCTAGAGTGTGCTAAAAATCTACAAAGTGGGGCCCTGCCTGGGGAATCAGAATCTCAGAGTTAGGGCTTAAAAATATATATTTTAAAGGATCATGGGTGAAAACCATTGTTTGATAGATTACATTTATATGACTATCCCGAGTCTGTTTCCTTCTGAGGTTCAAACCAACACTTTCACTGTTCCAGCAGCAGCTGCAGGAGGAGGCTGACCACCTGGGTAAGGAGCTGCAGAGTGTGTCCGCGAAGCTCCAAGCCCAGGTGGAAGAGAACGAGTTGTGGAACCGCCTGTACCAGCAACAGGAAGAGAAGATGTGGAGGCAGGAAGAGAAGATACAGGAGCAGGAAGAGAAGATACGGGAGCAGGAGGAGAAGATACGGGAGCAGGAGGAGAAGCAGCAAGAGCAGGAGGAGAAGATACGGGAGCAGGAGGAGAAGAGGCAGGAGCAGGAGAAGGAGATGTGGAAGCAGGAGGAGAAGATAAAGGAGCAGGAGGAGAAGATACGGGAGCAGGAAGAGAAGAGGCGGGGGCAGGAGGAAAAGATGTGGAGGCAGGAGGAGAAGATATGGGAGCAGGAGGAGAAGATATGGGAGCAGGAGGAGAAGATACATGAGCAGGAGGAGAAGATACGGGAGCACGAGAAGAAGAGTCAGGAGCAGGAGAAGAAGATGTGGAGGCAGGAGAAGATGCATGAGCAGGAGGAGAAGATGCATGAGCAGGAGGAGAAGATACGGGAGCAGGAGAAGAGGAGGCAGGAGCAGGAAGAGAAGATTTGGAGGCAAGAGGAGAAGATACGGGAGCAGGAGGAGAAGATGCATGATCAGGAGGAGAAGATAAGGGAGCAGGAGAAGAAGATGCACAAGCAGGAGGAGAAGATACCAGAGCAGAAGAAGAAGAGGCAAGAGCAGGAGGAGAAGATGTGGAGGCAGGAGAAGAAGATACGGGAGCAGGAGGAGAAGATGTGGAGGCAGGAGAAGAAGATACCGGAGCAGGAGGAGAAGATGTGCAGGCAGGAGAAGAAGATACGGGAGCTGGAGGAGAAGATGTGGAGGCAGGAGAAGAAGATACAGGAGCAGGAGGAGAAGATACGGGAGCAGGAGGAGAAGATGCACAATCAGGAGGAGAAGATACAGGAGCAGGAGGAGAAGATGCACAAGCAGGAGGAGAAGATACGGGAGCAGGAGAAGAAGAGGCAGGAGCAGGAAGAGAAGATGTGGAGGCAGGAGGAGAAGATACAGGAGCAGGAGGAGAAGATGCACGAGCAGGAAGAGAAGATACAGGAGCAGAAGAAGAAGATAAAAGAGCAGGAGAAGAGGAGGCAGGAGCAGGAGGAGAAGATTTGGAGGCAGGAGGAGAAGATGCATGAGCAGGAGGAGAAGATACAGGAGCAGAAGAAGAAGATAAAAGAGCAGGAGAAGAAGAGGCAGGAGCAGGAGGAGAAGATTTGGAGGCAGGAGGAGAAGATGCATGAGCAGGAGGAGAAGACACAGGAGAAGGAGGAGAAGATGCGTGAGCAGGAAGAGAAGATACAGGAGCAGGAGGAGAAGATACGGGAGCAGGAGATGTGGAGGCAGGAGGAGAAGATACAGGAGCAGAAGGAGAATATGCACAATCAGGAGGAGAAGATACGGGAGCAGGAGGATAAGATACACAAGCAGGAGGAGAATATATGGGAGCAGGAGAAGAGGAGGCAGGAGCAGGAGGAGAAGATGCGGAGGCAAGAGGAGAAGCTACGGGAGCAGGAGGAGAAGATATGGAGCCAGGAGGAGAAGATACGGGAGCAGGAGGAGAAGCGGCGGGAGCAGGGGGAGAAGATATGGAGGCAGGAGGAGAAGATACGGGAGCAGAAGGAGATAATACGGGAGCAGGATGAGGTGATGCGGGAGCAGGAGGAGAAGATGTGTGAGCAGGAGGAGAAGCTGGGGAAGAAGGAGGATATGCTGTGGGAGCAGGAGGAGAAGATGTGTGAGCAGGAGGAGAAGCTGGGGGAGAAGGAGGATATGCTGCGGGAGCAGGAAGAAAAGCTGTGGGAGCAGGAGAAGAAGATGTGGGAGCAGGAGGAAAAGATGTGGAGGCAAGAGAAGAAGCTAAGGGAGCAGGAGGAGAAGATGTGGAGGCAAGAGGAGATGGTGCGGGAGCAGGAGAAGAAGATGTGGGAGCAGGAGGAGATGATATGGGAGAAGGAGCAAAAGATACGTGAGCAGGAGGAGAAGATGCGGAGGCAGGAGGAGAAGATGCGGGAGAAGGAGGAGAAGATGCAGAGGCAGGAGGAGAAGATGCGGGAGCAGGAAACGAGGCTGTGGCAGCAGGAGGAGAAGATGCAGAAGCAGGAGGTGAGGCTGCAGGAGCTGGAGGAGAGGCTGGGGGAGCTGGGGCGGAAGGCCGAGCTTTGGGGGAGCAGGCGGAGGTGGTTGCAAACCCTGGAGATCATACAGAACGCCCTCACCACAACTTAGCAGATGGTGGTTGGCTCCCTCTGCTTTTCCACCAGTCTGTGGCGTACAGCTTCAATGGTGGGAAGAAGGGTGTGAGATTTGAGGCTGGGGAGGCAGTCACTTAGGCCTGGAGGAAGGGGCCAGGGGCCAGGGGCCTGGACAGATAACAGAGCCCCACTGTGCCCTCGCCACCCTGTTTATGGGCCCAGAATCTGGAAGCCAGCCACTGCCTACCCTGACGCCCATCCTGCAGGTGGAGCTGAAGAGCCAAGAGGCTCAGAGTCTGCAGCAGCAGCGAGACCATTCCCTGGGTCCCCTGCAGCAGTACCTGGCCGCCTATCAGCAGCTGGCCTCTGAGAAGGAGGCTCTGCCCAGCTGCAGCAGCAGGAAGCTCAGGGCAAAGCGGTGGCCGAGGTGGCCCCCCAATAGTTGCAGGAGACCCAGTTGAGGGAGTTGATGAGGGTGAGGCCCTGAGGGGGATGACCTGGCAGCCTCCGTGCCTTCTCACTCTCTTTTCTTGCCCCTTAGGAGCACCTGGAAGCTGCCATCTACCGAGCACATGACAAGAAGGCAAAAACAATAAACATGTAAAACCCGGCAGCAAGGCCTGGAGAAGAGTCAGCTGCCATGTGACTGTTTAGAATATAGTCTGAGCCCAAACCTGAAAAAAAAAAAAAAAAAAAAAATTATTTATTTTAAATTGTGGCAAAATATTGGTCAGGCACAGTGGTTCATGCCTGTAATCCCAGCAATTTGGGAGACTGAGGTGAATGGACCACCTGAGGTCAGGAGTTCCAGACCAGCCTGGCCAATACAAAAATTAGCCGGGCATGGGGGTGCATGCCTGTAATCCCAGCTACTTGGGAGGCTGAGGCAGGAGAATCGCTCGAACCTGGGAGGCAGAGGTTGCAGTGAGTTGAGATCATGCCACTGCACTCAAGCCTGGGTGACAGAGCGAGACTCCGTCTCCAAAAAAAAAACAAAAAAACAAAACAAACAAAAAAACAAAAAAAATCTTTCTTCCTTATCTTCCTTACATGTATGTTTCTATTGGTTTTTTCTTGTATGTTTGTATTGTTTTTTTTTCTTGTTCTTTCTCATTTAGTCTTGTCTTATGGCGTTGTTAGTAAACTTTTATCTGCCTCCAGAGAGTACTGACTTTGACTTTATGGCACACAATTGGAGTAAGCGCAGATCACCTTCGTATAGTTTGGGACTAAGCTGGTTCAAAGCAGGCTTTAGTTTTTGTGACGACTGGTCTATTTTTTATTCATTTGGACTCCTAGGGGTGACCCTTCCAGGGTTCCCACCAAGGTCCCATCTCCTTACTGGGACCCAAATTCTCATGAGGTCATTTCAGCCCTGTGAGTGCCAAACATTCAGCCAGGCTCTCCAGCCTCTTAACCACCACTTCAGACTCAGTTTCTTAACCTCTTAGCCCTCCACTGTTCACCAATCACATAATGTGGGAAAAGCACTACAGACTGTCAGGGTCACCTCCTAGGCCTGGTCATTCAAGTCCTGACTGAGGTCTCCAATTACCTTCAAACAGTTGTTTTTGGTGGTGGGGGCACATTTTTGTGCAGTTTCTCTAACTGCTTTTGGGGGGAGGCTAATCTATAACAAGCTACTCTGCCTTTAGTGAAAGTTGAAAACCTTCATCTGTCTTTTCTTTTTTTTTTTCTTTTGAGATGGAGTCTCGCTCTGTTGCCCAGGCTCCAGTACAGTGGCGTGATCTCTGCTCACTGTAACCTCTGCCTACTGGGTTCAAGCAATTCTCCTGCCTCAGCCTCCCGAGTAGCTGGGACTACAGGCCTGTGTCCCCATGCCTGGCTAATTTTTGTATTTTTAATAGAGACAGGATTCAACCATGTTTTCCAGGCTGGTCTCGAGCTCCTGACTCAGGTGATCTACCCGCCTCGGCCTCCCAAAGTGCTGGGATTACAGGCGTGAGCCACTGCGTCTGGCCCATCTCTCTTTTAAAAAATGTTTTAAAATTGAGGTATAATTTATCTTCAGTGAAATGCACAGATCTGGTGTATATTTTCATCAATTTTAATAAATGCATTACCCATGTATCCCACCTCCTTTGAAGATATAGAACATTCCTGTCATCCAGAAAGTTCTCCTGTGCTTTAACCCTGTCCGGCACTCCCCCAGCAGCTGATGAACGTGCTGACGACATTGGTACAGGATTCTGGCTTCCCCAAAAGAGCTGCTTTGAGAAGCCTGCTTGCCTTACCCAGCACTAAGTCCCTGCCTGCTCTCTCAAAATTTCCATCTTTAAACTGGTTGTACCTATAACGCTCCCTGGTCAAGTCAGTAGGTAAACCCTGAAAATAAACACCCCTTCCTGGCCCAGCAGCCCACAGCCTAATCTTTCCTGTAACCCCAACTATCAGAAATGTCACTCGCTGGCTGGTTCACCCTCACTGGGGTGGCAGCTGCACAGGAGCAGCTGGGCTCACCTGTTAAGCAAGAGGCCAATAGCTGGACAGTGACACTCAGACCCCAGCCTGGGTGACCCTGGCTGAAAGCCCCCTTCTTTCTGGTCTGACTGTGGAGGGGCGGGGGCGGAGCATAAACTCTACTGCCCTCCGCATCCTTCAGCTGTGCTTCCTCCTGGGAGACGGAGCTGTTTATTAATTTGGCCAAAGCCTTCTTGAGGGCTGTAGGTTTGACAGGCTGGGTGTGTGGGGGCCACCATGCTAGAGAGAGGCTGGTGTGTCAGAAGGCAGCCACCTGGCCAGAAGAGGGGCAACCCCCTTGGTGTCCTCCTTCCCCTGGCTGGAGACAGCGCCCTGCACTCTCCACATGTGACTGCTCCCCTCAGAGCCGCTTCCAGGGGAGGGGTTCTAACCCTGTGGGTGGGGACACTGTGTTAGTTTACAGTGGGCCATGGCTCCCTCTGACATCTCCAACTCAGAGGCAGTGGAGAGAAGATGAGAAATTCCCTGCACCTCCTCCCTCAGCACCCACCTCTGCACACATCCACATATGGAGCCCTGACGGTGGTCCCTGGGAGTGCCGCCATCTGCGCCTCCTTTCCATGCCTGCAGCAGCCATGCCCACTCTCCAGACCCTCACCCACCTGGATCAGTTGGGGCTGCACTGCCTGGGGTCCTGCCCCTACACCTGGGCCTCTGTACCCATCAGTTCCCCCAGTCTGGTTCTTATTTCCCCCAACAAGTAGGGAGCCGGTAAGGTCACCTGCTGAGCAAGCTGGGGGAGAGAGTAGGGTGGGGCTGGGAGGATGACGAGGAGAAGCTTATGGTCGTGCTGGAGACTCAGTGGACCAGAGTCTATGCAGGCCCATTGGCTGCCTAGCCAGTGGTGACCCCGCTCCCACCCTCGTTTCTTCTTTAACAAAACCATGACCGCATTAAATATTGGACACCTACAAACCTCATAGACCCTCCTCCAGCCTCCCCGCCATGTATTGGTGAGTCTAAGTCAACTCTAGTCATTTCATTCCTCTGGACACTGATTGCCTGGGGCTTGGGCATGAGCTGCCTCTTCACCTGAGCCTGAGCCACACGTGTCCTCTGCACCTACCAACTGATGCACTGGGTCAGGGAGAGCTCCGTCTCGATGGAGATGAGCTGTGAGGAGCTGGTGGCCGGGCGGATCAGGTTGTTGTAATGGGTTTTGTTCAGAGGGTCATCCATCAGCTTCTGCTCGGCATGGGCCATTCGGCAGTCCCCTGGGTAAACACACAGACATGCTGGACCCTTGAGCAGCTGTCCCCCACTGCAGCTGACAGCTACAAAGCGGGAGCCGAGAGGGCCAGGGAGCACAGGCACCTCGAGGGCCGGCTCAAGCAGTGAAGGCGCTGGCGGGCCTGGGGCTCCCTGGGAACCTCAAATGACATTCATGACAGAGCTCAGTTACCTCCTCCCATGCCTCACCTCTTCCTCCTCCTCCTCCCTCGATCAATGAACAGCATTGTTCCACACATCTGATACAAAACTGGGTGTCTCTTCCAGACTCCTCCCTTGGTTCATTCAAGTGGCCACCAAGTCCTGTCTGTCCTCCCATCTCCACAGCTACAGCCATGTCCCTGCCTCCCCTGCCCTGTCCACCTTCTGTTCTCTCCACCCGCACTCTGTCCCCGCCATCCATGTGCCATACAGTGGCAGACTGGTCTTTCTACAGCACACTGGACTAGGGCCCTTCCCTGCCCACAGCTCTCAGAGCTGGAGGTGGAGTTGAAACTCACGGTTTGGCATTCAGAGCTCTTTCCCCCTCGGCACTGGCTTATCCAGAGCGCTCACAGTGCGGGGCAGGAGCCCCTGACTCAAATGTGGGTGTGGTGCACAACTGGGTCATAGGCTTTCCCTAAGAAGAGACAGGACTGAGATGCGGAGATTTTCTGGGTTCAGAGTTAGACCCACAGAGTGCAAAGTTTCTCCGAGACACCAAATGGAGGGTCCAGCTGGCAGCTGGCTCCTGGTCTGGAGCTTCAAGGAGAGGTGTGAGCTCTGAGCCACATTCAATAGCCAGCTGAAATGCAGCCTCCTGCAGGGAGTCCCTGGAGCTTCCACAGCCTCAGATCTGCCCCTCTGCATACCCCAGAGCCCTTGCCAAGTGGCGTTTGGCTCTTCATGTCATCTCCCTCCCATGGCTGGGAGTAAAGGTGAGGTGCAGGGACTTGAGCTTGTGTACTCTGGTGTCTTAACGGAGAATGTGTCAAGTAGAGTGGAGGTGGCTTGGAAAGAGAGAGACTCAGAGGAGAGTGAAGGACACTGACCAGGCGAGCCTGGGAGCAGGAAAAGAGATGAGCGTGAGCAGAGGAAACTGCTGGGGCAGGGGGCGGATGGGAGGATCAGGGAATGAGGGGGCTGGAGAGGTGGGGGTGGGGATGCTGGTGCCAGGCTACCTGGCTCGCCAGGCTCAGGAGTCGGTTACATCCTCCCACAAGGGCCAGCTCACCTGGTCACCCCAAAGCCCTCCCTCTGTGGGTGGGACCAGAGGGACCAGAACATGGATTACCCAATTGAGCAGGACAGAGGTGGACTCAGGTGGTGCTGGGCTGGACTCCTGGCCATGGGGAGCAGCCACCACCCTGCTACTGCATCCACTTTCCAACTCGCTGCCTGTCTGAACAGATGCAGTATGGGGCACCTTGTGAAACGTGCTCCTGGTGCACCTGCTGCCTGCTGCCCCTCCTGCAGAGTGCCCGGGCTCTCCAGAGGGGATTCCTGTGGAGGCTTGGCCTAGATTCTGAGTCCTGCCTCTCACACCCGGGGCTGCTAACCCAGAGGCCAGCTGCTTGAGTACCCTGGAAGCCTGTCTGTAGCCCAGGCTACAGCTGGGTCCGTCCCACAGCCCTTCTTTAGTGCATCTATTTGGACTGACTGCTCATTTCATAGGTGTGTCTGGCATGTCTAAGGCAGTTGTGGGGTCAGAATCTGCAGCTACTAGCCCCAGCCCTGCAACAGTAGGAGAGGCTGGACCCCGTATCTCTACAGTCCCACCGGGCTGGTGTGAGCGGGCTCCTGAGTCCAGGGCTGCTCTGCAGGCTGTGGGGCTCATGCACCAGCTCTGAGCCCACCTGATGTGCTCAGGTTGCTCACCTTTGGGCCTGTCCTGCCTCTCAAGCATTCAGCTGACCTTGAGGGCCTCTCCCTCATCTTGACCACCAGCTACGGGCTCTGACTTGGAGGTTCCCAGAACCTTAGACCATTTGGCCCCCTCTCCCATTTCTCAGCTGAGGAAACTGAGACCAGAGAGGGAAAGCAACTTTCTCAAGGGCACCCAGCAAGTCAGAGACAGAACTGGGTCTAGGAGCCGCTTCTCGACAGAGATTCTCCCTGTCCCCTGAGCCTTTTTTAGTGCTTCATTAACTTCCCTGTAAGGACACTGCCCTGCCGAGGCTGGATATGGTGCTGTCCAGGGCGGTGTGTGCCCGTGACTGTGCCTGTGTTTGTACTTGTGAGTGTGTATGGGGGTGGGGATGAGGGGAGGGAATAAATGGCAGGGATGCTGAGGCTGGAATGCACTCCGCCTCACCCCAAAAAAGGGCGCAGGAGAGCCCAGCCAAGCACAGCACATGCTTCACCTGGAATCTGCGGAATGACTGGGAGGCCGGCTGGGCTCAGAAGACAAGGAACAGGCCTTTCCCCACAGATGACAGGGGGGCCCAGGATGGGCGGAAGCTTCTGCTGCAGCTTTGGGGGTCACATCCCAGCCCACGGGCTGACAGTTAAGCAGAGAAGCCGCCTCTAGGGGTCAGTCATGATCCAGTAATTCTGATGAGGAGGGGTCCCCACCAGCCTCTGTCCAGGGTCTTGTCTGGAAAAACTGCTCCCTGGCAGAAATGGGCTGATAATTTGAAAGGAAGCCGTAGCTGAAATTCTAAACTGTGTGAGTGTGTGTCTAGTTTGAAAAAGCATATCCGACTTCAACATTTATATTGAAAAAATGGAAAGCTATTTCTCTTGTTTTGGAATACAAACTACAGAAAGCAACAGTTAACAGAATCTTATTGGAAAGGTCAGATTCTGCATCTGGAAGGTCACAGTGACTTTCAACTGGGGTGTGTGTCCTTCACTGAGGAAGGGAAGGTGAGATTTATGTTTAGTGAAAGGCAGCTATGAATTTACCTTTTATAAAGAACTTGCCACATACTATTAGTGCGTTTTCAATCATGTCAGAATCACCCGGATGCCTGTGTAAATGCAAGTTCCCAGGCTTCATTCTCGGAGATTCCGGTCCTGTGAGCCTAGGGTGGGGCCCGGAAATCTCTATGGGGTGATGCAGGCTGCCCCAGGAATACACCTAAGAAACACTGCAACTGCCCCACACACACATCCAAGTCCCCAAATACGTAGGCAGGCATCTCATCTCCATAGAACAGATAGGAAAACTGAGGTCCAGAGTGGGGAAAGAAATGGCACAGGGTCACCCAGCAAGTAGTAGCAGAGCCACGACACACCCACTGCCTGTGGACACCATCTCTAATGACAGCTCCACCTCCCTTCAGGAACCTTGCCTACCCCCACCCCTACCTCCTGCTGCCCCTATGGTGGGTCTCTGTCCAAGGAAGATGTAGCCCTGGTCCTCTAGGCTGACTGGGGCTCAGAGGAAATGCTTGGCGCAGAACGTAGGAGCTAGAAGAGTCCTTGGAATTCAGGTGGGGAAACTGAGGCCCAAAGAAGGGAGTCCTCAGATTTGAACTGTGTCTGGAGAAGGTCTGGGTCTCCTTCCTGAGTGGTAGGTTTGGCTTCACCAGCCTGGCCCTCAGTCAAGCTGGCTGTCCAGGCCCGCCACACCTCAGGGTGGGTGACCAGAGGCGGAGGTGCCATAAAACACGTTTCCTGGGAGATCCACCCCCAAAGCTCAAAACATTCCAGGCCTGGTGATTTGGGCATGCCCCCTTCCCTCTCAGCCTCGTTTCCCCATCTCTACAATAGCTGTGTTGGAGGAGATTTCTCTCTGAGACTGAGCTGCAGATGTTCTCCCGGGTGCCCACACTGCCCAGGTTGCTGGCTCCTCTGTGCCCACTCTTCAAGACAGTCAGCTCTTAGGTAAAGAAGGTGCCTTGGCCCTATCGGGAGTAGGAGCTTGTGCCTTCGAGCCTCCCAGACCAGTGGGGATGACCCAGGCTGCCAGCAAAGCTGCTGCCCAGCCCACAGACACCACTTTGGAGGGTGGCCCCGGCCCTCACAGCAGCTCTGAGAAGAGGCAGCCCTCACTTCAAAACTCGCAGAGCCACCCATGCCTTCCCTCAGCGCGAAGAGGCTTTTAGGAAAATGAATCATCTCAAGTTCAAACCCATGGGGTTGCTGAAAGACGAGACAGTACGGGGTGAGCTGGTGCGAGGGAGCGCGGCTCTGTGCAGACTCTGCAGGGAGGGCACTTAGGAAAAGGGCCTGGAGTCTGGGAGGCTGACCAGCTCAGGGTTAAAGGGAGGGGATGGAGCTGGAGTGAGCTGGCCTCATCCTCCCCCTTGGGCCTTCCAGCCTGGGCTCAGGTGATTCAAGGGACCAAACACCTCCTTTTCCCGACCAGGGAGTTCTCGCCACGTTTTGGAATTGGTACCATTCCCTTGGGGGCTGGGGGGCAGCTCCCACCTCCAGACCTGGCTGGAACTGCTGCCTCCATTCTGGATCCCAAAGGGCCCCGGCAGCTTCTCCATCTCCCTCCCAGTCCAGCCTCACCTCCTCCCTCGTGAGGGCCCCAATAGCAAATATGACAACTGGAGGAACAAGGCAGGAAGGGCAGGGTCTGAGGGAGTGACCACCTCCGAAGGCAGCTCGGCCACCTTCTCTCCAGGACTCTCAGGCTTGCTTTCATATCGCTCCCTCGACATCCTTTTGCTATAATCTGGCATCTAGACAGACAGATGGTCTTTAAAAACAACAACACTGTTGACGTGGAGCAGACGTCCCCTTTGGGATGGTTTGGAGAAGTTAGGGTTGAGGGCATCCTCTCTTCTGCAGACTGCGGCAGTAGTAGGGGAGATATATAAAGTATATAAAGGCCGGGCGTGGTGGTCACGCCTGTAATCCCAGTACTTTGGGAAGCCGAGGAAGGAGGATCACTTGAGGCCAGGAGAACAGCCTGGCCAATATTGCAACATCCCGTCTCTACTAAAAATGTAAAAATTAGCTGGGCATAGTGGTGTACACCTGTAGTCCCAGCTACTCAGGAGGCTGAGGCAGGAGAATCACTTGAACCCGGCAGCTGGAGGTTGCAGTGAACCAAGATCCCGCCATCGCATTCCAGCCTGGGTGACAGAGTGAGACTCCATCTCAAAAAATAAAAATAAAAAATAAAGTAAATAAAAAAGACATGCCGAAGCTGAAAAATAAGTTAATCATTATCTCCATGAATGAAAAGCAGAAAAGAAATGCAAAGTGGTTGGAGACTGAAGAGCCTGGACCCCGCTGGGCTTTGGAAACCAAAGATGGTGGCAGGTCCTTTGGGATAAAGGGACCAAATGACTCCTAACTGGAAGCTGGGAGTTTGGGTGGACCCCAGTACTTGAAAGGCTGCTGCCAGGCGCGGCGGCTCCTGCCTGTAATCCCAGCACTTTGGGAGGCCGAGGAAAGTAACTCATGTCAGTGTGAAAGCAAATCAGACAGGACAGGGCAACATGGAGGGGAGGAGAGCCGAACCAGGGCCTGGTTCCAGACCCACCCCTTTGAGCCAGGTGCACAAGTGGCTCTCTGCACAACATCAAGGGTGAAGGAAGACATGCTTTCAGGTCCACTTTAACTCAGGTTCCTAATGTGACAGCAGGCTTGTCAATCCCACTTGCATTGTGGTGCACATGAGAAAACTACCAGCAGTGTGAGTAAGGACAGAAGCAGGAGACAGAGGAGCCAGGGTTTGGGAATCCCACAGCCACCCACAGGCCCTCATCACACACACAAGGATGCGCCCCCACTGGGCTCACCACACCATTCGACATCACCTTTCAGCCTCACTACCTGATAACCTGCCTGGATAACCCCACTGTAACACAAGAAACAGGGCTAGAATCTAGCGTGGAAGCTACACCTGAAGGAGCAAGAGACAGTAATACAATACAGTGACATTTTTAATTTATTTCGTTCATATAAAATTTAGAGCCATAATCAAAACGTGTAATTCTGATGGGGTTTACTACTTACAAAAACTTCACAGAGCTCTATTTTCAAATGGAAATGGTGTTCTGTGGCTCCTGGCCGGCATGTAACTAAAGAGTTACTCTGAAATCCATTTCACGGCTTATTTTTAGCAAGCAGCAATTTCTTCAACCCAGGTCTTCCAAGGGAAAAAAGGACATGAAATGTATCCTCAAGTCTCTTACAATCTTTAGAGAAACTACTGTTCAAGAACCGCATCCGCCAAGTCAACACATCAAGAATCCTTCCATCACAAACACTTAAGGTGAGAAAACAGGGTCTATCGGTGTGGGAGACGGACACATTATCCACGCTTATGAAACGGTCTGGACTATCGGCTACTGAAAAGCTGTGAATGCATTTTTCTTTTTCTATTTTACAAAATTTTGCTGAGGTGATAACTATGTTTGTTTCTATTCTATTTTTTTAGTAGGTACATCCTTATTATAAATCAACTGTAGAACCAATGTCCCATACGGGACCCCACGTGCCAAAAGAACCAAAGAGTCACACGCAGCGAAGATGAAGACACAGGAGACAACCTGTGTGGACAGCACAAAGCCACCTGCCCAGGACACCAGTGGAGCCACAGGTGCAATTCAACATGTTCTTAGCTCTCTTAATAAACATGGCCAGGTGCGGTGGCTCACACCTGTAATCCCAATATTTTGGGAAGCCGAGGCGGGCAGAGTAACTGAGGTTGGGAGTTCAAGACCACCCCAGCCAACATGGTGAAACCCCATCTCTACTAAAAGTACAAAAATTAGCCAGGTATGGTGGCACGCATCTTTAGTCCCAGCCACTCAGGAGGTTGAGGCAGGAGAATCATTTGAACCCAGGAGGCAGAGCCTGCAGTGAGCTGAGATCCTGCCACTGCACTCCAGTCCGGGCAACAGAGTGAGGCTCCATCTCAGGGGAAAAAAGCAAAACAAACCAAACAAAAAACCACATGAGGCTGGGCACGGTGGCTCAAGCCTGTAATCCCAGCACTTTGGGAGGCCGAGACGGGCGGATCACGAGGTCAGGAGATCGAGACCATCCTGGCTAACACGGTGAAACCCCGTCTCTACTAAAAAATACAAAAAAAAAAAAAAAAAAAAAACTAGCCAGGCAAGGTGGCGGGCGCCTGTAGTCTCAGCTATTCGGGAGGCTGAGGCATGAGAATGGCGTGAACCCGGGAGGCGGAGCTTGCAGTGAGCTGAGATCCGGCCACTGCACTCCAGCCTGGGCAACAGAGCGAGACTCCGTCTCAAAAAAAAAAAAAAAAAAAAAAAAAAAAACCACATGAAATTAATTGTAATAATAGCCGGGTTCAGTGGCTCATGCTTGTAATCCCAGCACTTGTGTCCACTAAGTTCATTTTTCTGGCTGTGGACGGCAGGCCCACTCCACGCTGTAGGCCCACCCCACGCTGCAGGCTCACCCCACGCTGCAGGCCCACCCCACGCTGCAGACCTACCATGGCCCCATGAGCAGGCCAGCTGAGAGCTGGGGCCACTGCCCAGGGCTCCCTGCTCTGTGCTCGGCTGCCTGATCCAACCTGCCAAGGCCCTGCTTTCTCTATGTGTAGAAACAAAAATCATGAGCACGAGTTTACAAACAGCAGACTTTTATGAAATAGAGGTATAAATGTGTTTCATTGTCTAATAAATCTCTCTCACAAATCACCTTGCTCTTCCGCTCCTCTTGAGCGATCATTTTTACACAACACTGCCTGACCGTTTTGGTTTCTGCCAAGGTTAGCCTCTGTCCGCAGGCTGAGTCCGACTTCTTCCCACCTCCTCCTAGTCCGGCCTTCAAAAACAATGCTCACCAGTATTTCACATTGACTTTAGTTTTGAAAAGAAAAATTACCTTACAAAGTAGTATGTATAACTCTGTAGTATATAAAGTGAGGCAATGATAGAACCACTTTTAAAAATAACCTTCCATGATGATTTTTATTTGCATCCACGTGCTTATTACTAAGAATCTTTTTACATGTTTACTGCACACCTCAATTTCTCTTCTGTGAAAAACTTTTGAATATCATCATACCCTCCAAATTCTCCTCTCACCTATGTTGAAAAAGGTCTGCTCTTTATCCTAACATCTGTACTAGATAATTTTCAGAATATTCCTTCCATCATCAGATTTTTGAGATCCTTGTGCTGGATTTCACTATCTTAATATGAAAACCAATAATCACCTATTAAAACACAATACAGGCCAGGCACAGTGGCTAACGCCTGTAATCCCAACATTTTGAGAGGCCAACGCAGGTGGATCACCTGAGGTCAGGAGTTGGAGGCGAGCCTGAACCAATATGCTGAAAACGTGTCTCTACTAAAAATACAAAAATCAGCCAGGTGTGGTTGCAGATGCCTGTAGTCCCAGCTACTCGGGAGGCTGAGGCAGGAGAATAGCTTGAACCCAGGAGGCAGAGGTTGCAGTGAGCCAAGATCGTGACACTGCACTCCAGCCTGGACAACAGAGCAAGACTCTGTCTCAAAAAAAAAAAAAAAAAAAAAAGCTTTAATAAGTAAATAAATAGGCCGGGCGTGGTGGCTAATGCCTATAATCCCAACACTTTGGGAGCCCAAGGCGTGAGGATCACTTGAGGTCAGGAGTTCAAGACCAGCCTGACCAACGTGAAGGAACTCCATCTCCACTAAAACTACAAAATTAGCCGGGTGCAGCGGCACACGCCTGTAATCCCAGCTTGTCAGGAGGCTGAGGCAGGAGAATCGCTTGAACCTGGGAGGCGGAGGTTGTGGTGAGTCAAGATTGCACCACTGCACTCCAACCTGGGTAACAAAAGCGAAACTCTGCCTCAAAAAAAAAAAAAAAAAAAAAGTAAATAAATACAATACAATACAATACAACACAATACAATACAATACAATACAATACAATGCAATACAATACAATACAATACAGCTAATACGATTTACCTAAGAAGCTGTTGTACGAGCTGAACCAGAGGTAAACACCGTTTGCCAGAAGACTCACAGATTCCCATATTAACAAGGTCTTTATCCAATGCAGTCCTGCTTCTATGAAATGTTGAGGCATTTGCTTCCTGTTCATCAACTTCTTTTTCCTTCTGTGCTTCTTTTTGGGCTTCAATAACCTGGAATTCATAAACGGACACTGTTTACAAGGGATCTCATTAGCAGGTGTGAAGGCACACAGGCTGGCTGAGCCCTGACCCCAGGGCCAAGCTATCCCAGCCTGTGAGTGCCACCGCACACACCTACCCACGTAAGGCCCACACCTGCCCTGTTGGAAACCCCAACTCAGTTGTGCAGTTTCAGTGTCTTCTTTTTACAGATCCAAGGTCCAGGCGGCCTCTGCTGATGCTCTCCAGCCTCCTTCTGTGAAGTCCCTAAAATCCTTAACCCTGCTCCTGGCTCTCACAAACACCCATGGGATCCGCCCCACACACGCAGCATCCAGCTGCTTTGTGAGGACAAGAAGCTAGAATTCTCACACACACTGGTTCAAGTGTAAACGGCAAAGCCACTCTGGGAAACCATGAACAGCTACTTACCCCAGGACCTAACAAATTCCACTCCAAGTGTTTACCCTAAGGGAGAACATATGTTCACTGAAGTACTTGCACACAGCACAATCGTGGCAGCTCTACACGGCCAAAAACCAGAAAGCCTGGGCGCGGTGGCTCACGCTTGTAATCCCAACACTTTGGGAGGCCAAGGTTGGGGGATCACTTGAGCTCAGGAGTTCGAGACCAACCTGTGCAACATAGTGAAACCTTGTCTCTACAAAAAAATCAAAAAACTAGCCGGGCATCGTGACCTGACTGTGGTCCCTGCAACACAGGAGGCCGAGGTGGGAGGATCGTTTGAACTGAGGAGGACCAGGCTGCAGTGAGCCAAGATCAGGTCACTGTATCCAGCCTGGGTGACAGAGCAAGACCCTGTCTCAAAAAAAAAAATAAATAAAACAAACAAAAAACAATTAAATGTCCTTCAATAGGAGAATGAACTAACAACCAGCACTGCACCTATAAAATGGAAAACTTCCCAATAATAAAAACCAAGTCACAAGACACACAACAGTGTGAGTGAATCCGAAAATCCTTCTCCAAGGCAACGCAGGAAAGAGTGCAGCCTCTGCAGCTACATTGCTGCAACACTCAGAGCAGGAAAATGAATCTCATCTGAGGGCAGGGGAGCGTCCCCGTTGCGAGTGCCAAGGGGCACAGGGATCTTTCCGGGTGATGGGAACAGTCTACGTGATGGACAGGTTACCTGTTAACTTCACTGAAACAGACAAAAACCCAGGATTGCACAATTAAATCATATCTCAGTAATTGTTTAAGTTAGCACATAAAAGAATTTAAAAAAATACTTGGATATGAGACAAGTTTAGTTTTACTGTTTTCAGTTATTCTTCGCGTGTGAGTGTGGTATTTCCGATCTCAGAGCACCATCAGGTCATGTGTGCCTCCAAGGCCATACCTTGATCTCTGCAGTAATGGCTGCATATAAGGCTGACTCCAACTCTCCAGCAGCCACCAAGCTGCCCACCAGAAGATCACTCATGAATTGACAACCTTGACTTATGTTCACGTCATTGCCTGAAACTGAAATAGAAAGTGTGTGCCAATTTGAATGAAACGCCATCCCCTCCCAGCACCCCGACCCATGCCCTCTCCTGTTCCTTCCCCAGGCCCACCTGCGCAGGGCAGGGGAGCAGAGAGTGCCCGGGCCCGCTCCTCGGTGCTGGGCAGCAGCACGGACCAGCCACTCTGCGGCATGGCCTCGGCGGACGACTGCATGGTGCTCAGCACGCCCGTGCTGCTGGCCAGGGTCACCACCGTCTGCTTCAGGCTGTTCAGGAGGACGCTGCCCAGACCTAAACCACACAATTCAGGGTCAACCTGGTGACTAATGGCAGCATGCAACTGACAGGAGAAAAACAATTTTCACTTAGAACCCCTCAAAATGAGTGAATTTCAAAGTCTTATTAAACACGAAATAAACTCACTTTCAAGTATTATTTAAATAGATAAAGTAACGTATGAGATATGTTTTGTGATTTGTTTTTAAGCTCATCAGCTATCGTTAGTGTATTTTATGTGTAGCCCAAGACAATTCTTCCAGCGTGGCCCAGGGAAACCAAAAGACTGGACACTCCTGGAGCAGGGTTTTCACAGCACAGAGGAGAGAGGGGCCAACACTGGTCTCTCAGCTGAGCACCGCCTCCCCCCATCACCTGTGATCTCACCCAGTCACTTCTCCACACACAACAACAGTAAAACAGGAAGAATGCTGACACACTCATCATAGCAAAAATAACACAATCCATGCATGCTCTTCCTGCATGCCGAGGCTGACTTCCACCACAAACATAAAATAACCAGATCAAGTTGTTTCAGCCTCGCATCCATTATGAGCGTATTACAATCTTACTTTAAAATACTTCACTGAATAGGCTAAAGCCCATGCCCTTCAAAATACCTAAACCTTCTTACAAATCCCTAAGACACTTATAAAAGGAGTAAGAAGAAGGGAAATTGTGAACACCTGAAGTCGTAGAAGCTTCAGCGTTGCCACGGCCACGCACTCTTTCTCCTGGGGCGGGGGCCAGTCCGCGGAGCCGTCCACCCCCTCACTCACCTGCCGCAGCAGGAGATCCAGCTGCTCAAAAGTCACTGAGCAAATGTCCACCACAAAAGGGACACGGAGGCCAATGGACCACTCAGAACACGATGACCAGGCAAAGCTCTAAGAGGAAACGCGACAATCGAAAATGAATCTCCAAATGCAGCTGCTGGTCTGTTCCACAGGAGTCCCCAGCATGTGTGATGGAGCCGCCTTACATTATCACCTATCATCCCTCTAACCGCCCAGTACAATAGCAACTCTAACTAGACAATGAATTGTTAGACGCATAGAACACACACACTACCTTTCACAGTGAGAGAACAAGTCATCGGCAAAAATCTAGATCTGTAGAATACCATCGACAAATTGGATCTAATTTACAGAACACTTCATCCAACAACAGCAAAATACATATACTTTTTTTTGTTGTTGTTGAGATGGAGTCTCGCTCTGTTGCCCAGGCTGGAGTGCAGTGGCGAGATCTCGGCTCTCTCCAAGCTCCGCCTCCTGGCTTCACGCCATTCTCCTGTCTCAGCCTCCTGAGTAGCCGGGAATACGGGCGCCCACCACCACGCCAGGCTAATTTTTTTTTATTTTTAGTAGAGATGGGGTTTCACCGTGTTAGCCAGGATGGTCTCGATCTCCTGACCTCGTGATCTGCCTGCCTTGGCCTCCCAAAGTGCTGGGATTACAGGCGTGAGCCACCGTGCCTGAACCATACATATACTTTTTAAGCACAAACAGAATGTTTGCTAAGAGAGAACATATCCTGAGACATAAATCTTGACACATTTAAAATAAATGAAATCATATACAGTTGGCTTTCCCTAAGAAATCATTAACAGAACAATCTGCAAACATTTCAAAATTTAAAAACATACTTAATAATCTATGGGTCAGGTTGGGTGCAGTGGCTCACGCCTGTAATCCCAACACTGTGGGAGGCCAAGGCGGGGGGATCACCTGAGGCCAGGAGTTCAAGACCAGCCTGGCCAACATGGAGAAACCCCATCTCTAGTGAAAATACAAAAAAATTAGCTGGGCATGGTGGCGGGCACCTGTAGTCCCAGCTAACCAGGAGGCTGAGGCAGGAGAATCACTTGAACCCGGGAGACAGAGGTTGCAGTGAGCCGAGATCATGTCATTGCACTCCAGCCTGGGCAACAACAATGAAACTCCATCTTGAAAAAAAATAATAATAATAATCCATGGGTCAAAGAACAATTCTCAAGAGAAATTACAAAATATTTTGAACATAAATGAAAACACACCAAAATTTGTGGGTTTAATTAAAGCACTGCTTAGAGGAAAATTTATAGCCTCAAATGATTATACATTACAAAAAAGATAGATGTAAATCAGCAATCTACGCTTCCACCTTAAGAAACTAGAAAAAGAGCAAAGTGAACGCAAAACAAGCCAAAGGGACAAATAACAAGATAAAAGTGGAAATCAATGAGATTGAAAGGAAAAAGCAAGGGAACAATTAATGAAACTAAAAGATTGTTCTTTGAAAAGATCAACAAAATTGAAAAACTCTAGCAAAATTGACAAAGAAAAAAGCAGAAAAGATACAACTTACCAGTATCAGGAATGAATGAAGGGACATCACTGCAGGCCCCACAGACATCAGACAGGTTAGCAAGAGACACCACGCAAAACTCGACACGTACAAATCAGACCATGTAGATAAGTAAAGCCATGTCTGAGCGCCACAAACCAGGAAAATCCTCCTAGAAACAAACAGGTAATCTGAATAGTTCTAGATCTGTTAAAGAAATGGAATTTGTAAAATCTTTTTTTTTTTTCCCTTGAGCTGGAGTTTCGCTCTTGTTGCCCAAGCTGGAGTGCAATGGTGCGATCCCGGCTCACTGCAATCTCCGCCTCCCGGGTTCAAGCGATTCTCCTGCCTTGGCCTCCTGAGTAGCTGGGATTACAGGTGCATGCCACCAAGCTCGACTGATTTTTTTTTATTTTTAGTAGAAATGGGGTTTCAACATGTTAGCCAGGCTGGTCTCAAACTCCTGACCTCAGATGATCCACCCGCCTCGGCCTCCCAATGTGCTGGGATTACCGGCATGAGCCACTGCGCCTGGCGTAAAATCTTATAGAAAGAAATCTCCAGGCTCAGATGGATTCAAAAACATTTAAAGAAGAAATAACACTAATTCTACACAATCCCTTATAGAAAACGGAAACAGAGGGAATACACGCCAATACTTTGTATAACGTCAGGTTCCCCCTGACAGAAAGTCAGACAAGACAGTATAATACAAAGAAAGACAACCACAAACCAACATCCTTGATGAGCATCAACAGAAAAATCCTCAACAACGT
This sequence comes from Macaca mulatta, assembly GCF_049350105.2. Classification (NCBI taxonomy): domain Eukaryota; kingdom Metazoa; phylum Chordata; class Mammalia; order Primates; family Cercopithecidae; genus Macaca; species Macaca mulatta. Next base: position 6,759,917 of record NC_133412.1, on the reverse strand, counting down.
GTTAGCAAGTCAAAGTTAGCAAGATAGAAACAGAACAGGACCGGGCGTGGTGGTTCACGCCTCTAATCCCAACACTTTGGGATGCCAAGGAGGGTGGGTCACTTGAGGTCTGGAGCTGGAGACCAGGCTGGTCAATATGATGAAACCCCATCTCTACCAAAAAAAAAAAAATACAAAAATTAGCCAGGCGTGGTGGTGCACACCTGTAATCCGAGCTACTCAGGAGGCTGAGGCAGGAGAATTGCTTGAACCCAGGAGGCAGAGGTTGCAGAGAGCTGAGATTGCACCAATGTACTCCAGCCTGGGTGACGGCGCGAGACTCTGTCTCAAAAAAAAAAAAAAAAAGAAAAGAAAAGAAATAGGGTGGTAAATTGTGGCCAAGTGATGCGCATCCCAGGAATACGAGGCTTGGTCAGTATTTAAAAATCAGGCTGGTGCAGTGTCTCACACCTGTAATCCCAGCACTTTGGGAGGCCAAGGCAGGCAGATCACTTGAGCTCAGGAGTTCAAGACCAGCCTGGGCAACATAGTGAAACCTTATGTCTAAGGAAGAAAAAAAAAAGTTTAAGAAAAAAAAAGTAAAAATCATCAATATAATATCCCATATTAACACACTAAAGAAGGAAAACTGCAGGACCATTTCATTTGAGATGATTAAAAGCATTTAACAAATTTTAACATCCATTCAGGATTTTTTAAAAGCTTCTAAAAGGGGGAATTAAAGAAATTGCCTTAATCTGGGAATAAGGCATCTACATAAACACCCGCAGCCAACATCACAGCCGATGGTGAAAGAATGAACTGCATTCCCCTACAGTCCGGAGCAAGGCGGGGCGCCCGCTGTCCCCTCTCCTACTCAGCTTCACACCGCAAGTCCTGGCCAGGGCAACCAGGCCGGGAAAAGACATAAAAGGCAAGCAGACTGGAAAGGAAGAAATGGAACTGCCCCTCTATACAGACAGTATAATTGTTCATGAAGAAAACCCAAGGAAACGACAATGAAGTTCATAATAAATGAGTTTAGCACAACTGTGGGATGTAAGAACAGCAAACAAAACTCAGTGGTATTTTCTATATACTGGTAATGAACAACTGGAAACCAAAATCCTCCTAAACACCAAATCAAGCTCTATATTCCGTACCTGGGCAGGCCCACAGGCAATTCCCACTGTGTGTTTGGTGTCCAGTCCCGGCAATGCTGCAGGTTCTGGCTTGGTCACGCGCAAGGTGTCAAAGTGCTGGCACTGGTCCTTGCTCCCTGAGCTGTGGACCTCGCTGTCCTCAGTCAGAGCCAGGCAGTGGGTGGAGCCGGCAGCCGCATCAATCACCTTCTTCCCTACAAGGAAAGAGGGATGCAGATGCAGCTTCAAGCCTAGGACTTCTGCTGCAAGAAAGACAGGTATTTCCACTCGGCCATTCAGGTCAGAAAGCTTTTAATATTAACTTCTTGAGGATAATCTGTTGCTTTAATATTAAGCACAATTCATTTGATTTGGGTGTGTTATTAGAACTCCTGTATTTTGTTAGCTACAATTTGTTAGGACCCACGGCCTACAAAGATCATAATGCTAGGATACGAAAAGAACCTATTCTCTTTTCTCCTCCTCATTCAGATTTTCATTCAGAGAGAAACAAGGTGCTTTTAATTAACTATTAGATCATATTCTCCCATCCCAGATATAATAATACACAGCACACTCTTCACTGAGGAAGGCTTCCTAAGAGGAAATCTATTTTTCTCTCAGAGTTAGGTGATATCAATATTTAAAACATTCTTTCTATTTAAACACTTATTAATTGTGTTTACCAGGAACACAAAATATTCTATTTTTCCTTTCTGGTAAATCTAACATGGCCAACACAAAGGGTGTTTCTCAGGAATGTCAACATGTAAAATAATTCAGTTGAAAAACCGCACTGCAGTAAGGGGAACAATTCTATCCTAGGATCCTACCATAAGTTAACATCAGCAACAACAAAAGGTGTTTATCAACAGTAATTTAAATACTTTCAAAGTAAACGATTTCTATATCTAAAGACCGTCGTAGCTTTCCTATACTAATGGAGGAGAATATAAATAAGAAGGCACATGAAATTAAAACATCACTTATCTCAGAAGCTCAGAACATAATACATACCGTATGGGCACACAAAACTCTCAGTCATCAAGATACTAACATGCTTTAAAACAAAACTCATGGAGAAAGGAACTGGCAAGTCTCACTTAAAAGTCCCACTTCCAAACCCACTTGGTAAAGAAGCAAACACACAAACAATGTGTGCAGTACCAGGACCCAACGAACTACAGCCCCCACACAGAGCGCAGCCCAAGGCCTGCTTCTGTGAAGACGCTGGTGTTGGAACACAGCCACGTCCGCCTGCTTCAAATACAATCCGGCCCTTTAAGAAAAACGCCGCCCACCCCGGTGAGAGAACCCTGAAGAGTCCATCTGATGTACCTGTCGCTGCCTTTTCCCTTCTTCCCTACTTTCTTGTCAGCTTGCCTGCCCTTCCCCAGTTCTCGACTCGGATGAAGACTACCTCCCAACCACTAGGCCAAGTGGCACAGAAAAGTCCAGTTTTGCCTTAGAAAAATCCCTCCGCCATCACAGTTTTGATGGCCCCCACCCCAACTTCCTGCAGCGTAACGTCCCTAGTGAGAACACCATAGAAGAATTTCAGGGTCTTCTTGCGGAGGCCCCCATCCTCTCTGCCTGCACCCGCCGCCCACACTGAAGGCGCCGGCACTCATATCTACACACCTCGGCTTCCATCTGTTCCCTCCAACCACAATGCATGCGGGACACCTTTGCAACTGAGCAAGCAGGAAGCTCCCACCAAGGACGAGTTCACATCAGAGCGTCCCAGGTGGACCCAATCCCACCTCCCAATGTGGCCCCACAGCACAACGCACCCTCACGGTCTCAGTGTGTCTGCAGTACAAATACAGGTGACCTCACCACGCAGAGGGAACCCTTCCTGAGTCCAGCCTGCTGAGGGACGAATGGATGCCTGCCACGGAAAGTGGCGATGTTTGTAAAACTCAATGTGTTTAAATTAAACTTGGTAAGAATAATTCAAAGTCATTTGTAATAGAGACACACCCACTTTCCAATTAGTATCAATCCCTGTACCAAGCCGGCTGTCAAAGTTTCTTTTTTTTAAAATTTTTTAAATTTTTAAAATTATTTATTTATTTATTTATTTATTTGAGACAGAGTCTCGCTCTGTCACCCAGGCTGGAGTGCAGTGGCCGGATCTCAGCTCACTGCAAGCTCCGCCTCCCAAGTTTACGCCATTCTCCTGCCTCAGCCTCCCGAGCAGCTGGGACTACAGGCACCCGCCACCTCGCCCGGCTAGTTTTTTGTATTTTTTAGTAGAGACGGGGTTTCACCGTGTTAGCCAGGATGGTCTCGATCTCCTGACCTCGTGATCCACCCGTCTCGGCCTCCCAAAGTGCTGGGATTACAGGCTTGAGCCACCGCGCCCAGCCGGCTGTCAAAGTTTCTCATGACTGTCCATTCACGGAATGTCGGGTCAAGAACACAAAACCTGCAAACTTTAAAACATCACTAAAAAAACCGTCCTGAAGGGTTTTAACAGTTTACGTTTGCACTCACCTCGCAAGCCTTCTAAGAGTTTTGGATAACGAACATGTCCCTCTGGTCCGTGTCCACGTCTCTGGTTGTCACCTTTTCCCCATGAATAAACTTGGCCATCTTTCGTCAAAGCGATGGAAAACTGACTTCCACAGCAGACTCTGACCACATCCAAGTCTTGAAGCTTTTCAATCAGCTTTGGGGTTTTGCAGCCATCACTACCACCTCTGCCCAATTTACCACAGTCACCATCTCCCCAGGACCACACTTGCCCGAAAAAATACAAATGCATTTAAATAACAACAACTGGGCATTTTAATGAAAAATTTTAAATGACTGACAATAATCTAATGAAAAACGCACACTAATGTAGACCACCCGTGTGCACAGTTAATACTACAAGGGAGGCTACTGAGCAAATGAAATTTAGGTGACACATGAGGTTGATATAGAAGCAAGAAAGAAAGGGAAGGCAGAGTTTTCTTTTTGTTTACATTACATGAAAAACCAAGTCCTGACTCTTACTAGCCTGGGCTCAATGTTCACTGCTTCACAGAACCAAAGGCCCACTGCCTCCGTGACACACAGTAACTGAGGCCCGGCACACTGCAGACGCTTGCGGACCACCCTCCCATTTGCCTGCCTGCTTCTGTTGCCACCGTGCTGACCGCTGGTCAACCGTACCACTGTACGTGTTCCCAACTGCATATATCAGCATAATTATGTAAGCTGATTAAATATTACATAAAGGGATAAAATACATTTGCAAAAGTAAATAGTTTTATTTTTACTGTGAAAAATAAGCTGAAAACTTTGCAAAAACTTAATGAAAGTGAACTGCTAAAAACCAAAATTGTTAGGCTGGGCACGCTGGCTCATGCCTGTAATCCCAGCACTCTGGGAGGCCAAGGCCAGCAGATCACTTGAGCCCTGGAGTTCAGGATCAGCCTGGGGACCAAGACGAAACTCTGTCTGTACTGAAAATACAGAGATTAGCCAGGCATGATGGTGAACATCCATAATCCAGCAGAGGTATGAGAATTACCTGACCCCAGGAGGTGGAGGTTGCAGTGAGCCGAGACTGCACCACTGCACTCCAGCCTGGGTGACAGAGCGAAACTCTGTCTTCCAAAAAACAAACAAACAAAAAAAAAAGTGAAATTACATAAAGGTGAAAACTGTAAAAGATCAGGAAAAAGAAATCAGAGAAGATATCAGATTGCTCCACAAGTTCCCACATTCTATTTTGTAATAACTAAAGATAGGCAAATATTTTCCTCAACGATCAGATGGTAAATATTTTTAGCCTCTCTGGGCTTTCTGTCCCAACGACCCAGCTGTGCCACTGTCACAGGAAAGCAGCCACAGACAATGCGTAAATGAGTGGGCAAGCTGGCACACCAATACAACTCCACCTGCAAAAGCAGGCCGACCCCAAGCGAACCGGAAACTGGAGATGACACGCTATGACGTGGTCAATGAAAGCAGCACAGCAGACCCACACACAGAGATCAGAGGTGCACTTCCACACGCTGTGCTGAAGATTATGCTGTTCACGTAGCCCGACAGGCTATTTCCCACTGTCCCCCAAGGCCAGACTGCAGGGTAGGATACTTCTACCGTAACTGTCGCCTCAGAAAATAACGGCACAGCAGGGACACTTCCCTACAAGATCTGCACCAAAGAAACACCAGTGTGAGGAAGACACTGTCCGCAGCCTGTTCAAGGCAGTTTACTCAACGTATCATCATAAACTTCACCTAAAGTAGCAACTACACTAAAGAACGCAAAGCTAGTCTCCTAACACAGCTCAGACCTCACAAAACTTTTAATCAGGAAATATTTTAAGGTCTACCCCTCACTCGATATCGATAAAATAGATATTTTTAAATGACGACATGTCCAATGGAAAGCTCCTTGAGAGCAGGAGCCTTTCAGAGGAGACCACCTTTGCTCTAGGACTCACAGTAGCAGAAACAGTATGGCTCTGACAATGTCTGTCCCGGCAATGGCAGCGGGACCTATACATATAGGGAAGTATCTGAAATGATTTTTCATCTTTGATCTAAGAAATCCCCAAAAGTCACTCAATTATCAATCTGCCATTCAACTTCTGCAGGAGAGAAAGCAAGCTGACAGGTCCCAGCTGATTTCACAGAAAGACTCCACAACGCCAGAGACACACAAGATGCCAAGGACAGACCCCCACAATACTGACAGACGAGTCGTTTCTAAAAAATCAACGTGACTTTAACCATCAAACCTCATCATGCACCCTCGAAAAAAGATGAGGATGATCTCAGTTAGGAACACAAACCCAAAAGCAAAATTCAAAGCAAACAGATACCGCAGCGTCAGACTACAGAACACGGAAAGACTTAGCAGGGATTACCACACGGAATCAAGAGTGGCCGAACATTAAGAAATGTAACAATACTAACCAGAGACAATTCAGAGTGTCAATCATTCCATCCCAACTCTCATTCTTAAAAAATAAAATGCCCACACAGGAATACCCACACAGCTGCTAATCTGCTGACAGGCCCCAGGCAAACAAGCCCTGTGAAATCAATAAGCTCCCACCTCAACTACTTAGATAAACAAAAGCAAAATAAACTCAAAGCAAGCATAGGGAAGAAAATAATATAAATATATATATACACATATATAACCACCGCAGCCTCTTCACCAATGCCACTGACCCCACACCCACTGGGCGACAGGGTGGGCGGCCTCGTGAGGCCCACTGTGCTCATCTCACTTCCTCCAGGGAAGCTGCCAAGCGTGTCCTCAAGGCCCTGTCCTGGGTGGCGAAAGCTCTATGTACCGTTCCCAGTGACAGCCAGGGTGTGAGCGTCCCCACTCCCACACGCCACATCGATGACCTTCAGTCCTTTAAGCCCAGCTACCAGCATTGGAATGGCCTCGTCCTCACTGGAGCCTTCAAACAGATAGGACGGCTGTTCCTAAGTCCTGTGAGAGGCCACCTCCTGCTGCATGCTCCCACTCATGCAGGGCAGACGCACCGTGGCCCAGCCGGCCGTAGTTCCCGCGGCTCCCGGTGTACAGCTCCCCCTCCGCAGTGATGGCCGCGCTGTAAGTGCTCCCGCAAGAGATATGCACCCCGTGCATCCCGGCCTGCTTTCCAGAGAAGGCGGAGATCACCTTAGGCTCCTCCAGAGAACTTGGGGAGGAAGGGAATAAACATGAATGCCCTTCTTGGTGTTATTTCTTATTAGTGTTAGCAAAGGAAATTCACTATCCAAATGGAGACCATGAGAGCATCAGGCCAGTTTCACCTTCCAGGTACCTTATAAAATAAGGAAGAGAGAATTTGAACACCTAACACCTCCATGACTTTTTGTTAAGTTGGAACCTGACGCCAAGCATGGTATCCAGTAGAATTACAAAAACAGGGTGAAAGACTTGTACAATAGGCTGGGCACAGTGGCTCACACCTGTAATCCCAGCACTTTGGGAGGCTGCGGTGGGCGGATCACCTGAGGTCAGGAGTTTGAGACCAGCCTGGCTAACGTGGTGAAACCTCATCTCTACTAAAAATACAAAATTAGCTGGGAATGGTGGCGGGCCCCTGTAATCCCAGCCAACTGGAAGGCTGAGGCAGGAGAATCGCTTGAACCCGGGAGGCGGAGGTTGCAGTGAGCTGAGATCATGCCATTGCACTCCAACTGGGGCAACAAGAGCAAAACTCCATCTCAAAAAAAAGAGACTTCTACAGTAAAGTCCACTGCAGCTTTCTTCACAATGGCCCAAAACCACGGTCCATCTGCAACAGAAGGAATTACCCATACACCCAGCAACGCGGCTGGATCTCAGGACATCATGCTACGTGAAAGACGCCAGAAACGAAACACCACACACTGTATGGCTTTGTTTACCTTCAGTTATGACAAAGACAAAATAGTAACAACAGAGGGCAGATCGGAGGTTGTCAGGAACTGGAGGGAGGAAGTGGGCATCAACTCAAAGGGTACAAACAGGGCCCTGGAAGCGATGGGAACGCCCCATGTCTTGATGGTGGTAACTCCCCAGCTGAGGGCACTGGCCAAAACCCATCCAACTCTATACCTGAAACTCAGTCGTCCGGTTGTACGTAAGCCTCAAAGCTGACTGACATTTATAGGTATTTGTTAAATGAATGTGGATAGAATGAAGCCAGCACTCTGCAGTCTATATTTTACAAATGAAAACTATGAGGCAATGGGGATTAGGGTAGAGAAGTCTTACTAGTTGAAGAAATTGCAAAGTTAACAAAATATCCTATTCTTAGGATCCAGAATACGTTCCTATGTTGCATGACATTTTCTTGAGAATCGATAGAAGCCGGGCCTCTCCAAAGGCATGGTTTACTCACTTTGTGACCTGCTAGTTTGCAAAATACACACAGTGGCACAGGCACACACAGTGACAGTCCAATGACTCTACCCTAGTACAACCTCTCCCTTATTCAGCTTAAGTTTCAACTTCCCCAAAAGGTTATCTCCAGCTTCTGCCATCTGCACTGATCTCTCTTCCTTCCTTGAAGTCCTAGAACAAGGGATAAGTTACTCATCCCAGCACTTACTCTGCACTGAGAATTGTTTTACTATGAAATATTTTATACAAAGTCAGTAATACCTAAAGGAAATAAGCAGACACACCACCCTGTCCTGTACCTCAATGCCTTTCAAGTCCTGTGTACCCCATGTCAATCCCAGCCCTTAGGATCCAATGTGAGAGTAACAGCTATAAATTCCACGGAGATCGATCTTTTGTTTTTCACTCATTTTATATTTGTCTGAATCCCTTGCAACACTGTCAGGGTTGGGCTGTGCTGAGCTTGGCATACATGTACCACACGATGCGCATCACTCTGCTTTTCTCCCAGTTTGGGATCTTCCCAGCGGATGCCATTGCCAATGATGCCCTCAACTCCACCCTGTGGTGTGCATGGCCCCTGCCCTCCAGGCTCCTCTCAAGGGACACAAGGGCAGTCATGACTACCCTCATTTCAAGTTCTGCACTGTCCGCTCCCTGCTCAGGGCTCCGGCCTGCATGAAATGGGCTTGCTGGGTTGGTGTGTACATACATCCTTCATTTAAACCTAATGCCAGAGTTCCCTGCACAACAGCAAAGTACAAGAGGGTTCCCACCACTCATGGGGCTGGCTGACCTCCCAATTTTTACAACCTGGCATTTATAACAACTTTATTTCTGTTCTTTCACAATAAAAGGTTCCACCGAATAGGATGATATTACGAAGAAACTGCTGACTTTTGCTCCTGTAAAAATAATCTAATGGTTGAAGGAAAGGGTGACAACCTTATCTATGGGAGACAGGGGGAACTGTTTGTGAAGGAAGGAACAGTGCTGCGGGATTTGTTCTGGCAAACTCCACAGTGGGGATGCGGTTTGAGTAGAGAGAAGGCGGCCAAGGCTGCACGGGGTGGAGAAGAGCAGAAAGGCGGATTCCCGTTGCCTTCCACACATGGGCAGAGAGTTCCTCAGCCATCACCAAGGAGGGGGCATATCACAGTGTCCCGCTCCACCCCAGCGCTGCACGTCGGGGCAGCTGGAAAACACCTGCACACACTCCTGCGCTCCAGCCTGTCGAGGAAATGGTAACATAAAAGAGGAGTGTGTCCCCTGCAGGAATGAACGATACAGACACAGTGTCCCCATGGCCCAGCCATCCACTGTCCCCAAAGCCCAGGAGTACACCTCTCCAGTGGCAGCCAAGGCTACGCAGTGATGACCATCAGAATGGGCAGCAATTTTTACAATGTTTCTGGAGGCAAGGCCTTGGACCAGCGGTGGGGCCTAAAAAAAAGAAAAATAGGAAGAAAAGTCATCATCAGTCCAAGGAAAATGAAATCAGCGCAGCTCTCCTTTATCATGTATCTCTGAGCAAAGCCTGCTCTAACCGGAAGTGGGGCATAAGTCTCTGCGGGCCACGGGGCCGGCTCTCCAGCCCTTCCCACCCAGCACCAACAGAACAGCGGGCAGCCTCCAAGTGCTCCGCGGCAAGACCAGAGCCGATGCAGGGGCCGGGCAGGACCAGAGCCGATGCGGGGGCAGGGCAGGACCAGAGCCGATGCGGGGGCAGGGCAGGACCAGAGCCGATGCGGGGGCAGGGCAGGACCAGAGCGGGAATCTCACGATTAGCAATGAGTTTCACCGTAAGGACTTCCTAACCTTCACAACCCAAATCTTGACAATATTACAGCTGAGACCATTAAACATAATATACAATAAACAGAAGCTTCTCAATCTTCACAAATCAAATGGCCTCAAGAAAGACCAGAGCTTGTGCATCTGCAGTACAGACCCTGCCCGCCAAGGGAACACTGCAGGCACAGTGCCCAGACACTCACCAGTGTGGCACTATTGTAGGCCTGTGTGTGCACCCAGCCATTGTGTGACAGAATCAGGAAGCGCTTCTCTGCACAGGCAATCTGTGTGACTCCCAGCTTGGCCAGGCCTTCGCACTGGATCGGACCAATCACATTGGCATAGTATTTCCATCCTGTTAACCCCCAACCTATGACCTCTTGCAATGATCCCTGTAAGATAAGAAAGTAAATGTTTTCTTTTACAATAGCAAAAGAAAAAAAAAAAAAAAGGCTGGGAGTAACACTGAGATATTATAAGCTAAAAACAAAGCAAATAAAGAGAAAATATGCTGATTCAAAACATCAAAATAGCTGGTACCATGCCGTACTACCTCATTTAACAGGTATGATGAAGCGACTGAACAGGTTAGTTTTCCATTTCCAACACGTTTCATTTTAACAGAGCCCATTAAAAAGTAGTATCAACGCCCTTAAATACTAATATACTTTAAAATGCTCAAATTACATCAGGGTCACCATTTTGTGCTTTAGGAGGCAAAATCCCAAACGACCACACGCGAGGCTGGGAGACCAGCATCCCTGTCGGCAGTGAGAGAAACCAAGTTGTGCAGGAGCAACCTGGTGACAACCAGCCCGCACTAGGTGCATCCCCACCTGCTCATGGGCACAGGCACACACGCGTGCACACATGGAGCACACGTGTTCCAGGGCAGGCCCTGCAGCACTATTTGTGTTTGTTTTATTGTTGTTGTTATTGTTGTTTGAGAAGGAGTTTCACTCTTGTTGCCCAGGCTGGAGTGCAGTGGTGCCATCTCAGCTCACTGAAACTTCCGCCTCCCGGGTTCAAGTGATTCTCCTACTTCAGCTTCCCAAATAGCTGGGATTACAGGCACGTGCCACCATGCCCGGCTAATTTTTGTAGGTTTTAGTAGAGATGGGGTTTCTCCAAGTTGGCCAGGCTGGTCTAAAACTCCCAACCTCAGGTGATCCCACCACCTCGGCCTCCCAAAGTGCTGGGACTACAGGCGTGAGTCACCACACCAGGCCCTCAGTACTATTTGTATAGCAACATTGTGGCAATAAGCCCAAGTGTCCACCAATAAGAGACTCACTAAACAAAGATACATAAAACTCACATCCGCACACTGAATACTAAGTTGCTTTATAAAAACAAAGAGCCACACTCTGATAAAGTACTCCAGTACAAATGGTTAGTAAAAAACACACCACAAGTAATGCAACCTGCTACCACTAGGTACTCATTCCAGAGAACAAGGAGGTTACAGAGGAGACTGGAAAGTCAGAGGGAGCAGGTGGGAAACTGGGTAGAAGGGTGGGCAGGGAAAGCGACAGTGTGTCTCTGCCTAGGTTTGATTTTTGAACCATGTGACTGTATTCCTAATTTTTTTTTTTTTTTTTTTTTTTTTTTGAGACAAAGTGTGGCTCTGTTGCCCAGGCTGGAGTGCAATGGCGGGATCTCAGCTCACTGCAACCTCCACCTCCCGGGTTCAAACCATTCTCCTGCCTCAGCCTCCCGAGTAGCTGGGACTACAGGCGCCCGCCACCACGCCCGGCTAATTTTTTGTATTTTTCGTTGAAATGGGGTTTCACCATGTTCGCCAGGATGGTCTCGATCTCCTGACCTTGTGATCCATCCACCTCGGCCTCCCAAAGTGCTGGGATTACAGGCGTGGGACACTGCATGGGGCCTCCTTTTTTTTAATGACTGTAAAACAAAATAAATACTCTTCATATTAGAAATAAAATGTTAGAAAAATCGATTCAAAACTAAGATTACTGTTATACCCTGGCAAAGTTCACCACCATTCCCAAACGCAATTTTCTCATTGACATAATGAGATACAACAGCATGCATGAGGTCCTCAGCGGGCCTGCACCCTACAGGTGCTCCACACACGCAAATCACTACTATTACCATTACTATTACATGACAGATAGAATATAGAATTATACTGTCACTACCATAACCAGCATTACATACTATGACAGCCCGCCTTCAGAGTATAAAGAAGGCTGTGGAACCCCCTGCAGAAGGTGGGAGGGCCTGGGGCTGTGGCTAACGGGGAGCTCTCTGGGGCGGTGCTACCTGAACCTGGAACCTGGGCCCCCAGGTTGGGTCCCTAGGCCTGTGCACCTCAGCTTGCTCATCACTCACTCTCCACACGGGGAACACCTTCAATTGCAAACACGTTTAAAACCACAAGCCAGCTTCCCCCATCAACACCAGAAAACCAAGTCTCCACACGGGCCCAGGATGAGAACCTAGAGGTGGTACTAGCCACAAAACACACAGAGAACGTGGTTCTTGCACACACCTTATGAGACGTCGGAGCGCTACACAGCGGAGGCAAACAGGGCGTAGCCGGACGGTCTAAATGGCCCATGACGACAACCACGGTCTGTCGCAGATCAGTGGCAAGCTCGCTGTCTTGGGGAAGGGTGAGGTACACCTCAGGAAACTCTCGCTGGGGCTCAGAGGGCCAGACAAAAGCTAGAAAGGAAAAGTAAACACACATTCAGAAATGGTGGGAAAAATTAAAGTAACACAATTAGCCCTTAATAAAATAAAAAACCACTCTTTATATTTTGGTATTTACTCGTGTGGCCCATCAAATGACCATGTCGATGATACAGTTATACTACACATCTATATATTTGTGCAGCATATAAACTGACTGCACAAATGTCTAAATTTGCTGTATACACATCCACAACATTGACGGTGCATGTATACACTTAAGATACCACAGGTTAGTTGAGTCCACACAGATTACCAACACAACCAAACCACCCCGCAGGCCTAGGACCCCTGGAGAAAGGCAGAACCACCTCTGGGGGAACCCAGCGCAGCATCTCAAGCTGGCCTTGAAATCCAAAACCAAAACCTTTACTTTAATCTAAACCTTGCCAGCTCTGGAGAACACCTATTTTCATTTGCAAATTAAATCCTAATTCTAATTCTTCTACAGGCAGAAGAGCCCGACGATTATTCAAGACTGCCAAGTAATAGAAAAATAAACCAAAGCACGATACTGGAATGCCTAAGACTTTCCCGAAAAGACTGGCAAAATCCAACCTGTACTTGACCTGTAAGGACCAGCAGTCCTGAAGGTTCAGGCCCAGGGCCCCGCACACCTGCTCCTCCCTGAGCGCGGCATCCACACCTGTTATGGGGGGAGCTGGTACTCAACAGAGTGACAACTCAGGTGACATGCCCTGCACAGAGCCTAGTACACAGGAAGGGCCAACAAAGCAGGCCACTGTTTTCGTTGTTCTTTTCTGGTATTGATTTAAAAGTGCGTGTTTCAAGCTTGGTTCTGTGCTGACAAGGAAGTCGGTGTTCACTGATTCAAGTCTTCTCCACAAACAAGTGACCTCCCACACCTGTCTCATCTGACTCGCTGCTGTTTCCACCAAATATGCACACAGCAGAGAAAAACACTGCCGTGGACGCGCATGCTGGTCTTACTTAAAAAATAACAAGAATCCAGTGCCACCTAAACACAAAGTTCCATCATGACACTCACGTGCATGTCACCCTCGGAGTGGGGCGTATCCTTCCTGCAAATGATGCTCTGGAACCTTTGCAGCAAGGGCAAAAGCGGGGTGCTGGTGCCCTGGGCAGAATGCTCATTGTCAGTCTCCTGTGCCCCACTGTCCCACAGCTGAAGCAACAACAGGATGGCAGACAACATTTGGCTAAAGGAGAAAAGATATTCATTCCTAGTAAAAACACATTAACTTTTTTTTTTTTCATGGTTAATCAAAAATAAAAGCAAACAGCTATATAGAAGTGAAGAAATACTTGGGATCTGGAAGGAAATGAAAGTAAAGCCGTGCTAATTAAATCACTGAATTGACACTGAGATTTTAGCACACAACATCGCCTTCTGCTGATAGACCAGTTAAGAAGCTCAAAGAGCACGTTTACATGAAAGCTCTAGGATCTTAAATTCATGGAATAAAAACAATTAAATGAGGAAAACTGAAAGAAAAAAAAGAACAGTTCCCAGACTAGAAAACCGAGCATAAAAAAGGAGATGAAGGAAAGGTAAAGAGAGAGCGAGCTCTGGGACGTGGTTCTCTGGTTACAGAGCACCACACATCTGCTGCAGTCACAAACCATTCAGTGAAATGCACACAGTGCTACAGGTATGTGGATACAGACGCACTTCCCCAAAGCGTTCCCAGTCTGCGCCAGCCCTCACCTCAGCGTGCCTCTCTGCACAGCCAGCTCCAGCAGGATGACCAGGGCCAAGTGCTGGTCCTGCAGGGGGACGCTTCTGGTCCTTTGGTGCCTGGCGTTCCGTGAACATCCCTGAAATGAAAGCAGAGGATGCAGGAACAAAGCGACCTCCAGACAGACAGCATGCTTACAATCACACTGCACGTTTCCTACACGCTCCCTCCCAAGGAAGGATGTATTTTTAATATTTAGAATCAAGTTTCTCAGACTTGCTACTCAAATTTATTCAGAGGCTTTAAAGTGTACAACTAGCTTACAAAAATGTATTTCAAGTATTCATTCAGATACTATATTACAGTAGATGACATACTTCAAGTGTGTGAAGCATAAAATAATTTATCTCATTATCCAAAACATGAGAAGAAGAGTATCTAGCTATGTTTTCTAGTTTCCATGTCATGTAAGACTGCAACAGTATCAACATTCTCCTACAGAATTAGAGAAACACTTTCTAAAACCACCTGAGAATCTGGAGGCAAAATGCTATATTTTGCAGAGCTGTATTTCTCCTCTATCAAAAGCAAATAGGAGAAATATTGCTGAATTCTTTTTCTCAGCAAGGAACATCCCTGAGAAAGAGAATGCGCCCTGAAGGTAGGCCTATAAACAGCTCCTTTAGAAGCGTGTGCCGTCTTTTATGGTCGAAGCCGAAGGGATGAAATAAGCCCTGGTCTCCTGTAGCGCTCCCAGGCTTATTAGGACAAGCTCAGACAGGAAACACAAGAACCTCCGAGAAGGGCACTGGGTACCTGGAAGACAGAAATCTTTGCTCTGAAATGAGAAATATGAACGTGACAAGACACAGACATGTAACAGGACACACAGTCCTTCCAAGAGAAAGCACATGGGTCAAGTGTGGTCAGAGGAGGTGGGCGAGTCACTTCGGGTCAGGAGTTGGAGACCAGCTTGGCCAAAATGGCAGAACCTCATCTCTACTAAAAATACAAAAATTAGCCAGGCGTGGTGGTGCACGCCTGTGGTCCCAGCTACTTGGGAGGCTGAGGGAGAATTGCTTGAACCTGGGAGGTGGAGGCTGCAGTGAGCCAAGATTGTGCCACTGCACTCCAGCCTGTCCTGGGTGACAGAGCGAGACTCTGCCTCCAAAAACAAAAAACAAAAAACCAAAAAACTACTACTCAGCAATAATGACACGTGCAATGACCCCCTTGGGAAAATGTCAAGGGGATTATGCTGAGTGAAAAAACTCAATCTTGCTTGAGGCCAGGAGTTCAAGACAAGCCTGGGAACAATAACAAGACCGGGGTCTCTACAAGTACAAAATTAGCTGGGAGTGTTGTCGTGCATCTGTGGTCCCAGCTACTCAGGAAGCCGAAATGAGAGGACTGCTTGAGCCTAGGAGTTTGAGGCTGCAGTGAGCTATGATTATATCACTGCACTCCAGCTTGGGCATCAGGGTGAGACCCTGTCTCCAAAAATTACAATAATAACAATAAAAAATTTAAAAACCAATGTCAAAAAATCACATAATAGACACAGAGAACAGATGAGTGGTTGCCAGCAGTTAGGGTGGGGAGAGAAGACGTGAATGTGGGTATTAAGGACCCTTGTCCATGTACCCTGATTGCAGCGGTGGTCTCAGAAAATCCACACGTGAAAAATTTGCCAAGAAATACACACACCATTGAGAGCATGTAAAACTGGGAAGACCTGATGAAGACAGGCAGACTGTCAGCGTTAACACCCTAGTTGTGGTGACTGTGCCGTAGTTTGCAACTGGCTACCATTGAGGGCAATGGGGCGAACAGTAAAAGGAACCTCGATACTATTTCTTACAACTGTATGTGAATCCACAATTATCTCAAAAAAAGGCTTTTGTTTTTTTAATTTTAGGAATTCTTCCAATTAATGAAAGATATATTCCAATAAATCCATCAACACTATGTCATCACAAAGGAAACAGCACAGAGAAAAACCAGCTGGGCTCTCAGCCGTTTCTGCAGCTGAGGGAACTCAGTTTGATTTGACAAACACACAACAGTGCTTGGAGAATCTGAGCACCTACCGCCCACCCACACATGACACTCTGATTCATGACCATCACAGCCGGTCAGGAAGGAGGGAAAGAACCACGGCACTCCTATTACCAAATGGGTAGAAATCTCATCTGTCACTTGGTTTAATTTACTCTCAAACTGTTTCCAGAAATACAACATGCACAGTCGTCCCTTTGTATCTGCAGGGGATTGGGACCAGGCCTGCCCCACCCTGGCTCCACACCAGACCCTAGGATGCTCAAGACCCCGATATAAAATGGTGTGGTATTTGCATGTAACCTGTGCACATCCTCCTGTGTCATATAAGTCATCTCAGCCAGGCACAGTGGCTCACACCTATACTCCCAACACTTTGGGAGGTTGAGGCGGAAGGGTCGCTTGAGCCCAGGAGTTCAAGACCAGCCCGGGCAACATGGCAAAACCCCATCTACACAAATTAAAAAAAAAAAAAATTGGCCAGGTGTGGTGGCTCATGCTTGTAATCCCAGCACTTTGGGAGGCCGAGGCGGGCGGATCACTTGAGGTCAGGAGTTCAAGATCAGCCTGGCCAAAATGGTGAAACCCTATCTCCCAAAAATTAGCTAGGCGTGGTGGCAGGCACCTGTAATACCAGCTACTTGGGAGGCTGAGGCAGAAGAATCACTTGAACCTGGGAGGTGGAGGTTGCAGTGAGCCGAGATTGTGCCACTGCACTGCAGCCTGGACCGCCGAGTGAGGCTTCATCTCAAAGGAAAGAAAAAAAAAGAAAGAAAACATCTAGGTCCCGGGAGGACAGCTGGAATACAGTCTGGTGGAATCATGCCAGAGCAGGGAGCGGGGTCCGGAGGGCTGGAGTATGGTGTGTCCCCACTCTAGGAAGGAACCAGGAAACGCATCCTGGGTGAAGCAAGAGCAGAGTCCCATTTTGCACCAGGTGAGCACTTATCCTGATATGAGCAACCACATAGAAATTTAATATGTCTCGCGTAGCCTGTTATTTTCCTCAGCAACATGGAAAATGAGAGAACAAACAATTCAGAAGGTTAAGACATGAAATACATTTAACTCAGAAATCCTTCACAGAAAGGTAGGAAATAAATGGGGGAAAAAATCAGCTAATGAAAAGTGAAAATAGGCCAGGTGCGGTGGCTCACACCTGTAATCCCAGCACTTTGGGAGGCCGAGGTGGACGGATCACTTGAGGTCAGGAGTTCGAGACCAGCCTGGCCAACATGGTGAAACCCCATCTCTGCTAAGAATACCAAAATTGGCCGGGCGTGGTGGCAGCCACCTGTAAATCCCAGCAACTCAGGAGGCTGAGGCAGGAGAATTGCTTGAACCCGGGAGGCGGAGGTCATAGTGAGCTGGAATCTCGCCACTATACTCCATGCACTCCAGCCTGTGCAACAGAACAAGACTCCATCTCAAAAAAAAAAAAAAAAAAAAAAGGTAAAATGACCTAACATGTCCTACACAAAGCATCCGGCCTAACAACAAAACATGACCCTTTTCAATCTTCACAACCAACCTGGAAGCAGGCAGGCTTTGCTGTCTCCAGTTTACCAAGGTAGACACCTCAGGGCCCGGAATAGAGAGTAGAACCCAGCCAGGAACACAGCTCGGCTGAGAACACAGGTGCTGGCTCTAAATGCCTGACTGCCCTGTGTGTGTGTGTGTGTGTGTGTGTGTGTGTGTGTGTGGTCACTAACCACAGCTCAGGGGCCAAACCCAGCCCACAGCCTCTTCATGTATGGTCTGAAAGAAAGTATTTTACTTTTGTTCTTTTGAGACAGAGTCTTGGCTCACCACAACCTCCTCCTCCCAGGTTCAAGTGATTCTCCCAGGTTCAAGTGATTCTCCCAAGTTCAAGTGATTCTCGTGCCTCAGCCTCAAGTAGCTGGGATTACAGGCATGCACCACAATGCCTGACTAATTTTTTTTTGTAGTAGAGATGGGATTTCACCATGTTGGCCAGGCTGGTCTCGAACTTCTGACCTCAGGTGATCCACCTGCCTCGGCCTCCCAAAGTGCTGGGATTATTAAGTGTGAACTACCACGCCCGGCCACCGTATTTTATGTTTTAACGATTCAAAAATAATCAAAAGAAAAACAGTATTTTGTGATTTGCACACATTCTGTGAACTTCATCTTTTGGTGTCCATAAATAAAGTTTACAGAATGAACTTCCCCTGCCCACCGATGTAGTATTGTCTGTGGCTGCTTTGGCACTATAGCTTCAAGGGCCCATGGCTATGACAGAGACCATATGGTCCATTGAGGGCTTAAAATATTTACTATCTGGCCCTTTAGAGAAAGCATGCCACCCCTACCCTACATCTGGCTATAAATTTTACAAATAAAAAAATGCAAAATTCTTTAAACTCAGTACACTGGAACACTGGTCATCTCCCTTCTTCAAGATGAAAAGCTTCGACAGTCACCAGGAAGCAGACAAGAACCCCAAGTACACCTCAAGTGTTATTCTCAGGAGCATAAATTACAACACTTTACAACAGCAAAAGCAGGATGAAGTCACTGAAGGCCATGAAAACAATAATTAGCACCACCAGCTCAAAGCCCACATCACATCAGCTTCAATATTTGTCTACTCTTCCTTTCACTACTGTAGGGTTCAAGGTATATATAGAGAAAATTGAACACACATTGCCCAAAAACATTGCTTATAGAATGCTGGAGAGAAGGGAAGGAAGACCTCCCACTGGCCAGGTGTGGTGATCACGCGTGTAATCCCAGCACTTTGAGAGGTCAATGCAGGAGGATCACTTGAACCTAGGAGTTCTAGAGCAGCCTGGCCAACATGGCAAAACCCCGTCTCTACTAAAAATACAAAATTAGGCTGGGTGCAGTACCTCACATCTGTAATCCTAGCACTCTGGGAGGCCGAGGTGAGAGGATCACTTGAGGTCAGGAGTTCGAGACCAGCCTGACCAACATGGTGATACCTCGTCTCTACTAAAAATGTGGCTCACGCCTGTAATCCCAGCACTTTGGGAGGCCGAGGTGGGTGGATCACGAGGTCAGGAGTTCAAGACCAGCCTGACCAACATGGTGACACCCTGTCTCTACGACAAAGTCAAAAATTAGCCGGGAGTGCTGGTGTGCACCTGTAATCCCAGCTACTCAGGAGGCTGAGGCAGAGAATCGCTTGAACCTGGGAGGTGGAGGTTAGTGGTGGCGGGTTCCTGTAATGCCAGCTACTCGGGAGGCTGAGGCAAGAGAATTTTTTGAACCCGGGAGGCAGAAGTTGCAGTGAGCCGAGATCACACCACTGCACTTTAGCCTGGGCGACAGAGCGAGACTGCATCTCAAAAAAAAAAAAAAAAATAGCCAGGTGTGGTGGTGGACACCTGTAATCCCAGCTACTTGGGAGGTTGAGGCAGAATCCCCTGAACTCGGAAGGCAGAGGTTGCAGTGAGCCGAGATGGCACCACTGCATTCCAGCCTGGGCAACACAGTGAGATTCTGTCTCAAACAAAAAAAAAGAATGGAATTTGATATGTATAAATCTACAAATATTTTCTAATGATAAAAAACACACAACATTCCACACTAAAAATAAAAACATTTACTGCATGCCAAAGAAACTCCCTAAAAACCCTAATCAGTTGGGATCTATGTAAAGAACAATTATGCTCTGCTTTCTAACCATGATTTTTACAAGAACAAAGGATGAAAAAAATCATCAAACATGGGCCGGGCATGGAAGCTCACGTCTGTAATACCAGCACTTTGGGAGGCCGAGGTGGGCGGATCATGAGTTCAGGAGTTAAAGACTAGCCTGGCCAATATGGTGAAAGTCCGTCTCCACTACAAATACAAAAATTAGGACCGGGTGCAGTGGCTCACGCCTATAATCCCAGCACTTTGGGAGGCCAAGGCAGGTGGATCACGAGGTCAGGAGATCGAGATCATCCTGGATAACATGGTGAGAGCCCGTCTCTACTAAAAATACAAAAAATTAGCCGGGTGTGGTGGCAGGCGCCTATAGTGCCAGCTACTTGGGAGGCTGAGGCAGGAGAATGGCGTGAACCCGGGAGGCGGAGCTTGCAGTGAGCTGAGATGGTGACACTGCACTCCAGCCTGGGTGACAGAGTGAGACTCTACCTCAAAAAAAAAAAAAAAAAAAAAAAAAATTAGCTGGGCGAGGCAGAGCTAATTTACTGACTAATTTACTAATTACTGACACGTGCAAAAAAAAAAAAAAAAAAAAAAAGGTTGCTGATTCCTGTCAGGGAAGGCACTGTCACATGGACACTGTCAGCCTCAGCATTCAGAGGTCCAGAAAGGGAAAATTTCAAGTCAGATAGAATTCTATACATACACCATTGATTTGGAACCTTCAGCCCTCAAGATCCTAACATCATGACCTCAGTTTCAACACAACTGTCCTTAGTCCTTGTATTGGTTACAAATACAAAACAAACAGCTCAACTGAACTCACTCTTGTCTCTCCAGAAACACAAACACAAGATCTCATAAAATGAGTGAGTTTCTCTCGGCCATAATTACTGCAACTGACTTCTCCAATTTTCCCCTCCACAGTTAACTAAACAGCTCAAATACTATCAGTAACAAATAACAGTCATCATGACATGGTTAGGAGTGTGGCAGATTTCTTATTCAGTAATAATAAATACGAAAAAAATTTTGCCTATTAATAGATCTCAAGGGTAGTGCACTCGCAAGAAACTAATTAAAAGGCAGCCGTGCACAATCTACAAAAACAGCCATAAAGACTGTTACCTTTTTTTTTTTTAGACGGAGTCTCGCTCTGTTGCCCAGGCTGGAGGGCAGTGGTGAGATCTCGGCTCACTGCCAGCTCCGCTGCCTCCCGTGTTCACGCCATTGTCCTGCCTCCGCCTCCCGAGTAGCTGGGACTACAGGCGCCCGCCACCACGCCCGGCTAATTTTTTGTATTTTTAGTAGAGACGGGGTTTCACCGTGTTAGCCAGGATGGTCTCGATCTCCTCACCTCGTGATCCACCCGCCTCGGCCTCCCAAAGTCCTGGGATTACAGGCGTGAGCCCCCGCGCGCGGCCAAGACTGCTACATTTTAAGTTATAGGAGGAAATAAACCAGCTCCTCTAACAGAGGAAGATACAACTAACTTCCCCTTACATGCCCTAAGAAAAACAGCCTTACACGAGAAATTTAAACATGGAAGCAGAAACACGCCAAGAAAAAGACATGGCAAACCCCACCTGTGTATCTGTTTTCAACCATTTGGAGTCAAGGCGAGCCTGGACAGCCAAACAAACATTCAGAGGGCAGCTTTTCTCCAGCGTCCTCCCAGTTCTCAGGCCTGCAAGTAAACACACATGTTTAAGACCTAACGCTTTTTAATAATTTACAAAGTAACTCCCGAAATGTTTAATGCAGAAAAAAGAGAGAGCGAGACAGAACAGCAAGAGGGGAGAGAAGAGCTGGGGGACGGGAGTGAGGGGAGAGAGGGAAACAGGGAAGAGATGGAGGGGAAAGGGAGGTGGGGAAGGGAAAGCCGCCTTCCAAGGTAAGCAGGGTGGGCCGGGTTTCTGCACCACGCTGGCGAGACCTTGAGAACAGACGGTCACAGGAGACCAAGTCACAATGTCATCTGCCCTCAAATGCAAAAGGTACACACACACGACAGGAAACCCACCGTTTTAACGGACACATGAAAGCAGCATTTACCCCACAACAGGGCACGTGCGTGAAACAAATTACTCAAAAACGATCGCCTGCAGAAAAACCCACAGCCACCACCACTTAAGAGATGGAGAGAGGCCCGAGACTGCCCCGCGGGCTATCCGCGCAGGCCCAGGTGCCGCCGCCGCGCCCACCCCTGCCTCCCAGGCTCGGCCGCCCGCCAGCCCCGCCTCCGCCATCGGCTGCCCCGGTGCCCCAGGCCAGGACCTGACACGCAGAGCCGGGCCGCGTGGCCTCGCCGGCGTCTGGACACAGCCTCCCAGCAGCCGCTGGCTCAGCCCGGATCCCCGCGCCTCTAACTGCCCTAGCGGCGGGCGCACGCGACACTCCCGCGCCCCCCCCCCGCCCCCCTGCGTACGGCCAATCGCAACGAGGCTGCTCCGCGGGCGCAGCCAATGGTGAAGACGAGCGCTTCGCAGTCCTCCGGGCTCTCCCGCTTCCCGCAATCCCGCTCATCTTCCTACTTGGAGCTCACCCTCTGAGGCCAGGGTCAAGCGCGGGCGCCGGAAGGCGGGATTTCCGTCGCACTCACCCACGCCCCCACTCCCACGGGAGACTGCCCGGCCCGGAGCGCTCTTAATCACGCGGCGGGTGGTCGCGCTCACAGCAACTGGAGCCATCCAGGGCGCGAGTCGAGTGGCCAGAGCAGCTGCCCTGGGGATGAGAACGGATCTTTGTGTGGTCGGCTGGGGAGTGAAGTTTCCTCCTGTGTGTTCAACTGAATGCAGCCGAAGTCTTGGGCAGATTACGTGGAGCAGCTGTGGAACACTGTGCAGGGAATCCAAGAAGGAACAGACCTCCAGCGACCACAAAACACAATAGAAGAAATATGCAACAATATAGGCTGCGCATGGTGGCTCACGTCTGTAATTTTCAGGGCTTTGGGAGGCCGAAGTGGGAGGATCCCTCAAAGCCAGGAGTTGGAGGATCCCATGTTGCCAGACTGGGCAACATAGCAAGACCCCATCTCAAAAAAAAAAAATTAACAATTTGCCAGGTGTGGTGGTGCACACCTGTGATCCCAGCTGCTCGGGAGGCTGAGGCAGGAGAATCGCCTCAGCCTGGGAGGTCAATGCTACAGTGAGCTGACATCATGCCACTGCACTCCAGCCTGGGCAACAGAGTGACATCCTGCCTCTAAGAAGGAAAAAGGGCATGGTGGTCCCGCCTGTAATCCCAGCACTTTGGGAGGCCAAGGCAGGTGGATTATTTGAGGTCAGGAGTTCAAGATCAGCCTGGCCAACATGGTGAGACCGCTTTTCTACTAAACATACAAAAATTAGCCTGGTGTGGTGGTGCGTGCCTGTAATCCCGGCTACTTGGGAGGTTGAGGCAGGAGGATTGCTTGAACCTGGGAGGCGGAGACTGCAGTGAGCCGAGATTGCACCACTGCACTCCAGCCTGGGGGACAGAGGCTGCACCACTGCAGCCTTGACTTACCGGGTTCACGTGGTTCTCAACCTCAGCCTTGCCAGTAGCTAGGACTGCAGGCACAAGCAACCACGCCTAGCTAATTTTTGTAGTTTTTGTAGAGACCGGGGTTTGCCATGTTGCCCAGGCTGGTGTCGAACTCCTAGGCTCAAGTGATCCGTCCGCCTCTGTCTCCCAAAATGCTGGGATTACAAGTGTGAGCCACTGCACTCAGCTAATAGTAATGAACTTTGAACAGAAGGAAAAGATGTTATTATTAACTTAGTTATGTTTTATCTGTATTTTCTAATTTTTCTAAACATGTAAAGATGAAATTCTATTAAAACTCAGTTAGACCTCAGAACAAAAAAATTAGAGTATAAATATTTATTTTAGTTGTACAAACTTGGTTTCTGGAAAAAGAATGGAATAGATTTTCTGAGAAAAAAATCCACCACTTTGGCCGGGTGCGGTGGCTTACGCCTGTAATCTCAGCACTTTGGGAGGCTGAGGTGGTGGATCACCTGAGTTCAGGAGTTCAAGACCAGCCTGACCAACGTGAAGAAACCCCCGTCTCTATTAAAAATGCGAAAATTAGCCAGGCATGGTTTCAGGCGCCTGTAATCCCAACTACTCAGGAGGCTGAAGCTGTAGAATCGCTTGAACCCAGGAGGCAGAGATTGCAGTGAGCTGAGATCGCACCATTGCACTCCAGCCTGGGTGACGAGCAAAACTCTGTCTCACAAAAAAAGAAAAGCCGACTGGCTGAAAGGATTAAAAAAGAAAATATGATCCATCAATGTGCTATCTACAAGATAAACATTTTAAATTAAAATAAACAGATTGAAAGTAAAAGAATACAAAGATACAACATTTAAATAGTAAGCAAAAAACCCCCGAAGTGGCTGTACTAATATTAAGTGAAATACACTTTAATTTAAAGCAGGGCTGGGCATGGTGGCTCACGCCTGTAATCCCAGCACTTCGGGAGGTGGAGGCAGAGAGATTACTTGAGCCCTGAAGTCAAGATCAGCCTGGGCAACATGGCATAATCCCATTTCTACAAAAAATACAAAAATTAGGCGGGCATGGTGGTGCCCACCTGTGGTCCCAGCTGTTTGGAAGGCTGAGGGGGGAGGATCATGTGAGCTGGGGAGGTCGAGGCTGCAGTGAGCTAAGATCAGGCTCCTGCACTCCAACCTGGGCAACAGAGTGAGACTCTGTCTCAAAATAAAAAAAATAAAAAAGGGTTGAGATGCAAAAAAGGACATCATTTTTTATTTTTTATTTTGTTGGGATGGAGTTTCGCTCTTGTTGCTAAGGCTGGATAGAGTGCAATTGGGTGATCTCGGCTCACTGCGACCTCTGCCTCCTGGGTTCAAGTGATTCTCCTGCCTCAGGCTCCCAAGTAGCTGGCATTACATGTGCATGCCATCACTCCTGGCTAATTTTTGTATTTTTGGTAGAGACGGGGTTTCATCTTGTTGGCCAGGCTGGGTTCGAACTCCTGACCTCAGGTTATCCGCCTGCCTTGGCCTCCCAAAGTGCTGGGATTACAGACGTGAGCCACCGTACTGGCCAAAACCTT